>NC_088693.1:36097858-36404166 GCF_028017835.1 Emys orbicularis
ACCAGGTTCTGTATAAAAAAGGAGGAAGATACTGGGTTGTTCCTCTTGTAACAGAAAGTTTGCAGGTGTGGGAAAAGGCTCTGTTTCACACGACATTGTCTACCACTACTTGCCTAACAGGAAAGGGGAACATGACTGCAGACACACTGCAGTGATTAGTTACTTTATCCTCTCCCAGCTTACGGGACTTCACCTTAACAGTCTGGTTCCTGACATGGTATAGGGCCCAGGGGCATGATGTGTCTCAGCACATCTTCAGTCTTCTTGGAAGTGTACCATAAAGACTTATACATGCAAGTTGAAAAGGTCAACTTGGCTCAACAAGACAGGGTTCTGGAGGCCCAAACTGCCAGAGAAAATGGGCTCAGAGGTAGTCTCAGCACATCAGGTGACATTCCCAAGGGGGTCTCTGTGACCCAACCCATCACACCAAGTTTTAAGGTATAAAGTGGCATTACAAAAGTAATTTTTATTCCAGTCAAAGGTGGTAGTGGTGGACCCTGTCTCTAATCAACTGCTCATCCGGACTATATTTTCCTTATGTTGTGATTTCTGCCTCCACAAACTAAGAAGTCCTTAATGTGAAGTAAATGCTTACAAAGTTGACCCAACTTTTTGTTTCATTTGACACCAATTTATTAGACCATCCCTAAAAGAACTAAGTCTAAATGGCTGTCTGATTGGTTACATTTCTTACTGCAATGTCATAACAGACTTGCACATAAAGGGTTATGTCACAGGCAGGTTATCTTAGGCAGGTCAACTTCAGTAGCTCGCCTCAAGTCTGAGACATCCATGTGGTCTTCCTTGTACACTTATACAAAATAATATTCCTCAGTTTCAACTGGTTCAGTCACTCAATATAGGGGTGCCACAACATTGCTGGCCTTTAGAGTTTACTTCTTTTCATGATGTCTCTAAGGCTCGGTCTACACTAACCCCCCAATTCGAACTAAGGTACGCAACTTCAGCTACGTGAATAACGTAGCTGAAGTTCGAAGTACCTTAGTTCGAACTTATCTCGGTCCAGACGCGGCAGGCAGGCTCCTCCTCTCGCCGAGCAGGAGTACCGCAGTCGACGGCGAGCACTTCCGGGTTCGACTTATCGCGTCCAGACAAGACGCGATAAGTCGAACCCAGAAGTTCGATTGCTTGCCGCCGAACTAGCGGCTGGGTATAGACGTACCCTAAGTTAAGTAGGCAGATTTAAAAAGTTTGTTTTTCCCAGGAGACCACACATCTTTTAGTCCTCTGTTTGTTTATGTCTCTTTAATGGCGTTGTGATTACTTCATCCCTCCCACTTAATAAATTCCTCTTGATTAATAAATGATATTGGCCTATTTAGTACACTGCCCACTCAGTCTCCAAGATTAGGAATCCTGTAATGATCTTATCTTTGAAGAAGGGGAAAATATCTGTAATTATGCTTCTTTGAAGCTATCTCACATGACTCTTATTCCCCATCATTCCTCACAGTCTGGGGGGTTTGTTTTTGATTTTTTTTTATATCCATGGGGAAGTCTTGTATATATAGGAAAACCCTGTGGATTCCTAGTAGTATGATATAAAGCAGAATCTTGTGGAAATGAGAATATAAGTATTTACCCCAAAAACTCTCTTGGATCCAGCAGATAAAAAGAAGAGAGCCACCCTGAGCAGACCTACCCACTTCTACTAGTGCCTGCACGAAAATCAATAACATTTCATCAATAGAATCAAAAGCAGCAGACAGAGCTAATAATATCAGTACAGACACAGGATCTTCATCTATTTCCAGGACATCATCCACCAATGCGACCAATACATTTCCCCAGTACCCAGGCCTGGACCCAGATTGACAAGGAAAATAGAAATCCAAGGATCTAGATATTGAGAGTCATTTTTCTACAACCTTTTCAATAACCTTATGTAAAACTGGCCTGTTAGATACCCGATTATAATTGGTCAGGTTGGCAACATCAAATGATATATTCTTGTAACACCCATTCCTGGCTTCTTTAAGGGTAACCAGTAACCTGTCTCCCCCCCCACTCCCAATGAAGTGCTGGCAATCTCCCCCAGAAATGGACCTAATTCTTCCTCACTGGCTGCCACCAACCAGGTAGGATATGAGGTAGAGTTTGTGGAATGAAGTTCATCAGTGAGTTACACCAACTGAAACTCAAGAAAAGATACTGCTATGCCATGACCCTCACAAACATTGCCCTTCCACTGGCAGTTCAGCCTGAATACAAATGATTTACACTAGGGCTATCTATTAATCGCAGTTAACTCACGCAATTAACTCAAAAAAATTAATCGAGATTAAAAAAATAATCGCTATTAATCACAGTTTTAAAATGTATTAAATATTTTGGATGTTTTTCTACATTTTCAGGTATATTGTATTCTGTGTTTTAATTGAAATCAAAGTGTATATTATTTTGTATTACAAATATTTGCACTGTAAAAATGATAAACAAAAGAAATAGCATTTTTTAATTCATCTCATACAAGTACTGTAGTGCAATCTCTTTGTCCTGAAAGTGCAACTTACAAATGTAGATTTTTTTTGTTACATAACTGCACTCAAAAACAAAACAATGTAAAACTTCAGAGCCTACAAGTCCACTCAGTCCTACTTCTTGTTCAGCCCTCTTCTTATTTACACAATGTCACCAGAAAGTGAGAACAGGCATTTGCATGGCACTTTTGTAGCAGACATTGCAAGGTATTTACGTGCAGATATGCTAAACATTCGTATGCCCCTTCATGCTTTGACCACCATTGCAGAGGACATGCTTCCATGCTGATGACGCTCGTTAAAAAAATAATGTGTTAATTACATTTTTGACTAAACTCCTTGGGGAGAATTGTATGTCCCCTGCTCTGTTTTACCTGCATTCTGCCATATATTTCATGTAATAGCAGTCTCGGATAATGATCCAGCACATGTTGTTCATTTTAAGAACACTTTCACTGCAGATTTCACAAAACGCAAAGAAGGTACCAATGTGAGATTTCTAAAGATAGCTACAGCACTCGACCCAAGATTTAAGAATCTGAAGTGCCTTCCAAAATCTGAGAGGTATGAGGTGTGGACTTTGTTTTCAGAAGTCTTAAAAGAGCAACACTCTGATGCGGAAACTACAGAACCCAAACCACCAAAAAAAGAAAATCAACATTCTGTTGGTGGCATTTGACTCAGATAATGAAAATAAACATGCATCAGTCCACACTGCTTTGGATTGTTATCGAGCAGAACTCATCATCAGCATGGATACATGTCCCCTGGAATGATGGTTGAAGCATGAAGGGACAGATGAATTTTTAGCGCATCTTGCACATAAATATCTTGTGATGCTGGCTACAACAGGTGACACTGTAAACAAGAAGTGGGCAGCATTATCTCCTGCAAATGTGAACAAACTTGTTTGTCTGAGCAATTGGCTGAACAAGAAGTAGGACTGAGTGGACTTGAAGGCTCTACAATTTTACATTCTTTTATTTTTGAATGCAGTTTTTTTGTACATAATTCTACACTTGTAAGTTCAACTTTCATGATAAAGAGATTGCACTACAATACTTGTATTAGGTGAATTGAAAAATACTATTTCTTTTGTTTTTTTACAGTGCAAATACTTGTAATCAAAAATAAATATAAAGCGAGCACTGTACACTTTGTATTCTGTGTTGTAAGTGAAATCAGTATATTTGAAAATGTAGAAAACATCCACAAATATTTTAAAAAATGGTATTCTATTATTGCTTAACAGTGCGATTAATCGCAATTAATTTTTTTAATCGCTTGACAGCCCTAATTTACACATGAACTTCCATACTCACATTTATCAGTATGCATATTTTGTCCATTTTTTAGGATACGCTATATATTTTAAAAATTAACTCTTTTTATGGGCCACTTTTATAATTCACTTCTATGGGGGGCTTCTTGCTTCCTAGACAATTTGAGAATAGGAAAAAAGTGTTCTTGGAACTGAGATCTTCTCAGCTACTGACACCTGACAAATAAGGTAGGAGTCTCACACTGAACTTTCGTTACTGAAGAAAGCCCCCAAACCTTTAAAGCTGGAAGACTTCCACCCTGTCTCACTCTGAAAACATGATACCAACTGGGAGTGAGCACGCTGTGCCCATTATCCTACAATGGGACTTAAAAAAAAAAAAAGGGTGAGAGAGAGGGAGATGGATGTGTTGCTTTTTTCAGTTGCCAATCCATGTTCTTCAAAAAACACATAGGCAATTATATAATTTTCCTACTGAGTGGAGTGGAATGGGTAGGAGAGTAGGTAGATAAATGATATGTCAGATGAGATTTAGTTAAGATATTAGGGAAAACTTACTAACTATAAAGACAAGTAAGTATTGGAACAGGTAGTTTTTAAGAAAAGGTTAGACAAACACCTGTCAAGGATGATCTAGGTATACTTGGTCCTGCCTCAGCATGAGGGTATGAACTACATGATCTCTTGAGGTCCCTCCCAGTCCTATATTTCTGATTCTATGTTTATGGAAAGTTTTTAATATCAAGAGAGCAGTTATAAACTGGAGTTGGAGGTGACAGAAAATGAAAATGAAATAGTTCCAGGAGGAAAAATATAATCTGGTTGGAAAGTGATGGGGTGGGAGGGGGTGTGAAGGTAGTAGCTTAGTAGTCCTCCAACTCTACCTCCTGAAGAACTTCTTGTAAGAATTTCTCTTATTTCTCTCCCAGTGGCAGTAATCATGATAGTTGTGTCTGTGTGCATGTGCTCTGTGCCCTGCTACTATCTGGCTGGATAATTCTTGAGAAAATAGCTCTCTGTGGTCTTTGTATCAACATCTTTGTGCTGTTTAACCTATAGGTGCTTGTTTTGAATTTGGTTTGCTCTGGGGTTTCTCCGCTAGAGACTCAGAGTGCTGAATGTACTGAGGAACTCCTAGAGTTTCCCAGGTATAGAGTGCACTCTGTGATGCTCCGACAGGGGATATTCTGGAGGGGAGTTTTAATAGCAGTGGATTGAGTGCCCACACCCATCGAAATTAGCAAGATAAATTAATTAAATCAGACTCCAAACCAAAAAAAGCCAAGTTATACAGTGCAGGATGATTTTGGTGGTCCCAGCATAAGCTAAGGATATAATGGGCATGAAGATCAATCTCCCCTCTCTCTGTTAGATGTAGTTCCCTCCAAAGGAGAGCTGAGGCCCACTGGTGGGCAGTGTGAGGACGACTATCTTGCCAGGGTTCACACTACACTTCATTTGTGGATGAATGGCTGGTTTTAGTCTGCCAGTCTGTCAATCAGGCAACCATCATACACATACTTTTTTTAAAAGAAAATAATTATAGCTATCTGGTGGAATCCACCTTTAAACAATTCATATCGCATAAGGTAAGGTATATCGCTATGATATAAGAACTGGAGAGTTCCTTGTTTCCCTTTAATGTTCTCATGAACTCATTTTGCTATATAATTTTACTTTGATGCCAAGTGAATGTACTCTGATCTTAATGGACTATTTGAACTACAATTATATAGCTAAAATTTAAAATACAACCATAGTCTGAAAAATGTCAGGACAGTTTGATGCATGGTCAAAAGTGGAGATGAACTTTCATTTTAGCAAATCGATCCTTCCATACCTGGTCCTGGATTCCCTGAAGTGCAGAAAATAGGAAATGAGTAAGAAGAAAATGCAAGAGTCGAGACAGGATATGATTAAGATATGAGCAAAAACTTCAAAAAAGCAATCAAGGTAAGAATGAATCCTGTCAATGTTTCAGAGGTGAAATAGGCAAATACATAGACAAAAATGCGTTAGGGAACAGAAAGTTTGGGGTTTCAGGTGAAGATTTATAACAAGATTTTCTACTTCTGGAGTAAAACTAGCATTGAGTTAAGGGAAGTATTAGCAGAGCCAAACACATGAGACAAAGTTTATTACCTAGAAGTAGGAACTCAGAATTTAAAACATTCAGTATTAGAAAATTTTAGGGGTAATTAAGAGCCAACAAAGAAAAGACAGGCAGATAAATGAGAGACAGAAGGACCAGAGAATGAGCTGAGGTAGATGAAAAGCAGAGTGTTAATGTGTATAACAGTGATGCTCAAGGTTGAAGCTAGAAAAAGAAGTCTCAGAGAAAGGGAAAATTGCTCCTTCCTCAAAAACAGTATAATAATTTTTATTTTTGCTAAACTGTTATGCCATTGGACCGGAACAATGGCAGTGACCTGTACCTAATACCTTCAGAGAAAAGCAAAAAACTTCCAAAAATCCCACAATGCACAAGATATTGTACAATACCTTATAATGGAAAAAATTTCTACCCAATCCCAACTGGTGGTCAGTTTATGCCTTAAAGTATGAGAACTGATGGCTCTTGTAAATATTTAATTTAGCTAGATCAGATGCTATTTTTATTCATATAATTTGCTAATCTCTTTTTGAATTTTACTAAACTGTTTGATTTAATAAGAACCTACAGTTCCCAGAGCAACCGTAACCCTGCTTTTTAACACATACTCATTACATGATTAAGTCTTTTTGAAGGAATAATATAGAAAAAATGTTTCTTTTACATCCTTTCCTACCCTATACACTATCTGCCAACCAGTATGTCAAATTGACTGAAGTTATATGATAATGTAATGAAAGACACTATTGTAAATGCACATGGAAAAGGAAACAAAATAACTAGTTGATGCAGGAAACCATATCTCAGAATTTCCAAATTTTTGTGAAAATACAATCTTACCATTACACTAATGTAGCTTTATTGATCTTAATTTATTTGCTTTTAATTTTTTTTTAAAAATTATGGCAAAAAGAAAACATACAATGTATTTTAATAAGTATTTAATAAAAACCATGCTTATTTCAATTTATGATCCTCAAAAATGACTGAATGAATTTTCATTAAAATCCAATCAAACAAAAAACCTGATAAAAAAACATGAGAAAATTCAGCTAGACAAGTTATTTCTTCAGAGAGTTATAAGCCGTTCTTCTAACTGTGAAGTCAACTAGAATTACTGGCTGCTATGAGAATGATCACAGAGTACTACTATATTCATTTTATGATTTTTGAAAACTTAGAGACAGAATCTTGACAGAGTTAATTTTTGTACATTTTTGTAATTGAAGAGTTGGTTCCTAAGATGCTGGGGTCCTGGTTGAGTGCTTAGAAATCTGGGTTGGTAAATAAGATCAGATTTCTCAAAGAAAAACCCCTCAAATGATATAACTGTTTGATCAACAACATATTATAGATAGACAGATTTCCAACAAATTCATAATCTAAATGGAAGGGGAAACTTATACAACTGCTGACTGGTTCAAACTTAGAATACAAAGACCTCAAAGGTGACAAAAATACTCAGTTAAAACTAATGCAGTTTAACTTGATGCATCATTCATACTGAAACCATCAAAAGTAAACTGATTAAACCTGGAAGACTCTGGGCTATTCCAGTGATGTTCTCATCCATCTGGTGATCTCACACTTATGTTCTAGAGCTGTATTCAAATAATTGTGTTTTGAAAGGATATGACAATGAATGCATATTTTTAAATCAGTGATGTGCCTCCTGTGTAATGTTTCTAAACTTCAAGGATTAACAAAAGACAAAATTACATAAGATTGTTATTGGCATTTTAACTGCTAAGAATATCTTCATAAGAACAAGGAAAACTTCCATCTCTAACAGAGACAGGCTCCGATAAGAAAAATTCCAGATTGTAGGATGATAATGATAAGATTGAAAATACTTCAGGACCTATTGGCAATATCTCATCAGAGGCCCTAATTCTTCCTATCATACTTTCTATCTTGTTTTCCCCCCCCCCCCTTTATCTCTTCTGTTCTATGAAGGGTAAGATGATTTTATGAGTTATGTTTAAAGAAAGAAATGTGATGTCTCAGTTTTAGAAATGTGATCTGTGTGCTTATGATGAGTTCTTTCAGTAAACTGATCCATTTTTCAGTGTATGCATTTTAAAAAACTCCAGCAAACATGAAATTAAATAATATAGAGAGACTGACTATAGGATTATCTATTCTTGTGAATATTCAAATCATAGCACTGTGTGTGCTGACTGTAAATAAAGTAATATACTGTGTACGCTCTGCATACCACTTTAAAATGTTCATAACTGCAGACCAAATATCTTCGAACAATGCAAAGCACACATCCTCTTTCAGGACTACATAGATGACAGATTAGAAGTTTAACTCAAACCTGTTTGTGATAGAGCCAAGTGAAAAAAAGAGCATCTAAAAATGTCTTAAGCACTGACAAACTTTCCTCCTGCAACACTAGCTCTGATAACTCAAAATAGCTAAACTGATTTTCACGAAGGTTTCTACAGAAATTTATTTCTCTGCTGAGATCAAACATGAAAAATTTCAATCCCAAAGGTATTTTTTGGGAAAGGTCAAAGCAATTAAAAAGAGGGGTGTAGAATGGAAGTATCAACTATAATAATGTTATTGGGACACTCAAATTAGAACACTCCCCTCTGGCCCCACTCCATGTAGTAATTAGACACAGTGAAAGGATTAAGGGTAGCAAAGGGGAGAATACAGTACCCATAATAAAGGGTTGAGGGGAGGAACCAGCGCTCCACCCCATCCAAGTTGAAGAAAGATTATCCTATATGAAATAGAAATATATAGTTTATTATTAATTAGGTATCTGTAATGACCGAAACACTTGGTATTACGCTTTATAACTTAGCGGTATGTGATACTGTCAATTTTCTTTTAAGTCTAGAGTGCTCTTGAAAAATAAGGTGTTCAAGCCTCAACATCATTTCCCTGGTAAGGGAATCTCAGAAATATCTATTGAATTTTAGGAGTATATTTAAGACATCAATTACTGTTATTTAATTTTACATGTTGAGAAATTGGACTGGAAATTTGAAATACGGTAAATGTTTAAAGCCATCAGCCAGAAATGTGCATAAAACATGCAAAACTGAAAGTTCAATGTGGATAATTTTTAAAAATTGTCTTCTGCCTGCTACTACTTTTCTAATGCAGAAATCAAGCACGGCACAACATGCTTTACTCATTGAAGCTACACACAAACACATGCATTATTATTACCTAAACCAATTAGACAAAGCAATGTATATTTGATTTTCTACATCTAAAATAGCATACAAATTCAGAACTAGTGCAAGAGCATTATGTTACAAAGAATAATAAAAAACTTAACATAAAAGCAATGGGTATATTCAAATCTTAGTTTGCAGGTAATCATCATTAATCTACATGCATTGAGATGTGAACATAACCCTAAATCTGTGACTGAGATTTAATTTAAATGAAAGCAATTCTTTACTTTGCCTTCCAGCATCTGGGTGGAGTTAGGTTTTTTTTGAAGTTCATTGTTTTGAAGTATTAAACACTTCTCAGAATACAATGCAACAACAGAATCCGATTTCAGATGTTCTTATTCTGGCAAAACTCATTCCTGTGCAGGGGGCTAGCACAGTCTATGGAACACTTCAGACCTATATTTACCTAAATGGCTCATAGGCCTTGTGCCAGCCCTCTGCACAAGGAATAATATTTGCAACAGAGAATAACCAAGTTAATCTATAACCGTATCATATACAAATATTAGTGAACAGTGAAATGTATACATTAGAACCAACAGAACGGATTGGATTCATTAGGATTTTACTGACTTGGTAAAAGGTTGAAAAAGCACTTTTTGTTGAAATTTTCACAATCTCCCAATTCACTAAAATAGAAAACAGGACATTCCTAAAAATAGGATCATAATCTAAACTACATTTCTGATATCAGATTTTTCTTTAATTTGGCACAGTTCCAGTAAAATCAATGGGACCATACCAATTTACACCAGCTGAGAACCTGTTAACAGTCTCTTATTTACAGAGGCTTTGTGGAATAAATTTCATTCCTTTCCAGAAAATACTCTGCATCTTTTTGAAGGTGGTGAAAAATCTTAAAACGAAAAAGACACTTGCTGAATCAAAAATCAGCCAGTTTTGCCACAGCTCATTGTAGGTATATGCAATGCAAGAAAGCAAAGAGGTTTAATTTCTCCCCCCCAATTTACTATTTCCTGCAAGCAGACAAAAGAAACACTGGAGTACTTGACCCAACTCTTAGCCTATTACATTTTGCTAATTTATCAATTCACAAATTTATAATTTTAAGGACTTTGTTAAATTAAGACATGGTTATCTGAAACTGAAATTCATGAATCTAGTCATGTTTGAGTTAATAGTTTTTTCTTGTGAAGTCTGAAGTAAAGATATGTAACGTGATGGATACAATTTGAGGACCTCAATTCTAACAATCTGAATTTGATTTCATGATACTAGTGTGGAGTTACCGTATATCTAAATACAATTTAGACCGTACATTGCAAACTGTCTATTTTACTAAATTAGATCTGATTTTGACATTATCAGAAAGCTGCTTCCTCTGATGTTTCCATGAAGTGGAAAAATCATTCTCTTAAAATTAAATAGATTTCAATGACATGCACATTGGGCTAGTTTGTATTCAGCAGCTGCAAGGAATAGAAAATAGTAGACAAAGGAAACGCTAAGTAAAAAGAGACCATTTCTTGTGTAAGATGGAGAACAGTGATTCTAACTTACTCAAAATAGGAACTAAATATAATGTGTGTGTAGTACTGAATAACTGGATTTTTCCTGGAGTCAACAGAATAGTTATTTTACAATAAATTATCTCATCAAGAAAAATAATCCAGAAAAATAATTCATATTTTTTCTCATGTGTCCATCAGCCACTGACAGAAATAGATGCAAAACTACTAACTGGGCCAAATTCAACGCTGGTGCGATCGAGTGAACTTCAACAGAGTTACAACAAAGCTGAATTTGGAGCTTTATTTTTAATGAAAATACAAAAGATCTGAATTTGTAACAAGGAAGGTACTTTTTTAAACTGGTGCTGAATCAGATTCTTGTAGAAACCTTGTGGTATGTTTATCAGCACCAAATTGTACAAAATCCACTCATCTTGAACTCATTTTTAGAAAATCTGTTAAGAGTTAATATATTTATTTCTCTGATTATTTCTGTATCCTTAAAGAAAAACTCCTGAGATTGGCTAGAAAGTAAAGTAACTGGAATGAACACAACTAAAGTATGATATTGCATATGGATTTAGGTGAGCTGATAAAGCCTTTTGCTTATCTTTTAGATACTCAGTAGATAAGAGGATAGTACAGCCTTTCTGCATGGATTTGTCATTCCTTATTCTGCATGCATTGTTTCTTTTTAGGCATGCATTATTTCAGGTTCTTTCATTTTGTCTTACCCGCATCCCTTCAAATCGCGACAAGGCTCTCAGAGGTCTCAAAGCTCTTAGTGTCCTAAGGGACTTAATGGCACCAAGTTCCGAGTAACCTAATGCATTCGCTGTTAAGCTAACCAAGGAGACCTACATAAAAAACAAAAAAGCAAAAATTACTCATTTTGTACATATCACTATATATCCCATAGATGTGCGTTACAGCCTTCTCAAGTAGGATCTAAGTTGGAGCACTTTCTTCAGAAATCTTTCTTCAGAAATCTTTCTGTAGCCTGGAGAACATCTTTTAAATTAAGGAAAAAAGTAGGAGAAAAAGGAAGGAGTAGCATAAAGGAATTAAAGGAGAAATAGGGGAATAATGCCATAAGATACCCATTGATGAATACTGGCTGATACAAGGAAGCATAAATATTTTGTATTCTCATATCTTGTTTGTGATACACTAAGATTTGAAGGAAAAGAAAAATTCTTATACACAAAAAAAACCCTACAGAGGAAATTAAAGTGAATCTACACTGTTTGTCAGTCTAGGTACTGATCTTACTCTTACACATTAAAATTTTGAGAACATTCTTTGAACCATTATAATGGCCATTTGATTGTATTTGAGAGCCACAGTCAATAGGGAAATGATAGAAATCTGTTCAGAATTTACAATATTATTGATCAACAGCTGATGAAGCAAGAATGATCCTCTGTAAATTGGTATGAAAGATCAGTCCCACAGCTGATTCACTTCTTTTCACTGACCATTCATTCTCCCTGACTTGCTCACTTTCCATGCTCTATAGGTTGACATGATCATGGCTTACATGCTCTAAAGTAGAGAGAAGAGATGCTAAAAGAGTACTTGAACAATGATGATATAAAGCTCTCAAAAATAATAATTATTTAAAGAAGTCCAGTAAAGCAACAGATTGAGGAAAGAGTTCTTTATTACATACGTTGAAAATCCAGTTTTATCTTCCAATGCTTTAGAGTTGTCTGTAGTAGCCTTGCCCCAGCTTGCACTCCCAAGCCCTGGGAGAGGAGACGCAAATGATGTTCTGAATGACAAGGTCTGCAATACTGAGGTGGCGGCAGCACTGGGAGAGTCCAGGGAGCAGTGCAGAGTCCTGGTCCTGTGCAGGGAGCCTGCCACTTGCCTGGTATGGCAGTGAGAGAGAGGAGCCGCCAGCCGTGAGCAGTGGCAGATTGTTGAGGACTGGTTGCTGTGTGCTACTGGGTGCATGGAACAGGACCCCTGAAGTGCTGGAGGCAGTAGGAAGCAGTGGGCACCAGGGGAGTGGGGAGCGGCCCCCATGGGGGCAATTGTCATCCCTCTTTACAATGCTGGGTGCCTGCGGTAGCAATGGTACATTTGTTTGTTCTTGATTGGAAGATATGAACTGATTGGGGAACGTTTTGGGGCGGAGATTTGAAGTGTTTGTGCCTAGGATAAGATCATAGCAAAAGGTTGTAGTCTGAAAGAGTGGTCTGAGGGCAGAAGGAGCTGGGCTGAATTACCTAAATTTACTAGCAATGGTTAAAACCCATCAGTAAGCCCACAAATCTTGGTGACGTGGTGCCTCTGCCTCCACCATAAGTGCTCCCATCCATCCCCTCACTCACTCTAAAATTATGGATTTGATATCTCCCTTTCTAGCGAAGAGGATGGATTTGTGGGGGGTCAGATACTATCTTGTAAGGACTGGAGATCATGACCACCATACGGTCTGAGCCCTTCGGGTCTTTGTTCTAATTCTTATACAAAGACTGATGTGGAGGTTGCCCGAATCAAGGCCAAGTCAGTTTCCCCAGGATAATGATGTAGATGAACTTTTTAACTCTCTTTTGAAATCTACCCCTAGATTGTCAGATCTTTTTGATGGATCTGCAGAATCAAATGCAAACTTTTCATCACACACTGCCCCTGGTCATGAACAATGTATAAGGCTGGGAAAGCTTATTGGTAAAATGTTTACTGACATTTCTGAAATCAAAAAATCTTAATTGATTTCAAGGTCATGCTGGGGGGCCTATGGCAGATACAGCAAGAGTTTAAATACACTAAAGAAAATTGTTTAACAGTTTGTGTGTTTTCAGTAGCTACAAAGCTGAATAGTGGGCTTGATCTCCCTCCTGCACATAATCAGAGCAGTGGTTCTGAGGTAGGTGTTTTGGGTAATGATATTGAAATAGTATTTTATTCCTGTATCCCCTTCTGCCATACCCCTTTCCAGGCATGTGTCCTGTGAGCCCATGCTCATGGTTCTAGATATTCATTCTTGCCTGGATAAAAGCTCCTCATTGTCTGAAGACGAACTTGATGAACAATCAACAGACACATAGACTTCCTTCTCAGAGCAACTCTCAACATAATCTGACACAAAGTCACTATCATCTACTACACTATCATCACAAATCATTTTTATAAGGTTGGAAATAGAATATTGTGCCCATTTGTTCGCCATCTTGAATTGTGCAACACAAAAAATCCCCTTAAGAGTCTCCTGAGTCTGCAGTATTTGGAGCACAATAACTAGACAGAAAAGCCTCTTACGAGTGTCAAGCAAAGATATCCAGCATCCGTCCACTCTGTTGAGAATACCTAACAAGCCCAGATTTGAAGGAACCAACATCCTTGAAGTACCTTCTACCTTAGGATGACTGTATGCAGCAACCACCATCACTGCAAGGCATTATCAATTAGCATACGCACGGTCCTAAAACAGCCTACTTGGATGGTCACTAGTTCATGAGTTATCGTAACACACATGTTCATGGGGTACAATATTATCCCACAAACGCATTATCAGTTAGCATATGCAAATTAAATTTATGTAAAAAAATCCCAGCTTGCTTACCACTATTAGAATACAAGATACTCTCACTAGAAGCAAACGTGTACATAGAACTAAAAACCCAGGATAACAGTGCAACACATTTGCTGAATTGTGTGTATGTGCTTAGGTGACAACGCCCTAAAACAGCATAGTTGGAGGGCCACTAGTTCATGAGTAATTGCAACATATATGCTTGCAGGATGAGGGCTAGTGTACTTCAATGTATTAAATTAACCTATTAATATATAATGCTGTAAATAACACAGGATCAATAAATAAAGGATTTATCTCTCCTGCCCATGATCCATCATAGCATAACACAGCATAGCACAGCAGGATTGGAAAAGTTAGCCAACCCTTGAAGGGAAGAATGAACTCATCTTGCCTAATTTCAAACACAGACCTCATGAGTTCGATGATGGATTTGGACTGAAGGGCTTATTGAAGTTGCTGCACCTGTACTACAGGTGTAGTCTTTGTTCCCTACATAGCCGCTCTGTAGCTACATGCTGGCACTTGTGCAATGGAAGTTCAGATATCAAATGTTTTTATTTTTAGGAAAGTATGTTAATATCTTTTCTGTTCTGTTCCACTGAAATCAGTGCAAAATTCCCATTTACTTCAATGGAGCTAGGACTTCACCCACAATGATCATAATCAACTTTATTAAAAATATAACATGTTGTGCAGGTTCAAAAAAATGGCAAAAAGCGGGGCGGGAGGTAGAATATTTCCTTCTATATTGCAGCAATATGGCTTCAGTGTTCTCCAGAATCTCATTTTACTCTGAGTAAGGAATGCATCAAGAAGGCTTTCATTTTCCCACAGCACTAATTAAGGATTTTGGACAAATTTAAGAGGAGATCTAGGATTTCACAATCTATTACACTGTAAGATGTAGCTCCTTCATATGTTGTAACTGCATGCCCAATCCATTTAGCAGCTGTGCACATCCTAAGCAATTACTTCATAGCCCTTGGAATTTGGTGGATGTGCTATCATCATCTAAAGGTTTTGATGCTACTCAATGGTCAGAAGGTGTGTTAAAGAGCATTTCAGACTGCATTTTCCTTTCCCCTGTGATGTATATACATTATAGATGACTGAATCATTAGTCTGTACTCAGAATAAACTGATGCTATTAAATGGTCATGTAACAGCAATTATATCAAATACAAGTTGAAATATTATTAAAATATTAATAACAACAAATGCAAATTCTAACCAATCAACTTGCACAATATCAAAAAGTAGGAAAAAGTATAAAGACAGAAGCAAAATTCAACTAAATAATAATAATAACTGGTTACTTACCTAACCTTACATTAGCTGTGGCTCTTCAAGGCATGTTGTCCATATATATGCTACTCTACTTGCACATGCGTCCCTTATGTTTGAGATCAGAATCTTTTGCCCAGCAGTGTCCTGGGGCTGTACATTCACCATGAGTGTCTTCATGCCCTGTGCTGAGGGCATAAAAGGGAAACAGCCCCAACCACCACTCTGTTCCTTCACCAATACAGAATCCAGAGGTTAAAGGACTCCATGGTAGTATGGAAGGAAGGTGGGTCATGGAATACATATTGACAGCATACCTCAAAGAACCACAGTTAGTGTAAGGTAAGTAACTGTTTCTTTTTCTTTGAGAGTTACTCACAAGCAATGATGCGATACAAGGAAGGAGGATACACTGGGGGTATCTAAAATGGATAACTCATAACAGGATTTAAGGCAGGTAGACATCATTTAGAAAGTCTCTGGGTTGATATGGCCTGGGCCTTCAATCTGTCTGCAAATGCAACAAAGAGTCTTGGGGAAACTCGAAATGGCTTGGTTCTACGCAGTTAGAATGATAATGCCCTAAGGACATGCAGAGTGTCTTGTCTGGCCTCTTCCTGATTAGAATGTGGTTTCGGGAAGAAAACTGGTAAATGGAACATTTGGTTCATGTGAAAAACTGTTACTACCTTAGATAAGAATTTGGGATGGGACCTAAGGGTAACCATGTCCCTATGGAACACCGAATATGGAGGGTCTGCCATAAGAACCAAATATTGGATGAGTGAACAGGTTACTCAAAGCTGGTGAATGGGACCTGGTACCTCTTACCTGTCTCCTTAAAGGTCAGTGTTACTGATGCTAGGGTCTGCCAGATAAGCTTTACTGACTCTAATAAGGCTTCATTAATAGGTAATGCCAGACAACCATGTAAAGAGGTATGGAGTATAAGAACATAAGAACGGCCATACTGGGTCAGACCAAAGGTCCATCTAGCCCAGTATCCTGTCTACCGACAGTGGCCAATGCCAGGTGCCCCAGAGGGAGTGAACCTAACAGGTAATGATCAAGTGATCTCTCTCCTGCCATCCATCTCCACCCTCTGACAAACAGAGGCTAGGGACACCATTCCTTACCTATCCTGGCTAATAGCCATTAATGGACTTAACTTCCATGAATTTATCCAGTTCTCTTTTAAACGCTGTTATAGTCCTAGCCTTCACAACCTCCTCAGGCAAGGAGTTCCACAAGTTGACTGTGCACTGTGTGAAGAAAATATATGGAGATATACCTAGCTCATAGAACTGAAAGGGAGCCTGAAAGATCATCGAGTCCAGTGGGGCCTTCACTAGCAGGACCAAGTACTGATTTTGCCCCAGATCCCTAAGTGGCCCCCTCAAGGATTGAACTCACAACCCTGGGTTTAGCAGGCCAATGCTCAAACCACTGAGCTATCCCTCCCCCATGTTCATGTTTAAATGTCTTTGGAACTCTCCTCTACCATCATTACGGGGATTTCTAGAGAAACAGCTATACATCTGAGCAACTCTTGAAAATTCCTGTAATCATCTGGGTGACATAGTACTGTACAGATGGAACAACTGCCTCATCCAGGGATGAGGAAGATATAGCAGCTGGTATGGTTTGTTTCTCCATTTGAGCGTGCTTCTCTTAAGACAATTCTAGTGATTCCAGCTAATGAATTGCCACCTGAGACAAGTATCTGGGGGGGGGGCGCAGGGGAGGAGGTTGTCACCCTAGGAAGCTGTACTGATGAAGGTTGTCTCATGTGGTATGAGCCCCAAAGGGTCCAATAGGGACAGGACTATTATATAGATAAGGACCTGGGGGGCTAGGGAGGAGGGTGCTAAGACATATGCCTGTTTAGATAACCCCTATATGACTGGGTTATGTAGGAAGCTCTCGATCCTCTTTCTGATATATAAGGGGCTCTTGTGGAATATATCGGGGATCCGTCACCATTTTTGTTGAGAATCACACGAGGAGAAGGAACATTTCTTATCCAGAAGAGGGGCTACCCTATCTGGGGTACCTGAATGCATCACAACACAGTGTTAGCTGGTGCCTCAGAGGCACTTGGTACCACAATAGCAGTCACAGTTAGTTTCATGGGGGGAATATTCAGCACAATAGAAAGCAGTGGAGACCCATAGGGCATGTCTACACTGCCCTTCAATTCGGACTAAGGGAGTGTGAATAGCAGCATGCACCAAAGTCCTGAGCTGTAACTCTCCCACGTGGACACTGAAAACAGGACAGCGTAGACATGCCCACAGATTCACACATTGTAAAGGAACCACTATGATAATCTATTCTGAACTTCTGTATAATACTGGTCATGGATTTCCCTGAATTAATTCCTCAGTCTCCTCCATCATTTGCAGATCTTCTGGTACAGCAAAGATCCTTGGTACAGAGAGTGATGATGCCATAAACCTTGGTGTGGAAGTGGGCGTCACTGGGGTGGATGGTGCCAAAATAAATAGTCCCAAACTAGCCAGCATCAAGATGAGCAGTACTGTAAAAACTGATGCCAAAGGGATTGACGCCAAAGTGAGCAGTGCTGGGGCAGAAATCGGTACCATGGACTTAGTACTCAACCCAATCAATCTTGATCCTTGAGGCTGTGCCAAGGATGCTGTACTGTGTTCCCTCAGTGCTCCAGTACATGATTCGGGCCATGAAGACCCCCTCAAATGGAAGTGAGGAGGTGATTTATTTTGCCTGGGATTTCCAATGTGGATATGTCCTTATGTTTCCAGAGAAGCAATGCTCCTTTTTTCTCTGAGGATCACTCAGTCCTATCTCAATCAGTAGTCATGGCAGTCTTAGAAGATGGGGTTCAGGAGACAGCTGCTGACCCACAATGGTCTAAACTACCTGCATGAAGCAGTCTAACAAGAATAGCTTAAGGTGCTCTTCTTTTCCCTCTTGAGTCCCTTTGGAATAGGACTTACAAATAGAGCATTTACTGGGGATATGACTCTTCCTGAGGTAGAAAAGGCATTTAGTGCAGTCATCATTCCAAGGGATAGCTCTTAAATCCTGGGAATTTAGGCTCAGACATGGCTAAGTCATGGTACTGAGAAAATTCTTCTCTTGTCAAAAATAAAACAAAATAGCTCACTATGAAAAAATTACCAATGGGCAAGCTATCCTAGCACATTAAACCTACACACTCTATTATATACAAATATTTACACAAAATTTTAGGAAAAAGGTGCAAGAGTTCGTGGACACTGTGGAGTTCTATTCTGCAGCCACGGGCAGTAAAAAGTAACTGAGTGACAGAAGCTGCTGCTTCATCTTTTATGCCATTGGTGAGATGCACAAGGACATCTAGGGCAAGTTTACCCTCCCGCACTACATCGGCAAAGCTGCACAGATGCAGCTGCACCGCTGTAGCGTGTCTTTTGAAGATGTGCTGTACTGACGGGAGAGCACTGTCCAGTTGGCATAATTATTCCACCTCCACAAGAGGCAGAAACTATGTCAGCGGGAGAGCGTCTCCCGCTGACATAGTGTGGTGTGGATAGTGCTTAGGTAGATGTAACTTACAATGCTTGGGGAAGGTGTCTTTTTCACACCACTGAATGACGTAAGTTACATCGAGTTAAGCGGTAGTGTAGACCAGCCCTTAGGGTGCATGCACAGTCCCAACTGACATTACTGGCCAGCTGATTCCGATCTTGGTCACATAGAACACACATGCACTGATAGTGGAATATATCTGGACAGCATTTGAAGAACTACAGGATTCTGGTCAAATCTTGAGTTCCTATGTGACTTTTAAAGAATTTTTGCCTACAATACTTTGCTTATTAAATATAAATTATTTTGGCATGGCTAATATCAAGAGTATAAATATTATGTTAATGAGTTCTACAAAAAGGAGACAGTAAAAGAAATATAAAAGAATACTTAGAAAATATATCACATACATCAACAATTAGGAAGTCCAGCCAGCACCAAGCATTAGTGAAGTATGTTTGATAGCCATATGCCACCCACTTGAGCAGCATTTCCAGAATAAAGATGTAAGTGAAAACCTTGTCAGCATATTCCAGCATGGTCTTGATAGTCTTGCGCTGCTCTATATATATGTCTTCAAAAGCCTAAAAACAAAAATATTCAAATGTGTTTAGTGTTCAGTAATGTTATAGTGTGTAGTTTAGGTTGCAAAGACAAAGAAAATAAAAAAACTGAAATATTCTCTCCCTAAATACAAAGTCGGGGGGCCTGAGCTTTCTCCGACTTTTCTTTCTCAGATAAAAAACAGGGTTGTGTACTGTATTTGTCCATAGGTAAATCATATAGAATGCAGCCTATTAGGTTTTATTCTTATCTGTTGATTGATTTATCTATGGTATTTATATGTTTACTATAGTGATTACTATAGTGTCTGATTGCCTCATGATCATTAATGAATTTATCTTCACAATACCCTTATGAGGTAGGGAAGTACTATTATCTATTATCCCCATTTTCCAGATGGGGAAACTAAGACACAAAAAGACTATGGGCTAGATTTTTAAAGATATTTAGCACGTAGTGGGTTTTTCAAAAGCATTATGAGCACCTAACGCTCATGGGTGTTAGGCAAGCCTGGATTCTAGGATCCTGCAAGTTAGAAGGGTCCCAGAGCTCGGGCTCCAGTCTGAGTCTGGAAGTCTACACAGCAATGAAACAGCCCCACAGCCTGAGCCCCGCATGCCTGAGTCAACTTGCACGGATCAGGCACAGGTGTCTAGTTGCTATGTAGACATACCTTAAGTGACTTGGCCACAGTCACAAAGAAAGTTGTGGCAGAGCAAGAAATTCAACCCAGGTCTCCTAAGTCTCTGACTAGCACCCTGCCCACTGGATCATCTTCTGAAAATAAATAACTTAGGTGGTTTGTGAGTGATTCATACTTCTGCAAGTTTCACAAGCATAAGGTGACAGTACTATGTGAAATTATGTGAATTTTTTCCAAACATGGTGATGGAAATTCATCTTAGCCAGTCATCCTGCCAACATGTCCTTCCCTTGCGAGTTGTTTCCAGTGACTTCCTTTCTCCATTCATTAGGAGACTGATCCAAAGCTCACTGAAGTAAATAGAAGCCTTTCTATTGACTTCAATGTGCTTTGAATCAAGTCCTAGAGGTAAAAATACCACTTTTTTATATCATGTTCAGTATAAAATTGTTTATTAAATTGTTATATTGGTATTAAATAAAACAAAAGCTGGATGGTATTTATGGGCTTTAGTTCATGCCAGACAAAAGCCTTGGATTTTGTTTTATTTGAAACCAACATAACAAATAACATGCTGTAGAAAACTGTATCTAAATGACTGGCCAAATACATTGCAAAGCATGACTGCTTAGACTCCTCAAGTGAATATGGATCCAGATTTGGTTTTACAGAAGTTCAGCTTTTCTGCCCCCCTTACTTATTCAGGATATTTTTATGGCATTTTTGCAGTGTGCTTCTTTTATTGCTACTATTTTATATTAATGACATTTTCTCTTTATTTTGTTCTCACTTATTTGGTAAGTTTTCACAAGGTGTTTGGTAGTTTGTATTTTTAGAGACATTCCTGTGGCTATTCAGTCTACATGAGTGGGAGTCTATGATTCCTTTGGAGAAAAAAGCACTCATGAGAATTCTTGTTCTTAGAAGGCAGTAATTAGAAAAGATCCACATTGACTGATATCACCACAGTATTAAGATGTATGTATGTGGGAGGAGTAAGGGGGCTGTTTAAAATGTACAGGCTAGCTTGGATTTTCCAAGAAGAGCAGGGAGTTGCACTGACTTTGTACCACCTGGAGGCAGATTTTCTGCAATGAACATCCCTGCGTTATACTGGTAGATGCTGATACAAACTGGGGGTGAAGCAAGCCCAAATAAATCATACATTAATTATGTTTCTCTTTTTCCATATATTGCACTATGTTTGCAACTCGATGGTCCCCCAGGCCACCTGTCTCAGTAATACCTCCTTGAATCCCCTAGTCCAAACACTGAAGGATGACTGTGCCTATGTGGCTATGCTGTGGAAAGAGGACTCCTTTTGCCCCCTTATCACATTCAAAGCATTAACACTAGAGTGACCATCATTTGGCCCTTACTGTTTAAACATAACACATTTGTTTTTTTATCTGCAGGGGGAAATATGCTAAAAACTGTGTTTGATAAACCACATTTTAAAATATTTTCCCACAGAAACATTACACTTATTTCAGGTTTCACTTACCAGAGCACCACTACTAAGGAGAATCATAAAGACAATGAAAGTCTCAAACCAGTTGTGTTCAACTATCTTGAAGCAGGTTTTCCTAAGATTCCACCATTGTTTTCCTCTCCCCTCTTCTAGGCTGACTTGACAGCACTTGAACCTTCGTACACAGCCTGTAAAGCAACATACATTTTGAGAAGGCAAAATAGAGAAGTGATGCTTAAGGAGATAATGTCTGATTATTTATTTGACTAGTGGTACAGCAATTATATTTCCATGTACTTTATGGCTATAAGAAAATCTAAACTCTGATAAATACACTTTGAAAGCCCATTTTTCAAGCAGTAAAATCAAATGCGGTTAATAAGACAATTGGTATTTAAAATCAAATGAAAGAATGGGAAAGTATTTCTACTTTGCTGAGAGCTAACTGTGCTCAGTACTACACAAACAGATGAAGACATGGTTCCTCCCACAAAGAATTTAGAAGCCAAATTAAATACAATTAGTACAAATATACAGTCAAACTTCAAGCAGGTTTATATTTTTTAATGCACTTATGTGTGGACATAAGTTATTGTAATACATTATTTACATTCCAGTAGCACCTAGATGTTCTAGTGAGGATCAGGGACAAATGTAAGACATGATCCATGCCCTGAAGAGCTCACAACGTGGTCTGGGGAGTTAATTCTGATAAGGTACTGGAGGAAGTTCATTTTAAGGAAGGACTGAAAGAAGAGAGGGATGATGAGCAGCTTACAAGAAGAAGCGGGGAGTTCCAGGTATATGAGATGGCATGGAAGAAGTTACAGTGATGAAAGTGGAAGAAAGATAAAAATGGTACTTTCATATATTGCCTTAAGAGACCTTTACATAGTGGGAGGAGGATTAGGAGGAAATTAAAGCAAAGATGTAGGCAGGGACAGATTTGTTCAGTGCCTTGAAGATGACAAGTCTGAACTGGAAAAAAAAGCAGAGAGAAAGCCAGTAAAAGGAGTGGAAGAGGATAGTCAGAGAGGTGGAACAGAATGTATTTTGAGCACAATCTAGTAAGACTAGCTAGGATACAGAGAGGCCAAAGAAAAGTTTGCAGTAGTTGAGGTAAGAAATTAGCAGGGAATAGACAAGGATTTTAGTGGTGCTGATGAAAAGAAAAAAAAAAGATTGATTTTAGAGATTCTGTAAAGAAGAAAATGACAGCTTTCCTGAATCAGGGCCATAACAACTTTCATCCTCTGGTCTCCAAATCAAGACTATGGTTTCTGCAGTTTGTAAGAAAAGATTTGAAAACAGGTTATTGATGGTAAAATCCTGTACAAACCCACCACATTTCAATACTGAATTCAGGAACTGAATTTCTTTTTTTCTTTTTAAAAAATCCATGAAAAGTTCTTATTCTTAAATCAGATAATAACTGTATACTTGTGGTGTTGATTGCAAATGATCCAAATAAAAAATTCCTACTCCCTCAAATGGAGTGTAGGGAGGATGGAGGTTTATCTCCTCTTTGCCATAACTTTAAAAAAACTCTTGACTAAAATTCATAAACAGAATTTAGAAATGCATCATTAATTCCATACATGTGCAATATGATTCAAGATTACCAAGTTAGGGCCAGATTCTGCCACCTTAAGCATGCTAAGAGATACTTTACTACATGAGAAGTTTCACTGAAATCAATGTTACCGATTCCAATAAGGTACTATTACAGTGTGCACAAGGGTAGAAGGTTGGGCCCCTAATTTGGCCAAATAACCATAAAATCAGCAAGTTGCTAGAAAAATAAAAACCTACAAACTTCCAGCAATATCTGCACAATGATTTATTCAACAAATTAATTATATTTGGCAGTTTCACCCTATTTGTATATGTCACAAAGTTGCCTTTCAATTTGGCAGTATTGCTACCTCTCTCCCGAAGAGAGGCCATTGACTGGGATAAGCAGGGAATTACAAGTTAGGAATGAAGTACCGAGTAAGAGCTATGTCACTAAATCTTGCATATCAACTATTTGCCCTGGGTTAAGTAGACCCTGTTAGTCCCTCATTCTCACAAGCATTAAACTCACTCACACATTTTAAAAGTTGAATGAAGTGTTTAAAATGTGTTCACAATCCTTATAGTTCTATTTATGTTCTTCGAAAAGTATGTTTTACCGGGAAAACATTCATCAGTTGTGAAAAAAATCCTTTTACAGTGCAGTTAATCTCCTGTAACATACTGTGATAACATCTTTTTATTTTTTTCTTGTACATCACTTCATCTGAGAGGAATGCTACTTAATACTTCAAGCAGAAAAAAAGAAAATGGATTGCTTTGCAGGCATATTGCATGACTAGCTACTTCTTGTCAAAGATACAATGAACAGCAACTGAAAAACCTTTGTAAGCATGATCTTTTATTATAGGAGAGCTCATAAGGTCAATGTAATCATCAAATATAAAATGCATTAGGTTATGTATCTAAGATTATGTGTATCTATGAAATGTAACTGTACCATCTAGAAAATTATCGTAATTAATTTATTTTTCCAGTTTTGTTGAAGATTAGCATAGACAGTTTTATTTAAAGGTGGGAGTGAATATATTTTGTGGTTAACTCACAGGTGTGAAAATCAAAAATAAGGGTAGAAGGTCTAGTCTAAACAGTGCCACTGATTTGCTATGTGATCTTGTGTAAGTAATTTAGTCTTAGATTTTCAAAAGTGACTTCTGTATTATGGGTACCCAACTTTAGACAGCTATGGCCTTATTCTCAGTGCTGTTGAGCACATGCAACTCCCATTGAGTTTCCAGGTTTTCTCCTCTTATTCATTAATCTTTCTGGCCTGGAAATTTTACAATTGACAGCTTTTAAAACTAAAATGGGCCAAATGATGACACGGATAGGTACAACTCAACTGACTGCAATGGAGTTGCATCCCCTTATGTGAGTGTTGATTTTTACCCAGTAATCACACAATGGGCTGAACCAGAAAGCACGAAATGGATTCCATTAATCTTCACTCGTCTGGTGATCCAAAACCTTTTAGCAACTTTGAGGGCACACAAAAAATAGGATTCCTCAGTAAGTATCAGAGTTCTCCTCCATGATGGACCAGTCTGTGGTGAGCTGGTGCAGGAATGGTTGTCCTCTACTCAGTGCCAATAACAATTTAGGGTAATGTGTCCCATCAGTGATGCAACTTTTGTAGTCCCTGAGATATGAGCTAGCCACTGATTTTCCACCTTTGGCAAGAGTTCTTTGCAGTTATGATGCATTTTCGCCTAGAAGCTTACTCTAAATTGGAGCAGAGTGCCAAGAAGTAAAGGAATCCTGGTGAAGTCAGGTTGAAGAGAGAAGCTTATCACTATGCATAAACTAATGGCACCTCTTGCCTGGGACCCAGTTTTCTCACAAGGAAAGAGTTTAATAGTGAATTTGTATTTAAGGGTCTATATCCTATTGTGGCCTCTTTTTGACCTGAGTGGCTTGTCAAATTTCAGAACCTGGGGGATGTTCCAGTTGGAAGCAGAAATAGTGTCTGGTATTCTTTCTGATGCAATCTTGTTTATTTATAAGGAACATACAAAGTCTTTTTTCTCTGAATGCTGAAGGAACCAATAACAAAAGGAGTAGTTTCTTAGTTTATAGCTCGTTAGCCAAGAGATCCAAAAAGCTCTTTCTCTCTAGTCTTACAGGCTATTGCTTGGCTTTCTTGATTTTTGTCTCTTCCTCCGTCTTTTCTTGTCTGTTCTCAGGTTGTGTGTGTTCTCTCACATCTTGATCTTCCTGCCCCCTCTGCACCCCTAATCACAATACTCAGCAGAATCCTCCACCCATATGGTGCTAGCTTCTGGGCAGAGTCTCTTAGGCCTTGTTTTAGGTGTATCCCCTTAACTGTCTCTTACAATTATCTTAAATGAAGACTGTGTTTCACACATCAGTTTGAACAAAGTTTTGACTCTGCCCCTAACAAGGTTGCACCCAGTTCATAACACTATTTATTTCAAGGCCCATAAAGTGTCCAGTGGATTTGGGCATGAAAGGCCAATGAGTGGAATGGGGGACCACATTGGACTGTTTTTTCTGCCAAGTAGCAGGTGAAGAGAATTTCTTCTCCTTTTGACAATTTGTTTAAATGAAGGCTTGGCCAGCATTTAAACCAAGATGGAGTTTTGTGGAGTTTTTATTTACCAGTGACTGAGTAGCAGTTACTGATACACTAAGGTTATGTCTACACTACAGACCTTAGAGCAGCACAGCTGTACCGCTGCAGATGTGCCACTGTAAGGTCTCCTGTGTAGGTGGGAGAGTTCTCCCGCCAGTATAATTAAACCATCCCCAACAAGTGGTGGTAGCTATGTCGGTAGAAGAGCGTATCCCGCTGACACAGCGCTGTCCACACCAGCACTTTCGTCAGTGAAACTTTTGTCGGTCAGGGTGGTTTTTTTCACAACCCTGACCGACAAAAATTTTACTGACAAAAGTGCTAGTGTAGACAAAACCTTATTCTGCTTTGTAATTGTCTCTGAGAGCTAGCTATGAAAAGTGCTTAATAAGTGCTAAGTGTTATTATTACCTAATTAGGACAGTTTCCAATTTTTAAATACTACACTAGGTGGAGCTAATTCAGAACCCTCAGAAAAATAAACAGATTTCTTCTTTTTTAGGAATAATGGCAATTTGCTTATATGATATAATTGTCCCCAATTCTTTGTTATCTGAAAATCATTATAAAGCCTCATCAGCAGTATTATCTTCAGTGTATATTATGTACTGAACATACCATTGCTAAAATTCATGATTATTTAGTGTTAAAGTTTGACAATATAGCAAATATTTCAAGCCATAAATATTATTAGTCAGTGTAAGTAAATATTTCATTTTACTTTATATTTTTAACAGTACAGATTATATTTTGCTTCACTCACCTTCTGTAAAACAGGCCTCTGGCTCAGTAGCTTCTTCGGGTTCAGCTTCATGTTGCTCTTCTTCAGGATGTCCAATATCAACCGTGCTACCTTCAGATGAGCTGGACAAATTTAGCTTCTGTTAAATAAAAAAAAACCACAAAGATTTAATCAACGTATTTAAGGTAAATATTAATGCTCACAGACATAGCAAAAATTAATCGTATGTGTCTACTCTTTTACATTTTTGAATGTTTTAGTGCTCAATTTAGGTAAGTAATTGATACATTTGTGCTCATTTTAGCTGCCACTTCAGTACTCTATGTGTCCTTTTAATACAAAGTTAAACCAGGCATTTTATTAATTATTACTATTGTTTCTGGAAAGCATTATAGAAATATAGGCCTATATTCCTGGGCCTGAGTGAACTATGGTTTTAAATTGAGTTTGGTTGTTAGCATGAGTGATGGGCCCAAAGCACATGATCAAAAAGAAGGAGATCATGAGAAAGGAGGGTTGTTTGTATTAAATTTGTAGTGTCCCTTGAAATACCAGCATTGTTTTCTTTAAGGTTTGGGTTGAAGTAATACAAATCAAGAAAATATGGTTTAATGGGGTCCAGGCAGAGTAAATAATTGGTTAGATAGGTTTGTTTAATTTATGATAAAGAAATGCTTAGTCCAGTAGTTAGTTAGGACTGCTTGTTTTAACGGGGGCAGAGAACTGGGTTTAGCCCTAAACTGCCTCATCCGGCTTTAGCTAAGGTCTGATAACCTGCCATGACATCACTTGTTTATTATAGTGTATAAAGGGCAAGTTTTTTGGAGTTTCTTTGTCAGAGCTGTTCCTTACCCTTCCGGAGTCACACTATAATATGACGGTATCTCCTGAGCCTGCTTTTGTTGTGAGTATTTGGCCAATGCTTATAACTGTATTAGGTCTAGAATATAAAGTATAAGTGTGTATATGCTTGTATTTTGGATGTAATCAATATCAAGTGGCCTTTAACTAATAAAGGAATATTTTTAGGGAAATTATTTCCAATAGGCATCATCAAGACTTAGTTAAGGAAATTAATGGTACACATACACACACAAACACACTCCGGTGTGTACGTTGCTGTACTGCTAACCAGTGCAAGCATATAAGAAGTATTTGAATAACAGCACTATGCAAAAGGTTTGTAACCAACTGGTTTTATGTTTCATTGAACAATGAACCCAAAGCTTGCTTACGTTTGTAAACTTGAGGACCAAGCACAGGTTGAAAGTTAAGAAGTTCTGAGGAGTTTTACCACTGACATCTTGTATGACTTTGGGGAAGTCACTTCAGCTGAAATTTTAATATTTGGGTGCCCATTTTGGGACACTGTAAAGGACCGGATTTTCACAAAGTGGTAAGCAGCTACTCTTATGATAGCATTTTAGTTGACAAACAACCCTGTCATGTTTCACCTGCTAGGGGAACTCAGTAGTCTAACCCAATCTTCTGAGATATGAAAAACACCAAGTTTTGTTTGATGATAATTGTGATGTTTACCTATTATGGAGGAACTAACATGTAATAAAACTGCATGCTGTGTATGGTATGTTAATGCTATAAATGAAATAGCAACATTTTGAAACTGAAAAAAGTAATGATGAAGACTTACACACATGCCTAACCTTCTAATCTGACATGGTGTGAGTAGTCCTATTGATTTCAATGGAAAGACTCACAGGGCATGAAGTTAAATATGTGTATAAATCTTTAAAGTATCATGGCCTTAGCTTTTATATATTAAATGCTCATTTCAAGAGATGAGATGTGACATCTGTTGCTATACTTCCAACTACTGGTGAAGAAAAATGTTTGAGGGCAGCATTATTGATCTATTTCTGTATTCTGTTGACATTTGCAGCTGATAGAGGTATTTGCAATGCTCTTAATTTTTTTTAACTTTTTTCTAAATTTTATTTTGCATTCATAAAGGTAGAAAACACCTAATTAAAGAGACTGAAACTTCTTTATTGTTCTTCACTATATGGGACTACCTGCTTAGTAAAATACAATTCAATATGAGCAATGGTTGAAGCTCACCTCTAGCTTGGTCAATGAAAAAAGACTAATCAATTTTACTTTTTTATGTGGTTAGTTTCTAGTTACCGTCACTTCCTAGCATTATAAATAGTCTTGGAAGGATTAGACTTGTATTGGTAAATGTCAGTAAACATTGATTTCACTGTACACACACAAACCGATGGAAAAATATTTCCATTGATAAATAACCAAAAATTACAAATAGGCAAAGAAAGAAAAATCATAGAATCATAGAAATTTAGGGCTGGAAGGCACCTTGATAAGTCATCAAGTCCAGCCCCCTTCACTGTGGCAGGAGCAAGTAAACCTAGATCATCACTGACAGGTGTTTGCCCAACTTGTTTTTAAAAGCTTCCAATGAAGGGGATTTCCACAACCTACCTTGAAAGCCTATTCCAGAGCTTAACTACCCTTATCGTTAGAAAGTTTTTCTTAATATCTAACGTAAACCTCCCTGGCTGCAGATTAATCCCATTGCTTCTTGTCCTACCTTCAGTGAACATGGAGAAAAATTGATCTGCGACCTCTTTATAACAGCCCTTAACATGTTGAAAAACTTATCAGATCCTCCTTCAGTCTTCTTTTCTCAAGACTAAACATTCCCAGTTTTTTCAGCCTTTCCTCATACGTCAGTTTTTCTAAACCTTTTATTATTTTTGTGCTCTCCTCTGGACTCTTTCCAATTTGTCCACATCCTTTCTAAATTATGGTGCCCAGAATTGGACACAGTACTCCAAGCTGGGACCTCACCACTGCTGAGTAAAGCAGGACAATTACCTGCTGTGTCTTACATATAACACTTTTGTTAATACATCCCAGAATCATATTAGCCTTTTTTGCAGCTGCATCACACTGATGACTCATATGCAGTTTTTCGTCCACTATAACCCCCAGATCCTTTTCAGCAGTACCATCACCTAGACAATTGTACCCCATTTTGTAGTTGTGCATTTAACTTTTCCTTCCTAAGTGAAGTACTTTTCACTTGTCTTTATTGAATTTCATCTTATTAAATTCAGACCAATTCTCCAATTTGTCAAGGTCCTTTTGAATTTTAAACCTGCCTTCTAAAGTGCTTGCAACCCATCCCAGCTTGGTGTTATCTGCAAATTTTATAAGCATATCTCTCCTCCATTATCTAAGTCATTAATGAAGATATTGAATATTACCAGACCCAGGACTGAGCCCTGCGGGACATCACTAGATACGATCTCCCAATTTGACAGCAAACCATTGATAACTACTCTTTCAGTACAGTCTTTCAATCAGTTGTGCACCCACCTTATAGTAAATTCATCTAGACCACATTTCCCTAGTTTGCTTATGAGAACGTCATGTGGAACTGTGTCAAAAGCCTTATTAAAACCAAAGTTTATCACATCTACTGCTTCCTCCCTATCCATTAGGTCAGTAATCCTATCAAAAAAGAAAATCAAGCTGGTTTGGCATGGATTTGTTCTTGACAAATCCATGCTGACTATTCCTTATAACCCTATTGTCCTAGAGGTGCTTTCAAATTAATTGTTTAATAATTTGCTCCGGTATCTTGAAGTTAGACTGACTGGTCTATAATTCCCTGGGTCGTCGTCCTCCTCCTTTTTACAAAATGCTGTTTGAGAACATAGAGTCAAAACTCAGTGATTTAAACTGCTGAATTAGGCTTGTTACAAATGGACTAGTGAATGAATAGTAAAACCAGGTCTGATTTGTTGATTTGAGGATATTTACTTTATATATTTTGACAAGTGATGATAATTTGTGTTTTAATGGTTTATAAATCTTTAACTCTTTGAATCTCAAATCTGCTGTTATTAAATAATTGTTATTGTTTGACCTCCCCATAATTTCCTGCAACTATGAAAATTTAAATTAATAAAAATTGAAAAAAATGCTTAAAAATAAACATTGATATTATTGACTGAAATTATTTAAAAAAATAGAATTCTGTCAAGTTAAAGTATAAAGAGTGCAAAGGACAGCTTGCTTTAGCCAAAGATGGGGGAAAAAGATAAATGAACAGTCCTTAACTTAATTCTAGTGAGTAGCAGTATAGGCCTTCTTTATAGGAAAAGTAATACATTTCCAGGTTTCTCCTTGCTTTCTTCCCCCACCTTGGAAGCCAATTTGTCATGTCTACTCATTGTCAAGCCAAAGAGTTCCCTTCCTGTCATGTACCAATCTTCCTCTTCTGTCTCTGTTCACCCACCTGAATAATTAACCTTTTTCCCTGATGTCCACCCAAAGATCCCACTAATTTTCCATTCCGGAGATTCCCTGTCTCACAGTTTCCCATTGTCTCTCTCCCAAATCTTACCTTTTTATCCCTCCAAAGTTCCTCTTCAATCCCCAGTATCTCCACCTTCCCCCAGGCTCCTCCTCACCTAGGTCCCACTTTCCTCAGTTGCACTCCCCTAGCTTTACCTCTTCATAGCCAGCCCCATCTCCCCTACCCTACCTATCCTTCCCATGGCTGTCACTCCCCATGCTAAGTGGCACCAGTCCCCCACATAGATGTCGTCCCTCCACACAGTCATTTATCTTGTGCCTGTCTCCACCAAAAATGGTCTTCCCCCTTGTGTGCGACTCCCTCTCATAGCTGTCTGCTTTCCACAAAGGGGAAGGAAAAAATGGTGTTGCTCCTTCCTGGTCCCATGCCCCTCCTGCTGTGCAGACCCTCAGAGTTGGTATGGGGAAGGGAAAGGATCCAGAGCTGGAGGCAGCAGGAGTCACAGCTGCTGCCTCCTGTCTGCTCTGCAGTAGAACATGTGCCCCTGGCTGGAAGGAGGCTGAAACTGCATCTGCCTCTGTCTATTGAACCTATTGGCTAAAGCAGAGTTTAAATTCTTCTGCCTAAAACAAAGAAACCGAGATTTGCAAAACCAAGAAGGAACACGACATTAATCTCATTGATCCCCTGCATAGTTCTAGGGGGTGTCCAATATTTGAGACACTCTAAAAGCCAGAAACCATTGATAAGGCATAGACCACCACTTTTAGCTACAGGAGTATGGAGATAAAGGTAACTTTAATTGCAGGGTGGCACAGAAAGAAAAACTTGATATCCAGAAAACTCTGGATCCGCCCCAGAGCTCACAGTCTTGAGAGGGGAAAGAAAGTGGATGCAAAAGTATCATTCAGTCATGCTGGCAAGCAGGGCTGGCTCTACTGTTTTTGCCGCCCAAAGCAGCGTGCTGAATTGCCGCCATGGACGGCGGGGGCAGTCCGTGCGCCGGAAGACAGAAGCCGCTGAATTGCCCCCACGGGCAGCTGAACATAGAAGCTGCCGCCGAATTGCCACCCTAATGGCACATGGACTGCCCCCGCCGTCCGCGGCGGCAATTCGGCGCCCTGTTTGGGGCGACAAAAACACATGGACTGCCGCCCCTTGCAGATTGCCGCCCCAAGCACCTGCTTGGAAGGCTGGTACCTGGAGCTGGCCCTGCTGGCAAGGAGGGAAGCCCCTTTATACATGACGACGCAAAGTTCTGTGCCCTGTTGCCTCCCTATGTCAGTTCTCACAAAGTGAAAATTTAGCACCACAATTCAATATTATTCCTGCATCATACACATCCCTCAGCAGCACATCCGGGAGGTAGCTTCCCTTCATCTTTATGCAATTGTGATGTGTCAGCAAACATGAACTGCTCTGAGAGACTTGCCAGAAAAGGAACCATAGGATCCTGGAATGTGAGGCCATGCATTCAAGGAGATGCTGCTGAAATACCAGGAAATGCCCTGAGTTGTTTAGACATTAAGGCACTGAATTCCTGAAGGCACCTCTGTTCATCTTACAGTGCAAAGCAACCAGAAGGGCACTGGTTGGAAGAATGTGTCTTTGAGGCACCAACACACCAGAAAAACCTGTGTGCTGGGACATCAGTGTTCCATTAGCAAAACCCTCAAACAGGCCTACAGTGCCCCAGAGGGCCAAAATCTTTAAATTGGGGGAGTTTCCTGAACGACTTTCACCGGAGGCACAAGATCCAGGAGTGAGAATCCTGCACAGATGATATCTTTAGAAAATGTAATTTATTTTCCTTTTCTGGGATAGATCCTGCAAACACTTACTACCAAGTCTAGTGTTTACTACCATGTTTGCAGAAACAGGCCTTATGCCCTGATCCTGTAAACCCATATGCACTTGTTTAATTTTATTACAGAGAATAATCCCATTGAAATCAACTGAGCTAATCAGGGTAATAAAGGGAAGCACGTACATAACTGTTTACAGAATTGGGACCTTAGTTTATAAGCCCTCTGGTGTCAGAGTGTCTGTAGCTCTTAGCTGAGATGAGGAAGCGGGAAGGCAAGGAGCCATCGCACTCCTGATATTCTGCCTCATTCATGTTGTTACTATCAGAAAGAATTATATAGAGAAGTATAAAAGACAAAGATTCCAGTTGCTTGTTGAACTTTTCATTATTTACTGTACTTTATATAGTTTTCACAACTCTTCTTTTTGTGTTATACTGTTGCATAAATCCAGGATTTATCAGTTTCACAGATCAAAAGTACTTTGAATGTCATTCCATAGTCTTTCAAGGGTTATTCATTTTCACTTATGACAGCCTGCTTGCTTTCAAGTTAGCTAAGAAAATAAACTAATGAGAAAGGTCATTAGATCTCATGCTTTAGCCATAAATCAAACATCTGTGAGTTCAGTAAGGAAATGCTCCTCCTGCGACCTCTTATACTGCATCTAGGTACATTGTGCAGAGGTGTGTGTGATGCGGGGAGGAATAGTTTTACTTAAATTTGGCCACTATTTAAATTGTTCCATCTTTAACAGCAAAATGGGAGATGGTTATTAATACCTCAAGTATTAACTGGGAAATGGTGACAATATCATCACCAGTAGAGATTGTCGGGGTAGTCCCAGGGACTGCTCTAAACTGCTTTATGGGGTAGAATTTCAAGGACTATCGTACGAACATAGCATTCAAGTCTTGGTGGGCTGGACTGTCTCAGATAACTTAAGGAATACCTTCATGTTCTTTAGGTCAGTAATTTGTGATCTCTGGTTCAGATGATTGGCTATGGACACCCTCTGCTGTAAGATTATGGATGAAATCCTGATCCACTGAAATGAATGACAAAACTCCCATTGACATCAGTCTGGCCAGAATTCAACCCTATGTGCTTTCCCATTTGTTTACTTATTGTGGTTTATTTATTTATTAAAAATGATGACATTTGGATCAAAATGGCCGAGCGAGTCCAGGCTGTTGTGTTTGACTATATTGCAATTCTAGTATTCGATTCACTACTTTGTAAAAAACATTTATGGTATCTTGTGTTCTTCCATTGGCTTTATTTTTCAGTTTTAACAACTAAATTGTTTTGTAGTACATCAGATAACCTGAACTTAAACATCATTTTATTAGACTCTTGGTCTACAAAAGCTGATCATTCAGAAAGCTAAAAAGAATGTTTTTCATGCAAGATGTATCTATTCTTTGGGCCCAGTTCATCCCTGCACAGGTTCATGCTGAAAGAAAAACAGAAAAATTATCACAATATTAAAAAATAAGTATATAAGCAGTATTTAAATACCTCTTTGCTTTCTTCCAGATCCGACTCACTGCTAAACTCTTCTGTATTTAAATTTTCAAAATCTGATTCTCCAACAGCAATCGGTACTGTCACAGTGAGGCTTGGGTTGTTTATGAACGACATGTAATCACTTTCATCAATGATATATTTTTCCACGCTGCTGCCTGTGCCTATGCCACTAGTTCCATTGCCATCTTTAAGACAATCAAGGTCTTTGTTTATTTCCACTGTAAGATGATTAGAAATGCAGCTGTCTTTTTTGTTTAGTTCTTCAAGTGGCTTGATTTCATTTAAAGCTTTTTGGTTTTTAACGAAGGATTTTTGGACAAATTCACGTACTTTTCTTTTCACATAATCTATTCCCTTCTCAATTCTTGCTACAGCAATCTGGAGATTATTCATTTCATTATCATCATCGGTGGCAGCAAGGTTGTCTGCACTAAATGAGCTCAGTAGCAAGGCCAAAAATAGGTTCAGAACCTGGAACAGGATAGAAAAGGAATTCCTAGATTTATCTCAGTGGAAATAATTTCTTGCTAGAGTACTTTCTAAAGCTATGTGAAGGATGTGTCTAAAGGACCAAAGTTTCAAACAAACAAACAAACAAACCCAAACAACCCAAGAACTGTGTTTTTATAATGAATGGAGTGTTATATCTTTAATAAACTTACACTAAAACACTTGCATTAGAAAAAGGTGTGTTTATAATTCATGATAATTTGAAGAAGGGCAAATCATATAGTAAAAAAAGTGATTCACAAATATTATGACAAATGAAAGAACTAAATATGGTTTGCTATGATTCATAGGGCCATATTATTCACCAATCACAAATAGTTAGACAACTGGCAAGTATTTGAAAAAATGCTTTTGAATCCCAAAAGTTTACAAATATTGGCACAAAAAAAATTTTATTCAAAAATTCAGACAGGAAGTTTGTTATTCTTCATCATCCTGTTTAAAAAGTTTCACTTCTCCAATCAGAGAACAGAAACTATACCATGTGTTTTACGTGACCGTACACACATAATAAATAAGTTTATTAAAAAGGCACAGGCTGAACATTATTTGAAGCACACTGTATTCGCAAATTGCAAAAACAAAAATTAAGAGGGTGACTAAAGTTCACTCTATAATTATATATCATGAGTTTGATCCTGCAAGGTGTGGAGTATTCTGTTTCCAATCCAGCAAAGCACTTAAGCTTAATTTTAAGCATATGAGTAGTTCAACTGAAATCATATGCTTAAGTGCTTTATTGAGATGGGGCCAGAATTCTCATTGCATTGCAGGATTGAATTGTTTTTTTCCCCAGAATAAATCTTTGAAACATTTTGATTACGTACCACTAGATTTCCAATCACCATGACCATCATGAAGACAGTAAGGCACATAGCTTGGCCTGCAACCTCCATACAGTCCCACATAGTCTCTATCCATTCTCCACACAACACTCGGAATACTATCAAGAAAGAGTGGAAGAAGTCTTGCATGTGCCAGCGTGGAAGTATACAGTCATTGGAGATCTTGCAGACACATTCCTTGTAGCTTTTACCAAACAACTGCATACCAACCACAGCAAAAATGAAGACAATGATGGCCAGCACCAATGTCAAATTTCCCAAAGCCCCCACTGAGTTACCAATAATCTTTATCAGCATATTCAGTGTTGGCCAAGATTTTGCCAATTTGAAAACTCGTAACTGAAAAAAAAAGAATAAAAAGGCATTGTTAGTACTGATTTTAATGGAGACACAAAAGTGTTTTACAAATTAGTTTGTGAAAAAAGTATTGCTGCCAATGATGAAAATGTTGCAGACTTTTACAACTTGGTACCCCAAGAGCATAGTCTTGGATCAAGGATGTAAAAGCCCAGAGACACACCTCATGCAACTTAAAATCTAGGGTTCAGTATTACCCTCAGATGCCACAGAACTTCAAGACTACCTACCTACCTGTGTGTACATAAAGAAGAGATCCATTCTGATAATATCAGAAGGAGCACAATAAAGATATTCAGTAAGTCCATTTGTTTCTCCACTGTAAAATACTTGAAGTAAGTAATTGCAATAAAAATTTGGAAATAGGCCCCACTCCTACATTGGGATGCATTAGTATGGATTCCTGCAGGGTCCCCATTAAAGACAACAGGACACTGCATGCCCAGGGGTACATATAAGTGGATCACATTTTTGGATCAGGGTCATAATGACCTTAAGTTATCTTGTTAAGACACAAAAGTTGAATTAAAATATTATTAGTGCAACAAAGCCTGTAACTGTAAATTGCAATAACATTTTGTTTTATTAATATATTTACCAATCTGAATGATCGGAGAACTGATAATCCTTCCACATCTGCAAGACCAAGTTCAATCAAACTAAGTGTTACAATAAAACTATCAAAAATATTCCAGCCTTCTTGGAAATAATAATAAGGATCCTTGGCAATTATCTTCAGAAACATTTCTGCTGTGAAGATCCCAGTGAAGACCTAAATTCAAAAGGCAATTTATTATTCAGTTGGAAAATTTAAATTACCATTATTTGTGCAGATTTTACATTCCAGCTACATATCTTCAATAAGCATAATTTAGAATGGCTATTCACAAAAATTCTTAAATTCAAATCCTTAAAATAATCAAAGGAAGGTCAAATTATTTTATTTAGTACTTTATTATTAGTGTTTAAAATTTGTTGCTTTAAAAAGAATGATCATAGTGACATCTTATACACAGCTTCCGATAGAAACTCCATCACAGAACACGTACGCAATCTTCTTTTCATTTGATTTAATTTTTCAGGAAATAAATTACTTAAGCTTCTGGTTTATAATACAATTTTAAAACTATTTAGGGTGACCATACATACCGTTTTGGCTGAGACAGTACCGTTTTTAAACCCTGTCCCGGCCGTCCTGACTTTTCTGGCAAACCTGAGTATTTGTCTCGTTTGCTCTTGTCAACTGATGACCAGTTGGCAAGAGCAAACGGGACAAATGCCCAGTTTTGCCAAAAAAGTGGGGTGTGACCCCTAGCGGGGCACGGAGGAATGTGCGGGAGGGAGGAGCGGCAATGCCAAGCCTGCACGAGAGGGAGGGCTCGGGGGAGTGGCTCATGCCAGCCACGCACGAGTGGGCGGCAGGGGGTCTTGGGTCAGCCCTGCATGTGTGGGGGTAGAGAGAGGCCTCAGCCGGCCCCGTGCGGTGTCCCGCTTTCCCTTCGGGAAAATATGGTCACCCTAACTCTGTTAGAATGCAAGCTCTTTTTTCCACAGCACAAGCAATGCCCCCAATTTAATTTTCACATTATGCAATAGAATGCTTTCCAAAAAATTACATGCTACTCTGCCTAGAACACTATTGTTGGGATATTAATGACACTATAAAGATATGCTCTTATACGGCCTAATTTCACAAGATCTAGCAAGATCAACAATTTACATCAGGTGGGGATCTGCCCAGGAGTCTTCTCCTTGATTTCAATGCACATTAGATCGTTAACAGGATTATGATGGCATTTAATATTATAGGTAGTTTAGACATACTAACTTCATTTCCAATTAAGCTTTTGTAAGGGATATATACATAGAATAGATATGTCTTGAATGATTAATAACTACTGAGTCCTTCTGGCCCTCAACAATTAGAAAATCTATCCCTCTCTGTTTATTCCAAAAAAGGACCAATCTAGGAAGAAAATACAATAAAAAATGGTTCACATCATGTGAGACAATTTGTCTAAGGACCCTCAAAGCAGCCAAGGCAGAGCAAGGGCGGGGCCTCAGGGGAGGGAGCAAAGTGGGGCAGGAAGAGTGGAGCCAGGACGAGGCCTTGGGGGAAGAGGTGGAGCGAGGGTAGGACCTCGGAGGAAGGGGCGGAGCAAGGGCGGGGCCTCAGGTGGAGCGGGGGTGAAGCACCCCCAGGGAAAAATAAAAGTCAGCGCCTATGCTTAAAAGTGCCTTAGAGACAAGTGCATCCTTGGAAATGTGATAAATATGTTAGGTACTAAAGAACTGAGAATTGATGATCATAAGTAAATGTAATAAGAAATCATGGTAATTTACATTGTTCCTTGCTATAACTGCTGAGCTTCAACTCTAGACTGTGATAATTGCTTACAAGACTGTATTATGTGTGTAGTACACACCTAAAACATTTGTTGTGTCTACACTTGAGTGGTGAACTATTGATTGTATATTGTGGTTTTAAGTAATTAATAAATTGCTGGTTAGTTAAAAATAAGCAAGTGTCCTGATTTGAAAAATACTGTTCAAGTTAAAAGTTGACTTGAAAAGAATCCAGCATTAAAAAAAATTAAGCTTACACTCCCTGGATGCAAGGAAAAGGAGATATCCTATTAAATTCCATTCTATATTGACTAACCTAGTTTGTTAGATTTCAGCTTTAAAATCTAACTGGCACCTTGGCAAATTCATAAACATTGTCCCCCTTTCACACTTACACTTTGCAATGATATATACTATATCAAATCATATGATGTAGAATACTTTCACCAACCAAGGTTAGGAGACATTTCCTTGGATGGGAAACAAACTATACAATTCTAGAGCAACACATTTTATGGTTTATCATGTGATTGTCATATAAAATGTCCTGTTCTTAATACATAGTATATTATTTGAAGTACAGAGAATCAGGTTTTTTGTCTGCCTGCTAATTCTGCATCATCTAATCTTACAGCTATTTACATGTTCTAAAATATATTTCCTTCATATTGCAATAAATATAAATGATATTAAAGAAGCACATTACATGAAATCTATTCTTGAAATAAAACAAAGTAGAACTGTAGGTTCAAGTGTTTAAATATGTTTATATGATCCAACCTCTTAATTTAAAAGCTTTAGAGCTGCAGAGAACCAACTGACAAACTTCTTAATTTATCTTTATCTTAATTTCTTTTCTATATACTAACCGTAGCATTGCCAGGTTACTAACCAATCTGATGGTCATTTACAATTAGAAAACCTACTGAGATGCAATATTTTAGGAAACTACATTTCCATACTGAAAATTGTTGTTTGCGAGTGTTTTAACGTAATTTCTGGAAGTACTACCTTTCAATAGACGTGCCCGAAGAAACTACGAAAAACCATATTTGTATATATTGACATGAAGAAGATGAAATTCAAACATGTCAAAGAGGTTTGAATAGATTAAATCTGAGATGATTCAATAGATTTGCCAAGTGATGTATTAAACAAAGTATTACTTTATACTGTTAATCTATATGTCTTGAGAAAGATTGAAGGTGGGAGCTCCAAAAATTTAGTGAAATACAGACCTAACTAAAGGACAACTCAATTAGTTAAAAAAAAAAAACAGAAGAAATTCCTGCTTAAAGTTATAATACAGATATAGTTCCTTCAAAACCAAACAAATAAGCAAAATAAAAACATGTCACAAGACAAACTGAAAGACTTACCAGGTTTCCAACAGAAAGTACACTATTGAATTCGTCAGTCATTGGATAATGTTCCATGGCCATAAATAGTGTATTTAAAACAATGCAAATAGTAATAGCGAGATCAACAAATGGGTCCATCACAACTAAATTGACAATATGCTTTACTTTTAACCAACGTGGACTGCAGTCCCAGATCAAGAAAATGTTTGCAAATTTGTACCAGCATGGTGGGCATTTCTGTCTTGATTCTTCAAGTTCTAAGGAAAAATGTGTAAAAAAAATAAAATGTAAAATATCTGCATGCCATACTATACAGTGTCAAAGACCTCTTCGAAATTCTCTAGCCACATTTTCAGAGAACGGTGTAGCACAGCGGTTCTCAACCAGGGGTCCGGGGCCCCCGGGAGGGCTGTGAGCAGGTTTCAAGGGGTCCGCCAAGCAGGGTCAGTGTTAGATTCTCTGGGACTCAGGGCAGAAAGCCGAAGCCCTGTCATGCAGGGTTGAAGCCCGTGGCTCTGAACCCCACCACCCAGGGCTCAACCCAAAGCCTAGGCAATTTAGCTTCGTGTTGCCCCTGTGGCGTGGAGCCCCGGGAAATAGCCATGCTTGCTACCCCCTAATGCTGGCCCTGGTTTTTATAGGCAGAAAAACAGTTGTTGTGGGACTGGTGGGCCGTGGAGTTTTTACAGCATGCTGGGGGGGCCTCAAAAAGAAAAAGGTTGAGACTTCCTGATATAGCAGGTGTGCCCGTTAAATATTCATCTATTTGAAAACAAATTCTTATTTGAGCACAAAAACACGTACTTATGCAGCCATTTTGTGCACAGTGATATGGATTTTTGATATGATGAGCTTTATAATAGCAAAATCAGTGCTTTGTGACCACATGACCTGGAATGGTCAAAAAACAATGACACAAAATTCTCACTAAGTAATGTGAGACAAACACATTAATTGGGAGTTCTTTTAGTCTATCTAGAAATATTTCCTGATAGCATAGGTGCAGAAAGTAGAGGTGCGGGGTGGTGGCGGCCCTGTGCCCCACTCCCCTGCCGCTGGCTCCGCACCTTGGGCCCTGTTCCTGGCTCTCTGCCCGGGGCTTGGGTCCTGGCTGCCGGCCCCGTGCCCAGGGCCCCACTCCCAGCCCCCTGCCATGCACTTCGCTCCCTAATCCTGCACCTGGGTCTCGGGTTCTGGCCACTGGCCCCACTCCCCAGCCGCTGGCCCCATACCCGGCAGGGCCGGCTCCAGGCGCCAGCGAAGGAAGCAGGTGCCTGGGGCGGCAAATAGAAAGGGGCGGCACTCTGTCCGTTATTGGGATGGCACGTCCGGGTCTGCGGCGGCAATTCGGCGGCAGGTCCTTCAGTCCCTCTCTTCCTCTTCGGCGGCAACTCAATCGCTCCCATTCAGTCTTCGGCGGCAATTCAGTGGCAGCTCAATCGGGTTTTTCTTTTTTTCGCCGCTGGAGCCGGCCCTTATACCCGGGGCCCCATGCCCGGCCCCCTGCTTCCAGGGCTCCACTCCCAGGGCTCCACGCCAGGCCCCACGCCCGCCCCCAGCCGTGGCCACAGCCTCGGCCCCCTTACCTCTGTCCAGGTCTCCCCCTTCCCAGAGACACATCCCTGCTCCCAGCCTCAGCTCGGAGGGGTGGGGCGCGGACAGAGGTACGGGGGCTGGCTTTCAGCACCCCCACTACTAAAAATGTTCCAGCACCACTGGTACAACGGGACAATATCAGGTTAAAATATACATATCTAAAGTTATTGTTTTAGTTTCAAATGACAGTTTCAGAAGTTCACTGAAAATACACTAACATTTTAAATTCAATATTTTACACACCTTCCATAGTATTTGTGAGTATGCTAGCTATACTCATTGCTCTGTCTCTTTGAGCAGGGTCTTCCAGAAAATCCATAGAAACATGAAAGGAACTGGATCTTCTCTTTCTCGTTTCTGTTTCAGTAGTCATGCCCTGCAAATCGAGTAATAATGGATAGGATCATCATCTTGAGTGATACAATAAGCAAATACTACATACACTGAATTTCTAAATTTGAAGGAATACATGCTTCATGCAATTTAATTTTTTGTTTAATTTATCATGCAAGACTTTTCTTACTTATTGTATTAACCTAGCATTTTCAAAATATATTAAAGAAATTTTCTCAATTGAATCACTCATCCTCCTGCACAGTCAGTTACTAGAAATCCTCAGTTCAATACATAACATATGAAGTTTGTGGGAGAGAAATGTGAAATTGAATAATTATTCAACAATCTAAATCTCAGTACCATTTATGAGAAATGAGTCAAACATATTGAAACATTTGCAGATGTTTACTTCTTCTTATAAAACGTCTCATTGTTGTAAAATTACAAGGTATCCATCCAGTCTTAAACAGCAACAAATAAAAAAAGTCTCATTTAGTCATGCTTCCACATGCTGGTGTATTCCCAAGTACTCTAAGTGGACAACCTTGAAATAAGATAACCAAATATTTTTAGAGATATTCTGCTATCTGTATATACACATAGATTACAGCACATATGTGCACACAGACATTTTTGTTTTTGAAAGTGGGTGCATGAATGTAGGGCCTCAAATAACTGTTTAGTTTATTTTCTATACTAGAGACCTACATCAAAAAAGGGGGAAAAGCGCATAAGAATGAAAACATATATATGATAGCGCTGAATGTATACTGTTATTATATTGTAGTGAATGTATACTGTTATTATATTGCAATGAGCTGATAAAGCCCAATGTTATCAAAATTATCTACAACAAATTCAGGGTTATACTGACTGAATTCATATGGTAACATTTATTATATACCCTTTCTATTCGTATAGTAAGTTGAAATCTTATCCAACGTGGCCAGATAGAGCTTTTTAATAGCTACAATAAGTTCTACCATATTTTTATGAGTATATAATAGACAAATACTTGCATATTAATTTGATATTTTTTCTTGTTAGCTCTGAGAATTTTTGCAGATAAATACTTAAATTTCAAACTTATTTTGTTAGTATATTAAAGGTATTACAAGATGCAGGAACATTCATAGCTTGGCCAGCCAGGATCATTCCTAAGGAATTCCATTCTGTAGAAAATACAGGCTGGTGCAGTAAGAAAAGGCCACCATGCCTGAGCTATTTAAATCTTCCTTACATTGTCATCAGTAGCTGGTTTATCTATTATCACCTCTGGCAGAAGTTGTCCAACAGGCGACGTAGGAACAGATGGTCCACCAACCAGGGAAACTACTCCATTGCAATCTACAGTGCTATGCATCTTCCCATTCGCTGGAAACACCGCCAGCACCCTGGATGACCTACTGGCCTGACTAATGTTACTGTTGCGCCGTTCACCATGTCTGCGTGGCACAAAAAGAGAATCTCTTCTGCTATCATTATCTTCAAAAGTGCTGTGTTCATCATCAGCAAAGTCATTTTCTGATCCTATATCCCTTGCTCGACCTCTGAAGCTGAAAAGACTCGTTTTGCTGTTGCGCCTTGGGGAAAACAAGGAGCCACGAATGCTCAGCAAAGACTGTAGGAAAATAAAAGAATATAATTATTAGCTAAAACCCTTAAATCCTATATTTTTTTTTATAAAAATGGAGTTAACATGTTGTAGAAGTTGTTTTCATAAATAAAACTAATAATCTTTTCCAGGAACCAAATTTTGCTTTCAGATTGTCATATGCATTAATTTCACTGAACTCTCTTTGTAAATTTAAAAGCCACTATTCATGAATTACTATAACAAATACTGAACCTGAGCCACCCCAGCTCCTGATGAAGCCAATGAGATTTGTGAGTAAGGATCAATAACAAGATAACTGGATATAAAATAAGAATAGAACAGACATAAACATAGCATCCTCTACATACTTAAGCAAGACCTGGAAACATAAGTAAAATACAAATAAAATCCATGGATATACTTATGGATGAGTTCTATAAAATTTAATAGGAATGAAACCAATAGGGATCTACAGCAATTATTCTAAAACAATCCTATTATATTGAACAGAGAATATATTTTTATAGAATTTTTAAACCAACTTATGGAATTCTATTACAGGGATATAATTCCCTATTACATATTAGAGTCTGATTTACAAATTCTACAGAAAAGCTATCTGCATTAAATTCTATATGGATTTTTTCAAGGAGTTATCTATGTCAGTTAGGTAAAATTCTCTTGAAACACCGGCAACAATAAAGATAGTTAGGATTAAATAAAAGTTCGGTGTCTTCCTTCTTCATGTAGTAAAGTCACACTGTTATACCTGTGATACTGCAACAGTTTTTTGAAAGCCCATGATGCTTCCAATACACTTTTCAACTAGCAACACTTTATACAGTACCTGGTGGGGGGACGAATACTTTTTTTCATATGTCAATCTGTTCCCTTCAATGGAAAATCGGAAAGTTTTCTTTCTGATGCTGCCTTCTGATTCAGATTTTTGAAATTCATCTTCATCCTTCTCCTCTCCTCCATATTGTTCTTTCTGCTTTCTCTTCTTCCTTCTGTTCCTCCTCTCTTTAGCACTCTTTGAACTCAACTTTGACGCGTCAGAAGAACTTTCTGAGAGTCCCCCTATTCCGCCTTCTGCACTGGGATCTCTTGACCCAGCAGAGGCTGTTGCTACTGCCTGCCATATCACAATAAATACTTCTATTATTAGATCTACCAATGAAAAGCACTATAAGAGCTACATATCATCATTATTACTAGCCAGCACTCTAAAACATCAAACTTTTAAATCTCACTTCCAGAGAACTTTCCAGTCCAGTCTTTGGCTGGTGCAGCCTTTGCACATTGAGACTTTCAGGTAGCTGTACTCTTCTCAAACATTTTCTCTCACTTCTTTTCTGTATCCTTACTGCTTGCTAAAGTCACAGAGTGTTTCCTATGGCATAGCAGATACCCGTTGCCTAAATATGTGCAGATTCTGACCATATCCATCCCCCCACTCTTCACATATTGCTTCTCTTCTTAAATTATAAGGTTTCCAAGGCATGTACTCTGCTGACTACACTGTATATGCTATGGAATACAAATCCTCAATAACAAACAAACAAATAGTATATACATTCTTTTGAAGTCTCCTCTGGATCACAAGGCTGGGTTGCTCACAGCAAAATGTTTTTATTACCAGCAATGAAAACCTCGGAGCCGGCTCTGTTCTTGAAGCCAGAGTGGGCCTACCCATTGTTATAGGGAATACTTAATAACACAGGGCTCTAAACCCATTCTAAATCTGATGACCAATATCTACAGAAAACTCATTTGGATGCACTAATACAAAATTACAATATGATAAACAATTTAACTGATAAATACATAAAATCACAATTATACCTGAGCTGCTTCTTGTTGCTTTCTCAGCTGTTCAAGCATTTGCTGAAATTCTGCCTCTTTCTGTTCTGCTTCTTCCATGTTTGCTTGATTCTGCTCTTCATAGGCCATGGCAACAACAGCCAGGATCAAGTTAATCAGATAGAAAGAGCCCAAGAAAATCACCAGAACAAAAAATATCATGTATGTTTTGCCAGCAGCACGTAGTGTCTGGAAGTAATAATAAATACAGCTTTATTAACTTTTTAATGTTACTATGTGAATTAATCACCTACTTTTCATTTGTAGGAATCCATCATCATCAGATTATATGAGAGATGTAATAGAATTGTTATTAAGCTCTTTGTATAATTTGATAGTATAAAAATACTTAGTCTTTGTTCTCACCAGCTGATAAAGGTTTTCCCAGTAGTCCTGAGTCATCAGTCGAAACAGTGACAAGAATGCCCAGCTGAATGTGTCAAAACTTGTGTAGCCGTAGTTGGGATTTCTACCAGCTTTCACACATATATATCCTTCTGGACATTGACTACAAAAGGAGAGATATTAGGTGTTATCTTTTACAATTATTCTAATGTCAGTGGATAGAACAACTGATAGAAGTTTGGGATTATGAAGTGCTGTTTTTGGTCAGTTCATCAGACAGGAACTCCTATCAGTTGGACAGAGCTCTACTCTACAAAATTACATTTGAAGATAGCTGAAAAATTGTGTATAACATTACAATTCTGCGGAAGGATATTTTCTATTTGCATTTTGTTTCTTAGCAACACTTGCATATTGCCTTAATACCAAACTGTCAACTATTTAGTCAAACTCTAAAACACAATGTAAATTCCTTGATTAATAGTATTTTCACCTTCAAATGTCCGTCTCCATATTCTTCACTCACCCTTGCAATAGCCTGATATTCTTCAGTAATCAGCACATATGAGCTGGGACCGTTGAGGAGTTTATGCCTTCCTAACTGGTACTTTTGTTACTTCTCAACCAGCCAGAAGCATGTGTTACTATTGGGTCTTTTTGAATTGGCTACCCAGTGAAGAATAAACTGACCTGTCCTGACCAGATCAGCTAGCTATGATTGGGAACTCAAGTCCAGGATCAGACATCTAGAATCAAATCCCAATAACACATCTAATGTGAAATGGCAAATATTTCATTCAGCTGGTCAGTCAAATGATTCCAGGATATATATCTGAATATGCTGCATCCTATTTCTACATAGCACAATAAAATGTCATGAAACATGTCCTTACCCTGCATCTGAGCCATTTCCACAAAGCAGAGCATCATTTTGCCCTTCCAGAACGTAAAAATGACCTGTTTAGAAAATAATTTTGATAAAATTGTAAGAAAATACTACATAAATCTTCCACCGCTACATACTGAACTCATTTAAACAATGTTGAATAAACCCAGTCCTTTACTTTACATGAGTAATTCTACCACAGACAACTTGAAGAGTTTTATGAAACATTTTTATGATGGTGGATAGTTTTTGACTGGTATGATTTTACCTCAGAGGAGTTAAGGGGCTGATTCCCAGAAGTAAGAACTACACATTTACACATTTGAGCTCCAAAATTCCAAAATAATACATTTGACTAAAACAAAGTAAACTGATACATTATTACTACTGCTTTATTCATCAGAATGAAATAAGATTATTTTCACAATTCAATTATAAACCAGCATAAATTATTTCTTCAACATGAACATGAAATCAAAGTGACAATATAAACTCCCAGAAAATTGATATCTTTAATTTATACTGTCAATGTGTCAAATAGCATCAAGAATCCTGATAGATGCTGTTAGAGCTGAATGAATTGTACATTTTTCCTTTCAAATGTGCAATGAAACATGTAACATTTTGTGGAACTTTATTTTGTATTTATTTGTTTTAGTAGATAGAATTTACCCTATTTTAAAAGATTTTGGCTAGCCTGATTTAATGAGACATTATTTTTTTGCCTAGCATTACCGAGGCCTCAGCTGTTGCACCTACAAATAACTGTAGCTGTCAGAGGCAGCTAGTCATTAGAGACTAATAAGTTTAAGATCAACCAATAATTCCACAGCTGTCAGCCACTCTAAACAATGTAGGTATGTTTTCATTGCAGAGTTAGCCTAGGTGACCAGCACACAGGTCTGAGCACCAGGGTTAGCCTAGCCCTGGCATGAGCAGCCACAATGCAAAGCCATACTCAAGTTACTGTGTCCTCACAGGTGCTATATTCACCTGTGTGTGTCATATCCCATGGTTCTTTGTGCTACAGAAAGCTGAGCTGCTCTATGCTTCTTACCCAGTGAATTGTGGTAGAACTTGTCTGTCCTTTTGGGCACACAAGGGGATTGTTGGAAGGCATTGAAGGACTATCAGCACTCAAGTGATTTAGCCTGCATCCTCAGTGAAAAGTGGGTGAGTTAACAGCATGAGTGAACACAGAACCTGAGCTCTAACACATACCTCAGCTGTCTCAGCTAGGCCAGACTGAAAGTACCACTAAAATCAGGTGAGAGATTGGGGTGCGACAAATATTATGGACACCTGGAAGATCCAAAGACTATTGTATCATCTTTATACATGTTATATGTATTTTTATGGGCTAGGGATTGTATTCTTGCTCCATGGGAAGAATGAAGGGATCTAAAGTAGCTGTTACCACTCAAGAAAGAGAGCTTGGAGTCATTACGGATAGTTCTCTGAAAACATCCACTCAATATGTAGCAGCAGTCAAAAAAGCTACCAGAATGTTAGGAACCATTAGGAAAGGGATAATTAATAAGACAGAAAATATCATAATGGCACTATATAAATCTATGGAATGCCCACACTTTGAATACTGCATGCAGTTCTGGTTGCCACATCTCAAAAAAGATATATTAGCATTCGAAAAGGTACAGAGAAGGTCAACAAAAATGATTAACAGCTTCCATATGTGGAGAGATTAAAAAGACTGGGACTGTTCAGCTTGGAAAAGAGCTGACTAAGGGGGATATGAGAGAGGTCTATAAAATCATGAATGGTGTGGAGAAAGTGATTAACAGGCAGCAGGTTTAAAACAACCACAAGGAAGTACTTCTTCACACAATACAGTCAACCTGTGGAACTCCCAGGTGATGATTTGAAGGCCAAAAGTATAACTGGATTCAAAATAGAATTAGATAAGTTCATGAAGTTCTTGGCTATTAGCCAAGATGGTCAGTGATACAGCTCCACGCTCTGGGTGTCACTAGCCTCTGACTGCCAGAAGCTGGGAGCGGACAACAGAGGATGGATCACAAGATGATCCTGTTCTGTTCATTCCCTCTGAAGCACCTGGCACTGGCCACTATCTAAAGACAGGAACCTGGGCTAGATGTACCATTGGTCTGATCCAATATGGCCGTTCTCATGGGGCAGCTACAGTTTCTTGGGATAAAATTAATGAAAATTACTGGGGTACCATTAATGAAAAATCTCTTTGAAAGTAACAAATCTGGAGAAGCCTCTTCCCAAGGGAAATTGCATATAAGGTTTGACCTTGTTAAAGAGACCTACCAAACAAAGAATTGAAAACTGTATAAAGTGACCATCTTAATGTGGAGAGAGAGGTCACTTTCATCCAATCCAAGAACTGACATGAGACTGTGACCAGAGGGACAGTCTCTGCAAGAGGACCTGAAGTACTTTAAACCTGCTAGGGCCTCCGTGTGGAAGATGCGTGATACTTGGTAAGCTAGGCATGCATAATAGCTGTTTATTGTTTTTAAGTTATGTCTTCTCTGTAATGCTTTTGGTCAGAATAAATAATACTTTGCTTTATGAAGGCTGGCTGGCCACTGGTTAACCCAGTCATTGGCCCTGAAAGAACAGGATGTCAGGTGCTGAACTAAAGTCAGACCTGCTTAAGTGATCACAGTGAATTGCAGGAGGAATTGCAGCCGAAATCACCAGTCAAGAAGGAGAGAGTTGCAGGACTCCACTCCAAGACAGGTGATGTAGGGTGCCTTCAAGGAGGCCATAAAGTGGTCTCAGGTGCAGTCACCTCAGGAATTGTGATGCTGGATAACAGCCTAAGCTAAATCTGCAGTGAACACCTACTCTGTGGAGTGTCTCTGATGGACACAAGAGCGCAGTACCACTTGCTGTTGCAAAGTGTTTCCTGATGGGACAGGAACTGCAACAGTACATCTGTTGCTACTGGAAGAATGTTTGCTCTGCAGCACATAGACTGAAGGCAGAAGAAAATGGTAACAGAGAACAGGTTTCTAGCAGGCTAATTCAGAGTACTGGTCACATTGCACATGCTCACTGCAGCTACAGTCCTTCACTGCTACTTTGTTTCTTCTTCTTCTTCAGGCTCAGCAATAAGTAAAAGGTGTATGTTTGTGACTTCTGACCTGATAGTGTGGCTGTCAGTTAGGAAGGGGATAAGTAGGTAGTGAGCCTAGGAAAGGGTTTTCTGAGTCTGGAAGGCTGTACATGTGTATGTGTGTGGAGGACCATCAAGTGTCAGGAACTTGTTTTTATGTCTTATCCAAAAAGTGGCACCTCCAGAAATTCTGAAGATGTTGTCCATCTGGGCTGAAAGGTTAATAATAGTCATACGGGCACTAAGGATTTGGGTATGGCTCATTCAAAGGTGAAAATAAGTACAGAATTAGTTTTTAAAGAAACAAAAAGAGAAGATTAAAAGGAAAAAGAGAAAGGGCAAGAACAAGGAAAAAAAGACAGAAAGAGGAAAATGTCAGTACAGTGAAGTTGGGGTGAGAAAGACAGATGATGCAAAAGTGGGGAGAACATAAATGTAGGTGAGAAGGGAGAGAAGACAAAAATATAAGGGGTAGCCAAAATTAACATAATGCCTTAAAAACTAAAGCAAACTAAGTGTGTAGCACAATTCAAAACTTCAGTTCATAATGAAGCCCTATTGCACTCATATACTGAGATTTTGGAGGATTGATCCTAAATGTTTGATTTCCTTCTCCGAAGATTTGAAGGGACACTTGTCAGGGTTGACGCTTGCTGAAAATCACATTTTATAGAATGTTCTCTTGGCACTGAAAAACTACCAACAACTTAGAAATAAAACATGCAGCAGTATTAAATCTGCTGCTCTGAAGCTTGGTGACTCATCCTACTCAAACCCAGGATGCTGGTATTTTTGTGATTTCAGAGATGCATGTGATGTATTTCATTTGTCCCCCACGCCCATACTTTTCTTGCCTGCTCTATTTTAAGAGCTGGGAAGATACTGAAATTGACACACATCCCGTTGTGGTCATGCTGGCAAGCATTCTGCAATAAGAGATTCAAATATACATCCCCATAAAAAACTTGAGTAAATAGGAACTGTGTGTGAATTAAAGGGATGGAATTGGACTGAGACCACATTTCACAAAGCCATTGAGTAGGCAAAGTTTGGTAAAGTTTTCTTTTCTATCCAATCTGTATGCTTATCACTTGTATACATTTCTTCAATTTTAAGACAATTTACTGATCTTACAGATACCAAAAAATTTGAAAAACACTAGTTTTTCACATCAGCCTGGGAATGAATTTAGAAACCATGATTAAAATTTGTTTATAAAAAAGTCTCACAAAAACAGTTACTAGTCTTGTGTGTACACGACCAAATTATGTTGGAACTATAAATATCATACACCCAAACTGGTTAGAAATAGGTTTTCGTTGGAATCATACTTATGGAGAGTTTTAACAATCCACATTTGGGTTTTGGTCCACTGTAGATGGGGCTAAACAAACTTACTGAATCAAATGGAACAAAGGGATTGACTGGAATTTGAAGCCTTCCAGCCAGTCAATGCACCAAGGTAATACTACTTTCAAGGAGACTACTTATAAGAGTATAGTTGACAAGATTTAACTCTGTATATCAATCTTCTCTCAAATAAAGTAAATGAGAGTTGCGTGGATAAGTAAGTTTATTAGGTGAACCTTAATTGTTCATTACTTCTGATTGTTTAAAATTGTGACCATAATATATTACATTAACTTACAACTTTGAATATTTGATTCATATGTGAGTATGTGTACTACTAACACAGAATAACATTATTATGGTTGCAAAGTTAAGCACTCAAAAATTAGGAAATGGCAGAATTAAGGTTGTCTATGCAGTGCACTGTCTGTGCATTGTGATACTGACTTTAATTACATGATCATATACTATTTTTACCACAATGCCCATGCCGCACTCAGTGCACAAAATGGTTGGTGATCACTTAAGAAGCTATTTAATATTTTGTTTTCTCCTCATTGCTTAATGTGTGCACCCAGACCTATTTACTGTATACTATTCAAACTGCACCAGATGGAATTATTAATTTCCTCATGGGCTTGTCTACAGTGCTTATCATTATAGTATCTAAGTGCTTCACAAATGTTAATGAATTTATTATCACAACTCCCCAGTGAGATGAGTGGTTATTATTATCCCTATTTTATAAATAGAGAACTGAGACACAGAGAGATTAAGGTCAGCAGTATGCACTAAATTTGGGTGTTCAATTTGAGACATATAGGACCTGATTAGTATTATATGTTTAAAGTACAGCTCCCCATTGACTTCACTTGCAGCTGTGAGTGCTCAGCACTCCTACAAATCAGACTTCACAGTCTTGGGTCAGACACCCAGAAATTGAGGAATGCACAAAAAGAGTGGTAAGTATCCTTTTCTTCTTCGAGTGCTGGTCCCTACATATATTCCACATGTGGGTGACCAGCAAGCAATACTCAAATGTGGGCAGGAGCAAGGATGCAGGATAACAGATGCTTATAACACTGCAGATCCAAAGGTGTCAGCAGAACAGGCTTGGGCCAATGTGTAATACACCTCTACCCCGCTATAACGCGGTCATGGGGAGCCAAAAATCCCTACCGCATTATAGCTGAAATCCCGTTATATCGGGGTAGGTGCGGCAGGGCTCCGGCGGTGATTTAAAGAGCTCCGGGCTCCAGCTGCTGCGGGGAGCCCCAGGCCCTTTAAATCGCCGGTGGAGCCCCGCTGCCACAGCCCCGGGGTAGGGGCGGCAGGGCTCCGACGGTGATTTAAAGAGCTCCAGGCGCTGCGGGGAGCCCAGGCCCTTTAAATCGCAGGCGAGCCCCGCTGCCGCAGCCCCGGGGTAGTGGCGGCAGGGCTCCAGCGGTGATTTAAAGGGCACGGGGCTCCCCACAGCAGCCGGAGCCCCGGACCCTTTAAAGCGCCGCTGGAGCCCCACTGCTACTGCGCTATACGTGAACCCATGTTATATCGGTTGCGTTATAGCGGGGTAGAGGTGTACTTTGCAAAAGTGTGGCTGGAACTCCAGGTTTCCACTTTACAGATGTCCAGCAGAGGGACTTCTTGGAGACATGCAACTGAGGTCACCTGCGCTCTAGTCGAATGGACCCTTACTTCATCTGGGGGGAGAGAGATGCGCCATCTGATAAAGCCAATGGATGATACATCCAAAAATCCACTTAGAGAGTCTTTGAGAAAATATTGCTTGACCCAGAGCTCGCTCTGCTACAGCACAAATAGCCCTAGGGATTTCTCAAAAGATTTTATCCTTTGCAGGTAGAATGCCAGTGCTTGTCTGACATTGAGAGAAGGAAGTTTCCTCTCTTCACTGAAAGCATGAGGCTTTGGGAAGAATACCAGTAAGTGAATCCATTGATTTATATGGAATTCAGCAACTTCCTTTGGGATGAATTTTGGATGAAGACGAAAGGATCTTTGTGGAATGTGGTGTATATTGGGTACCCCAGGAGGGACCCCAACTCACCCATCCTCCTGACCTGCATAATGGTGACCAGGAAGCCAACCTTCATAGATAGGTCAGACATGGAGCACACGCCCAACGGTTCAAAAGGAGGCCTCGTAAGTGTTGAAAGTTCAAGATTGAGGTCTCACTGCAGCTTTGGCTTCACTACTGGTGGAAAGGTCTTGGTCAAACCTTTTTGGGATCTGGTTGATACTGAGTTAGTAAAGATATGCACTGGTATGCACTGACTGCTCCTAAGTGAACTCACAGTGAGCTAATTGAGAGACCTGACAACTGGAGGGTAAGGAGATAATCTAAAATAGCAGGAATACCTGCTCACTCTGATGATATCTGGTTCTACTGTGCCCATGTAGAGAAATCCTCCAGTGGCTAGGTAACATTTTCTGGTAGAATCTTTCCTGCTGTTATTAAGAATAGGTTGTACAGCCCCAACATGAACACTCTAGGTCTGATGTTCTAGGTCTGATGCCCATCCAAATACGAAGCCGTGAGTGAAGAGAGTCCAGGTTGGGATGCCTCACCTTGCTGCTTTCTTGAGTTTGCAGGGATGGGAAAGACTGAATGCTGATAGGTTGATGGACTGACATTCATAAGAAGTCTGAAAAGCAGAACTGTCTGGACCAAATGGGTATGATGAGAATGAGTCGTTCTTTGTTGTGACTAATCTTCCACAGAATCTTGGACAGTAGCGGGATGGGAGGGAAGGCATACCTCAAGTGGCCTATCCAGGGTAATATGGGACATCGCCGTATAAGTCCTGACATTGTGCTGCTCTGGAAAAATATACATTTAACTTCTTGTTCATCTGGAACACAAACAGGTCCCAAGATGGTGTTTCCCATTGTGTGAAGATGATCAGCACTGAATTGTGTAATTCCCATTTGTGATTGGTGACGAAATGCCTGTTGAGGCTGTCTGACAGCAAGTTCTGGACACTTAGGAAGTACATTGCAGACACTGTGATGAAGTTCTGGATACACTAGTTCCATAAGCTGAACGGTTGCATGCATAGAAGGGATTTTGTCCTTGCCTGTTTGTTTATATAGAAGAGGGTCGCTGTGTTGTCTGACATTACCCAGACATGTCAAGATCGTATAAGCTGAAGGAATTCATTGCTGGCTGGCCTGACTGCTCTTAGTTCCAGGAGGTTACTATGCATCTTGGCTTTTTGAGGTGTCCATGTACCTTGTGCTATGTGACCATCCATGTGGGACCATCCAAGGATAAGTCTGGCATGTTGAGTGTGGGAGGTAGGAAAGGGACTCCAATGCATATATGTCCTGGGTTCATCCATCAGGTGAACGAAGCCCTGACATTGACAGGGGTTGTCTCTATAGAGTTCATGGTGTGCCTGTCTGGCGTATACATTGACCAGAACCAGGCTTGCAGACAACAGAGCTGTAGCCGGACAAATGGGGTTACACAGGTAATGTGTTCTAACAGGGAAAGACAGGCCTGGAACATTGTTTCAGGTCTGTGAGTGACTTGGTTTATTAGACTGTTCACGGCATGGTATCTGTCCACAGGGAGGAAGGCCCTTGCTGTGGTTGAGTCCATGGTCACCACTATAAAGTATATGATATGCGGGAGAATCAGGGTAGACATTTCCACATTTATGCAGATTCCAAGGATACCAGGAGATAAATAGTGACAAGGTTGCTAACAGTACTTTTAGGCAAAAACTGTTAGAAGTCAGTCACCATTTTGTCTCAGCTGTGCTGTCACCACTGGAAAGACCTTCATGAAGATCCTGGCTGCTGTTGCCAGACCAAACAGGCATACCCTTCACTAGTAATGTTCCTGATTTATCAGAAAACTATAAAAACCACTAACAAACTAAATACAATTATATTTACAGAGATGAAGACAAATTTGATGGGAGGAGGATTCTGACTTAGACCATGTGATGGTAAGAAGGAACTGGAGAGATGGTCAAGTTGCAGAACACAAGGGAAACCAAGATGCAGGCATGGATCAATGGACACTACTTGCAAGATTTTTGCAGCTTCAAGCGCATGAATACCCCATGCGTGGAATACACAGAGGGACCAGCACTTTACTTTTCACTGGGCTCTAATAATCAATTATGAATTCCAGAACTCATCAAGTCACTTGTTGTTATACGTATTTTTTCTATCCTTGTTAACACACACCTTCTAGGAAATAAATCTAACACTTTGCTAATTCTAATCATTTCAAACTGGCCCAGAAGACCTGCTTTGATATTCAAATCAATTGGCTGTGTGATTTTCCTTCCTAGTAGCATTCCCTTATGCTAGATTTACTGAGAGAGGCCATACATGTATTGGCTTTGCTATTGAAAGTAAAATAATGAAAAGAGACGATATTCAGAATTGCTAATGTCAGCAGTGCTCACATCAAGGATATATTCTTCTTCAAAGGTGTATTCAAGGACATGGATATCAGCTAGCATTTAAAAATAAAAGGGGGGGGGGCTTGATTTCTTTTTCACACAGCGTAGCTCCACTGTCCTCAACACTGTGATTTACTCTGGTGTAAGTAAGAAGAGAATACAACCTATAGCTCCCACGGAAAATTTCCAGAGATTTTAGAATTCTTATATAGGGCTCAATCGTGACTTTGCCATGAGTAGCATGTACACACAGGCCAGCATGTTATTGCATTGCCTCAGGAGTGGCTCAGAAAACAGACTGTCTCAGAGAGTCCCCTCCCCATTACCACTTTCTCACTTCTTGCTCACCTGCATAAGACAAAATAATAGCTCTGAGGAGGCAGCTTCCCTTCTGTGCCGATACCCACCATGTGGGTAGCTGGCGCAGGGAAATATGGGGCACCTTTCGCCTCTTTCCCTTAATAACTGTTCCTGAACCTCAGTGTAAATACACTGAAGACCAGGTGGCAACTTCAATTCTGCAGTCACTTCCCTAGATCACTAGAATTTTCTCTCTCATCCTAGCACAACCTGATTCCTCAAAGGCTTCAGATCTTCTATATCAGCCAACATGTAATCTCACAGTTCAGATTTATAATTAAATCGATTACACTGGTCTATAATTTTTGAGAAGTCGTCTGCTTCAGAGATAAAATGTGCTATTTATTATGTATTTTGATGTGCTAAATTCAAATATGACAATTAAAACAACTGATTGGCTACTGTTTCTAAGATATTTAAGTTTTTACATTTTATGTCTATGTATATCGTATAGATAGTAGAGTTTTAATCATAAATTGTAAACCTAGGTCTTTTCATGTGTTTATGGTTGCTTTACATGATAATATTTCATCTGTCCTGTTCATGTAACACTTTAAAAATCAGCAAAAGGGTTATATAAATAAAATTTATTATGAAACAAAAGTCAAAAAACTATTATGTACATAGTTTGGTCCTATTCAGTGTCTACTCGGCGCTTCTTGGCTTGTCTCTTGTATTCATTAAATGGAGCATCTCTTGTCACTGTCCAGCAATAGTCTGCAAGCATTGATGGGCTCCATTTGCCCTGATAGCGTTTCTCCATTGTTGCAATGTCCTGGTGAAATCGCTCGCCGTGCTCGTCGCTCACTGCTCCGCAGTTCAGTGGAAAAAAATCTAGATGAGAGTGCAAAAAATGTATCTTTAGTGACATGTTGCAACCAAGGCTTTTGTATGCCTTGAGGAGGTTTTCCACCAACAACCTGTAGTTGTCTGCCTTGTTGTTTCCGAGAAAATTTATTGCCACTAACTGGAAGGCTTTCCATGCCGTCTTTTCCTTGCCACGCAGTGCATGGTCAAATGCATCATCTCGAAGAAGTTCACGAATCTGAGGACCAACAAAGACACCTTCCTTTATCTTAGCTTCACTTAACCTTGGAAATTTTCCATGGAGGTACTTGAAAGCTGCTTGTGTTTTGTCAATGGCCTTGACAAAGTTCTTCATCAGACCCAGCTTGATGTGTAAGGGTGGTAACAAAATCTTCCTTGATTCAGCAAGTGGTGGATGCTGAACACTTTTCCTCCCAGGCTCCAATGACTGTCGGAGTGGCCAGTCTTTCATGATGTAGTGGGAATCTCTTGCACGACTATCCCATTCGCAGAGAAAACAGCAGTACTTTGTGTATCCAGTCTGCAGACCAAGCAAGAGAGCAACTACCTTCAAATCGCCACAAAGCTGCCACTGATGTTGGTCATAGTTTATGCACCTCAAAAGTTGTTTCATGTTGTCATAGGTTTCCTTCATATGGACTGCATGACCAACTGGAATTGATGGCAAAACATTGCCATTATGCAGTAAAACAGCTTTAAGACTCGTCTTCGATGAATCAATGAACAGTCTCCACTCATCTGGATCGTGAACGATGTTGAGGGCTGCCATCACACCATCGATGTTGTTGCAGGCTACAAGATCACCTTCCATGAAGAAGAATGGGACAAGATCCTTTTGACGGTCACGGAACATGGAAACCCTAACATCACCTGCCAGGAGATTCCACTGCTGTAGTCTGGAGCCCAACAGCTCTGCCTTACTCTTGGGTAGTTCCAAAGCCCTGACAAGGTCATTCAGTTCACCTTGTGTTATGAGGTGTGGTTCAGAGGAGGAGGATGGGAGAAAATGTGGGTCCTGTGACATTGATGGTTCAGGACCAGAAGTTTCATCCTCTTCCTCTTCCTCGTCTGACTCAAGTGAGAATGATTCTGGTGCATCAGGAACCGGCAGTCCTTCTCCGTGGGGTACTGGGCGTATAGCTGATGGAATGTTTGGATAATGCACAGTCCACTTTTTCTTCTTTGACACACCTTTCCCATCTGGAGGCACCATGCAGAAGTAACAATTGCTGGTCTGATCTGTTGGCTCTCTCCAAATCATTGGCACGGCAAAAGGCATAGATTTCCTTTTCCTGTTCAACCACTGGCGAAGATTTGTTGCACAAGTGTTGCAGCAGCATATGTGTGGGGCCCACCTCTTGTCCTGATCTCCAATTTTGCAGCCAAAATAAAGGTGATAGGCTTTCTTAACCATAGTGGTTATACTGCGCTTTTGTGATGCAAAAGTCACTTCACCACAAACATAGCAGAAGTTATCTGCACTGTTCACACAAGTACGAGGCATCTCTGCTCACTTTGGCTAAACAGAAATGTGTCCCTTTGCAAAATCAAACACTGACAAATAAGAGAGCACGACACTGTATGATTTCTAGAGCTGATATAGGGCAATTTGTTCAGCAGAGTGATGTAAGCTTCGTTATGATTGCATCATCCATGACTTCTAGGAATAACATGATGCAATTCATATCATGTATGATGCAATACCAGCTTCAGATTGCATCATTCATTGTTTTGCCTAAAAAGCAAGTACTGTCCAAACCCAGTCATAGATTTATTCATAGATCCAGTCAAAGATGTATTTTAGTCATTTCTGGTTTAAATTGAGATCCCTTCCCTTTATAACTCACTTATCCTCTGCCATTCCCAAGTCAAGGGTCGTATATATTGACCCAATAGCATATCTTGAAAACTAGAGCCAATCAACAATTTTAAGCATGATTTTCATTCTCAGTAACCCAGAATTAGTAAAGTTTGACTACATTTATTTCAGAAGCATTTTGGCTGTAGAGCAGTGTTATAAGGCCAGAAGGGACCAAGGTGACCATCTAGTCTGAGCTCCTGAATAACACAGGACATAGAACTTGCCCAAACTAATTCCTGGTTGAATTAGAGCATGTCTTTCAGAAAGACATCCAATCTTGATTCAAAAATTTCCAGTGATGGAATCGCTACCATAACCCTTGGTAAGTTGTTCCAATGGTTAATTAGCCTCACTGTTAAAAAATGTGCACTTTATTTCCAGTCTAAATTTCTCTAGCTTCATCTTCCAGCCATTAGATCTTCTTATACCTTTGTTTGCTAAATTAAAGGGTCCTTTATTATCAAATTTCTGTTCCTCATGTAGATACTTATAAATGGTCATCAAATCACCCCTTAACCTTCTCTTTGACGAGCTAAATAAATTGAACTCCTTCAGTCTTTCAGTATAAGGCATGTTTTCCAAACCTTTAATCATCCTTATGGCTTGTCTCTGAATCCTCTTCAATTTATCACACCCTTCTTGAACTGTTGACACCAGAACTGGGCACTGTATTCCAGTAGCAGTTGCACCAATGGCAAATACAGAAGAAACATGACCTCCCTTCTTCTACTCGATATTCCCCTGTTTATTCAGGTGAGCTACTGTTCAGCTGATTATCTCCCAGAATCTCCAAGTCTTTCTCAGAGTTACTACTTCCCAAGATAGAGTACCTCATTCTGCAAGTATGGCCTACATTCTTGCTTCCTAGAATCATGACTTTATATTTGGCAGTGTTGAAACACATATTGTTTGCTTGTGCCCAGATTATCAAGCAATCCAGATCACTTTGTATCAGTGACCTATTCTTTTCAATATTTATCACTCCTCTGATCTTTGTGTCATCTAAAAACTTGATCAGTGATGATTTTATGTTTTCTTCCAGGTCACTGATAAAAATGTTACATATCGTAGAACTAAGAACTGATCCCTGCAGGTCCCTATTACAAATATACCAACTCGATTATGATTCCCCATCTACAATTGCATTTTGAGACCTGTTAGCCAGTTTTTAACCCACTGAATATTTGCAATGGCAATTGTATATAATTTCAATTTCTTAATCAAAATATCATGCAATAGCAAGTCAAATGCCTTATAGAAGTTTGAGTATATTACATCAACACTATTACCTTTATCAACAAAATTTGTAATCACATATTAAAAAAGATATCAGGTTAGTTTGACAAAAATCCGTTTTCCATAAACTCATGTTGACCGGCATTAAGTATATCACCCTCCTTTAATTCTTTATTAATCAACTCCTGTATTGGCCACTCCATTATTTTGCCCAGGATCAATGTCAGGCTGACAGATTCATAATAAGACCTGGGTCATCTCATTTACCCTTTGTTAAATATTGGACTAACATTAACTTTAGTTTGATTGGCAGTTATGAAAAGGTCCTCTTGAGGCTATGGACAATTATTTCTTTAAATTTTTATTTAAGAGCTAAAATCACAACTGAAACCAGGATACTGTTAGTATTTTACAGCTTTGAAAGAACTATTTCTTGAAAGAAAGTCAAGTGGTGGTGGGGGGAAATCCATTTCATACCACAGTGCCTGACTGACATCTCCATTGTACTGTTAAGACAAGCCATCCATTAGTCTGAGATTGGTGGATGTGACATTTAGAGAAAAGAAAATAGAAAAAAACCACCCTTTTTTTCCTCTCAAATTAATAGTCATCGTATGCGATTTTGAAAACTGCTCAGCGCTAGCTTCACTCTTTTCCCCTTAAAATCCATGATAAAATTTCCATTGACTTCCATGGAAGCCGAGGTATGCCACCATTGAGCACTTCTGTAACTTCTACTTGTACTGCCCAGTTTAACATGGAATTGTAGTGATAGGTACTGATTTTTATATTTAGAAAAAAGCATCTTTTTATAAATATTGAATTGTGTTCTCTATCTTTGTGCTTATTTTCCATGAGAAAGATAAAAATGCCAGCTATCATTAGAATTATTAATTAAAATTCAAAAGCAGGCAAAAGAATGCCATTCATTTTTTGAAGTTCTGGAAAATGTCCACTTGTTAACCTTTTGACAAATCTAGTCCTATTGAATCAGTAATACTTTTGATAAATTTGGGTCAGACTGCTAACTTTGGGTTACCTCTGATAACTTTGGGTTAATGCTGATAACTTTGGGTTCAACATCTACACAATTTTACTTGCATCTATTTTCTGAAAAAATTAAATTACAAACAATGTAAGAAGAATTAAATCAGTAATTCTTACGTTCATCATCAATGTAGTCCTTCCAGTCAAACGGAGTCACTGTTACATTAACAAATGTACCATTTTCACCTATTGTGCTGTTAAAGTATGAAGTAATATTTGTTTCCAGAGTAAAATTGTCTGGAGGCCACTGCAAGCATTTATGCCTCAAGTTGCCCATGAACAACTGCAGCCCTATTAGTGCAAATACACTCAGGCAAAACACAGTCAGAATCATGACATCTGAGAGCTTCTTCACAGACTGAATTAGGGCTCCCACAATAGTCTTCAAGCCTGCAAACAGAAAGGGATTTTTATTATGATGTTCATCACATATTTAAAACGTAAAAGTAACAATTTATACCAATAAAGTTAAAAATTTCATGCAGAAGCCCAAATAAATGGCTGTAATGTGTGTGAAATAACATTTTATGAAGAGTTTTATCTCTTGTGAAGATGAATAAATAGTTGAAAGTTTAAGTTCATTTGAAATTGTGAATGTAAATGAATTGCACATATTCCAAAACACTTGTTTTAATGCCAAAACAAGTGATTTTGTTATTCATGTTTTACATGAATCTCATGTACAGAAAAATCTTTCTTTTTTACCATTTGCCAATGGTAAATTTTACTATTTGCCAATGGTAAATTTTACTATTTGCCAATGGTAAATTTTACTATTTGCCAATGCCTCCTGTCCCAAACCTTTGCTAGTATCAGTTTTATAACATACTGCATTGTTACAACAATAGTAAAGAGCTTGTTAAACAACAAATGGGATCAGATTAAAGTTATAAAACTGGAGAGGGTTTGGAAAATAATAGAACGTTAAGATAATAAATCCCCCATGCGATGCCCATGCTATTCTTTATTATCTTATTCCTTTATCTTCATTAGTAAATCAGTGTTTCAAACAATTTTAGTTTTCACAGTCACAAATATCCATAGAAAATACTACATTACATCATATTGGTAAAATACATATGGGTAAGAAAACCTCAGGATTACTGATTTTTTGTTGAATGTGGAGAAGAAAGCTTGACATCATAAGATGCAAACCACACAGGCTGTAAATTGCAGTGTCTCATGCAAGAATTTGTTAAACTCAAAGGCTGATTTCAAAAGGAAAAAAGCTAATGTTAAAATGCAAAGAATCATAGATTTCAATCAATTCTATTATCTTATGATTCCTGTTTTGTTTTGTTTTTTTTGGCAAGCAACAAGGCTTGTGTTAAAATAATGTGAATTGAGCTTCAGTGGAATGAAATTCAGCCTCAGTGTTTAACCTAGCTCTCACCTGGAATGACCGATATTGTTTTCAATGCTCGGAGAACTCTGAATGTTCTCAACGCTGAGACATTGCCCAGGTCCACAAACTCTGTCACATATCTGTAATAGGGGAGTTCACACACAAACACAATGACAGGATAAAAAGGAACAGTTGGGAGGTACAAGGGACCTAACACCTTACACCAGTTACTTCTTACCTGGGATTACAGAAATAGTTTTCAAAGCTCTCAATACTCTGAAAGTTCGAAGAGCTGAAACATTGCCTAGGTTTACAAATTCTGTTATATACCTGTAGGATTAAATCACAGTTATTCAGAATTTAGGCAGAGTTTATGCTACTTATGAGGGTCTTTCATCAAGACCTCTTTGGTGATTTTAGCTAATAAATTAAAAAGCAACAGTCAGCTGTTTACCTTTCACTGCAGTTTGCCTTGCATTAATTTGCCTTCATGGCCTTCAGTTAAACGTAAATGTCTCTGAAGCAAACCACAGTGATTTTACTTTGAAAGCACAAAATTTATCTAGACTAGACTGGAAAATTGGAGCATATAGTCAAAGGGGTTCCTTTTATTCTGGTTAGAGAAAAATGCAGAACATCAAATTAGCTTCTATAACACTAACTGTACTAGTGGCTTCTGCAGTATATATGCTTACATTGGAAGATGAATACTACAATATTTATGACCTGCAAGTCATTTTTAGACACAGAAAATACATACTCCCAATAAGTTAGCTTGGACATTTTTTTGGGTCTTTACTGAAACTAATTTCATGGCCTTTTATGTTCTTCAATTAAAAAACAAAACAAAACTTACGCAAATGTAATGACAGTGAAATCAAGCCAGTTCCATGGGTCTCGAAGGAAAGAAAAATCTTCTAAACAGAAGCCCCTTGCAAAAATTTTTATAAGTGATTCAAATGTATATATTCCAGTGAAGGTATACCTGGAAAAAGTATCCAAAAACTTAATAGAGACAAATACTAATTCTTTATAACCGTTTTATTTTCTTGTTGCTAAAAGTCTTAGAAATCAAATGAAAGATTCAGTTAATTTCAAAAATTGAGAATAAATAAAGTAAATAAAAATGTCTATTAAAAATACACTATTCACCATTATAAGTATCCTTATATTCTAGTACATTATTTGTGATATACTTTTGACTTGTCAAGGGTGACTAGAGTGTATAAGTAGGTGCTCTTTATTAGCAATTGTATAAATCTAAAGAAATAAAATAGATTTTTACAATAAAATTCTATAATAGATGAAATTATAACTAAGGTCCACTTGGTCTATTATTGTTGTCCAACAACACTGTAAGATCAAGTTATTTTATATTGTCTGGGTCACTAACTTCTAAAACCTCTAATATTAACACTGAACAATAGCATGTGCTTAAAGTCCCATTTCAGTAGGACTAATTATGTGCTTTCCTGAGTTGGCGTCTATAACTAGGTGGCTATTGTTTTACTACTAATGTAGTAGTATAATCAAATCAACAGTATTGGCCAGAAGGCATAAAACACTCTCAAGATGCTACGTCATGAAGATAAGGAAGAAATCTTCATGTAGAGTCAAAGAGCAATACTATCCATGGACATTTGCCTCACCTTTTTCTGTACTCAATTTTTTCTTTTTAAGAGAGGAAGATTTAAACCACAATAAATAGTTTTTTTTAGAGAAAAAAACAGTAGTAGTGTCACATACTGAGTGCTGTCAATGTCCTTCACTGCAAATAAAATAATGGTTCCTAGAAAAATTCATTTCAGGTATATGGATATATTTAAAGAATATAGGTTTAACTTACTCTACATTCTTTGTCCATTCCGGAGGGTTACTCATGGTCATAAACACACAGTTGGTCAAAATAGTGCACATAATAAGCATGCTGAACAATGTACGTTACAGTCAAGGAACATACAACAGTAAATTACAATAGCACATTAATAACACATTTTAATTTCAACCAAATTCTGACACACACAAAAATCCCATTGATTTAAGTGACAATTCCAGATATATTTTTAATACAGTATCAACCCAGCAGTTTTCTCATTAGTAAATTAAACTTTATTAGCACTAAAGTCACTTGTGGTGTAAGCAGAAGCAACTCATTTTTTTAACACTGTCCCTATCCAGTGCTTTGCGCACACTAAAAACAGTAACAAATCATAACAATATTAAGTAATGAACTCTCCTCATCCCAACAGCTTGTTGACAGTAATAAATAGCAACTTCCGCCCCATCCCACTTGAATCCCCTGGAATCTTCTCTAACAATTCAATAGCTTGAGCGAAAAGACAGGTCTTGCAGGATGTTCAGAAAGTCAGAGAACTAGGTTCTCTTGGACCAAGGGAGGAAGCAAGTTCCAAAGTTGAGGATTCCTCATTGAGAAGAAGTTACCTGCAGCTCCTTTGTGGTGAAATCAGGAGGCTGTCAGCTTGTGCATCTCCTCTGATCTGAACTGTCATGGTATTACATGAGCATAAAGATAGTGTCCCTAAGGGACCTAGAACCCTGGATAACTGTAGCAAGACTCACATCTAAAAGAAAAGGTCTCAACAGTCTCACTGAGCACAAATAAAAATGGTATTTAGTTATTGCTGCTACTAGAAGCAGCTGGGGATACAACAACACACCAGGTAGCAAATCTACGTAACAAATGGTGAATAAACTCTATTTGTTTACTCCACCAAATAAGCCAAAATAGCCAATATCTAGTATTCCATTTACTCTCACAATCAAATAAGCATTATCACAGCACTGTCATCCACTTGATGAAGACATTGTACCCTATGTTTCCTCACCAACTCTCCTAGAATTTGATTTTGAACTAGAGGAGGGCAGCAGAATGTAAGCTGAACCCCGACAGAGAAAGAGCACGTCGGGGAAGATGAGCTCCTGTGGAACCCCAACAGAAAGAGAGATCACCCCATTGGGGCAGATGAGCAAATGCCCAATATTATTCTCTGTGACCTCTCAGACAGACAACCATCAGGAGCCAGTAAGAAAGAACTGTCATGGAAGTATGACTTATTCTACCCACACTATAGTTCAATACCATCTCATGGTCAATGGTAAGGAAAGCCACTGAAAGACTGGTATGAATCAGCATGGCAACCTGATTCTCATCCCAATCATCAACCAGAACAACTAGTGTAGCATCCCTACTACACTAAGGCCTACAACTCAAACTGATTGGGGTTAAGGAAACCTGAGTATGCTACATGACTGCAGCTGCCTCACTACAACATGCTCAGCAATGTTACAAAAAGAGAAGATTTGACTGAGGCAACAAGTGTTTGCAGAATTACTGATTCTATGTAGTGTTATAAGTTTTTCACTTCCATTGATACTAAACATTCAGCATATTTACCCAAGCGTTTAACAATAAGTTAAAGACTAAAACAACAAACAGGAAAGTGATGTAAAATTGCCATATGATGGCACCATAAGCTACAAAATGCTAGACTTTGTGCCAAACTTACTCTGAAAAATGTTTTACCTCTATTCATCTTTTATAAAAGATATGTTCCTACAAAACAGTTCATCAAAGGAGCTAATGTAGAGTGACCAGACATCCAATATTATTGGGATCATCCTGATATTAGAGGCTCTGTCTTATATAGGCAACCATATCCTCTAGCTGCCCCCCTCTCTGCCCTAAAAAAGTGTCCCTATTTTTCACACTTGCTATCTGGTCACCCTAAGCTAATGATAGATATATCTGTTTGTAAGTATAAAAACACTTTACAAATACATTTGTATCCAAAAAGCCCAAATATGATTTGCAATTTAAAATTAAATTACATGCTAATTTTTTTTGCTTTTGAACACATTTTTAGGCTCTGAACACAGGCTAAACTTCACTCTGTAGTTGCAAAGGGGAATATGAAAAGTAATATCTTAATGCACTAGATTGATGTGTACATTGGTACTGCTGTTAGTAGTTCCTGACCATTTTCCCTGAAGTGATCAAAATCAGTAAAGAATGACCATACCGTTCAGAGTAAACATTCAAGTCATGCATAGGAACTTAGCTGCCCAGTTCCCACTGACATCAGTGAGTCTCAATACTATTGACTGGCTTACTTCATTAATTTTGAAGGTCATATTATCAAACAATCTCAGCCTAGCATAACTGTTATTCTGTGACTCAGAATATCAAATGTAGCTACCATTGGAATACCCCTCACACACACTGTACAGACAGATGCCAGGAATTCCAGTTAACATGTCCAGGAAACCCCTTTGATGTCTTTTTATGGAGGTAGTCTCAAAGGGCTTGTGAATGCTAGGCTCCAATGTATCAATATATTTAAAACATAGTATGGGGCAGATAATTAAGTACACAATACTATTAATGCTAAGTATACATTCCTTTTTATGTATAGAATAAAATATTCTATTTTAGCAATATTTAGGAACCTCATTCAAATCAATGGAATACTTAATTTCTATTTTCATCAGATCAGTGATGCTAAACTGATTTTAAAAGAAATAAAATGGTCAGGATGGCACAACTATATTTATATGGTTAGACATAAGCTATATGAACTTATTAGAGATCACAACAAAAAATAAAAAAACTACATTAAAAGAATGTGAAGGTTGCAAAGTCAGGCACTCAAAAATTAGATAATGCCAGAGCCAAGGTTGCTTGTGCAACTCCTTTGGTGCACAGGACAGACTGTGCTCTGGGTATGAAGGAGGACTTCACAGTGAATGAGGCTGTTGTCTGTAGGATCACACACCTTACAATTTATGCAACAAAGGAGGCAGAGGCCCTGATTCTTTCCCAGAGCACACTCCACGGGATGATCTCTTGACTGAAGAAGCTGAATAGCATGCTAGAGAACTGGCTTCTATCTTTGCCTCAGCCACAGAGTTTCTATGTGATTCTCAGCAAGTCACATAAACCGGAAATTTCATAGGTAGCACTGTGTGTTTCATATTTTCTGGGTACCTAACATGAGACACCTAGGGGCTGATTTGCAGAAGTGCTAAGTATTCATAATTGCAACTGAAGTCAATGACAGGTTTCAGAGTAGCAGCCGTGTTAGTCTGTATCCGCAAAAAGAAAAGGAGTACTTGTGGCACCTTAGAGACTAACAAATGGGCTGAAGTCAATGATAACCCTGCTCTGAACGAAAAGTGCTATAAAATGCTCAGTATTCTGAAAAAACAAACAAACAGGCATTAGGCTTCTCAAACTGCGCAATCAAAACTGACACCTTTGATGATTCTAAATTTAATCTCTGTGCCTCAATTCCCCATGTGTAAAATGGGGATAACAATACCACCACTCACAAGGGTGTTGTCAGATGAAATTCAATAATATTTGTAAAGAACTAAGGTGCTACACAATGAGAGCACTACAGAAAAAACCCTCAGGAGGAAATTAGTAATTCTGTATTCACTGCAGGGCTTGCTTGGCACTAAATAACGCATGCAGGCATAAACTCAACGATGCGGATAAAAAATATTGAAGAGCTACCCATTCGGTGAGCACCATTTATCCTGAGCATTGAATGAAAAAATAGCTTGTGATCATGTAATTAAAGACTATACCATAATGTATATACACAAGGGGGTCTAATTAAGGTTGTACAGACATTTCCTAAATTGAGTGTTTGCCTTGCAACCTCAGAAATGTTCTTTAAATGCAGTGTGCGTGTGTGACATATATGTATGGATTTATCAATTCCATCATATATGACGGATTCCACCATGTGGAACCATACTGCCCTGCACATGAGACATCAGTAGGGTTGGGCTCTTTAGATCCATATAGCACAGCCTTCTACCACTTGTGCTCAGAGATTAACTGGCAGCAAAAGCTGTTATATTCTATGTGGACCTGTCATTAGAGGAGGATGGACACACACTTTGCCAATGGTTTCCCTTTATTTTCTCACATCAAAGGAATATTGACACTCAGGACTCCTGGGTTCAGTTTCAGGATCTGTAGAGGAGTGTTTCTAGTGGTTACAGATCTTTCTGCTCCTGCCCCTCCCCATCCTCTCCCTGTCCTCTTCTGCTCCTATGCCTGCTCCCCAGCTCCTACCACTGCCCCCTCCCCTGCTATTATCCTACCAGATCCCATCAGTCCACTCCTGCCCCATGCCCCTCTGCTCCTATTCCCCCATCACAGCACCTGCCTCTATCCCCTCACTATTCTCATTCCTTCTGCTCCTGCCTGTCTCCCTCCCCTCTGCTTGTTCCTACCCACACCCTCCCATCTTCTGTATCCCTTTTCACCTGTTCCCCCTCCCTTCCAGGCTCTTATCCCCTCTCCCCCTAAGCTTCTGCCCCTGCTCTTCTGCCCTGCATCTCTTCCTCTCCCCTCCATCCCAGTTCCTCACCTCTCAAGCATTAAAATGAATCAGCTTCCTCCTTCTCCTTCTTCCTAACTGGGTCCCAGGAGAGGGAGCAGCGAGAGCAGAGAAGACAGAGCCCCTCTGCTCTCAGTTCCTGTGCCTGGTGCCACAGCAGCCACCAGCAGTGGAGAGGATTAATTTCAGGGAAAGTCCTGGAGTCCCAGAGTGGAGCATGCTCAGTCATTCTGTGTGGATGGCACATGCACAATCTGGTCACGTGTAGAGCCATATGGGGATGGCCCATGCTCAGTGAAGACAATCTTCAGAGAATTTAGCTGTCAAACTCTACCAAATATTGACTGAGTATGTGCAAACTGTGACTTTTCAGAGCCTTATAACTTGGCCAAATTTGAGCAGTTTTTCATGGGGACAGCAAATGGCACATTCCTGATGCAAAGGCCAGCTCACAACCAAGTTCAATGACCCTCTCCAAACCATGGAGGGGCTAGACCTTCTCAATGCAACAGTTGTAAGATTTTTTTCCCAAAATGGGTGAAACAACATATTTTTTTCCCAAACCTCATTCTTAGAAATATTCACCCTGAGGCAGACACATGGCATGGAAATTTTCAGCCTGAACAGTTTAAGTCTGGTAAAGTTATAAACAACTGAAAACAGAGTCTTATAATAAAAAGTATCAAACAACATTAGCTACATGCATCACTACCTGTGCTGCTTTTAATATGTTGCATTTATATAAGTGAGCCCAGAGAACCTACTATCTACTACTCCTTATGGCTCAGATAAAGTAACCTCACCAGTGAGTCAGACCAGTAGTTGTCGCCTCTGTATATATTTAAAGGCATAAGTGATAGTTACTCTTTGCATACAGGTATATAAAATATATGGGATCTGAAATTATTTCTGTGACTACAGGTTTAGGAGAAACAATTTAAAAGGTGCTCAGAAATTCTCCTGCCTCTAAAATTCACAAACAAACAAAATACTCCCTCTCCCTATATGGCAGCACAGTCTGGACTATGGGAGTGAGAATTTTAGAGCATGCTAACATGCTGCACTCTAACTGCCCTGTGTAGACCCTGTTGGCATGAACTAAAAGGTATTTAGTTTGCATTGAAGGAGTCCCAGACTACATTAATAAGAACTATACAGGGCAGTTAGAGCACAACATGTTAGTGTGATCTACAATTCACATCTCCATACACTGCAATGTGCTGCTGTGTAGACAAGCCCCATGAAACACTACAATATATTTTGTTAATGGAGCACTATAAGCCTGATCCAGCACCCATTAAGGTTCCCATTGACTTCTATGTAAATTGGATCAGGTGCTTAAACCCCAATCCTGCAAACACTTAAGCAGGTGTGAAACTTTACTCACGCAAGTAATTCCATTGAGTTTGCTACTCATATGTGTACAGTGGCACACACAGCTCAAGTGTTTGCAGAACTGAGGGCTTATTCGGAATTCGGAGACAAGGTTTATTTTTAGCAACTTTTAAAAAATAAAAGTTCTTTGTGTACTAGTAATTCACACTACAGAAGAGGATCAGTAATATATACTGTACTTGAATGTCAAAATTATACAGCAGCCATCCTGTTGTAAAAATGCTATAGATTTTAATAATAATTAAATTAACAGGATTCCAGAGAAATGACTCTAAAAACCTACAGAATTCAAGATTATGCTATCCCTTCTAAATGTTTTTTGAATTATTCCATAGATTTCTATTAAAGGAATATAATGATCTTTGAAATTCCAAGGATAATTAAAAAAAAAACTATAGGAAGGTTGTAATTTTCTATTAAATTCTACAGAACTTTGCTATAAAATTTATATTGTAAAATAAAATTTAAAAAAAACCTGCAAGGATTTTATATTTATAATGAAACAAACAATTGTGCAATGTTATTTTTAAAGAGAAACATTTTGAACCAACCACTTGAAAAGGATATGAATGTACCAAAATTTTAATAGCTATTTTTCGAAGAGGATTGAAAGGAGTTAAAATGTACAGGGCAGAGGTGGCACTGAATCGGAAGATTGCCTTCCCTCTATTCAATACTATAAAAGTCTGAAAAAAGAAAGAAAGAGCAGTTTAAATGCTTGCATTCTGCATTAATGTTTTAAAATCAAAAAACTTTTTTTAAAGAATAGACAAAGTCTTACATTACATTTCTACAGATAATTCAGAGAAAATCACATTTCTACATCCTTATTCAGAAAGAAAACGTATTCCCATGACTTACCTGCTATATAGGATAACATTTGCTGTAAGGATACCACATTTGGTCTTAAAAAAATAGGGGTTTTATTAAATACACATTTACACACTTTTCTCTGTCACCTGTACATAAAGTAAGGTGCAGAAGTGGTGAATTAAAAAATTACTGAATATTTTATAGCCTGATTATAACTAAATGTTTACTTTTTCCCTAAATACCAGAATCCTTCTCTCTTCATTGCCTTACCACAGCGCACGCACACACCAAATCATGGGTCAGATAATAGGAGGGGACTTTTTTTACTTGAAAATCTCTGCGAAGGATCCATCATTGACATTAACACCAATTGTTTGACTCAAGGGGAGAAGTGGTGGTTGTTACCTGTGGAAAGCTGCCCCAAACCTAGAAGATCCCCTGCTGTGGCTCTGGCCCCTGGCAATACACCCCACCCTACGCTGGTTCCTGAGTGGTGCCCTCTATTGGAGCTGCACCCATCCTGCCTGCTTCTCTCGGCCCACCCCTACTCCATGTCTCCCACTCTATGTGGGCCCAAAACCATACATGTCTGGGAAAGGCGTGTACCACAGAGGCATCTGATCCCCACTTCTGCATGGAGAAAAGGAGACTGTGTGTGGAGAACCCCTTCAGATATGGAGCTAAGGACAATGGGGAACAATCTGGGCTGTGTTTTCACCTTACAGTTCCAGTAATAGATTTCAGATATTGATGGTCTTCAAACAGCAGCAACAGATGGTATAGGCATGGATGAAAATTTTTAAAATAATGAAGTAGCCAAAGAGGAACACATTTATTTGGCACAAGGTTTTAAAGCCTGAGTTAAGAGATTACCTGAAACATTTATAATCCATAAATACATTGAGGGGTGGTTTCTAATGTCTTTGCTAAACAGCAAAAAAGCATTTACTATGGACTCACAACCTCCAGATTGTCATGTATCCAAATGATGTCCCTGTGTGCTAGATTCTGTATTTGTAGTTATGAGCTAGCTGACATATACGTAAATATATATTTAAATCACACACTCTGCTGACTTTGCATGTAAGGAGAATACACCACCCGCATTTAGTTAACACACATCCTTTTTTGAATCTTTCTGAATCTTTGAACACAGGCATATTACTGATACTGTTAAAAATAACACTATCTTGCCAAAGCTACAGTTTTGAGTGGAAGCTGCTGATACTCCTCAAGTGTATGTATTGTTCCACCTTTTGAAGACATGCATATGCAGCTCCAAGATCAGAATCAAGGCCCCATCATTTCAAAAAATGTCCATTTTCTCCCTTCAATCATCACTCATTTATTTCCTCAGTGAAAGAAACATTGTGATTTACCATTAAAGTCCTCAAAATAGAGATATTGATCCTGTGACTTATAAGCCAAGACAAAAATTTGATTTCTGTCGCTCTCTTTTTGTCCCTCTGCTGCAGCAGGAGACCCACCTCTCAGCCTCCAAAGAGACACCTCCCTAGACATCCTGACAGCTGCTGGAAAAGCCACCTCAACACTCTGAGCTGAAGGCTGCCTTTGTCACTAAGATGCAGTGACAACATTGTGCGGATTGCTCTCCGCTTCTGGCCTCAGTTTCGGCTGAAAACACCACCCCACTGCTGCTTCCCAGCCTAAGATGGGATTTCTAGTAAGAGAGAAGTGAGATGAGACTACATTTCCCAAGAACTCGGACATAACCACTCTTCCCCCTCTTCTTTGCCACAGCAATTAGGCTATAAGCCAGAAAACTAGCCAGTCCTTACGGTGTAAAACCATTAGGGCCAAATTTTGTTGTTTCTACACAGGCCTACATTGGGGGCCGTGTGGAGCCTCACAACCCCATGAGGATCATCAGCAGGTTGCACTGTGCACCTTAAGGTAGTGCAGGGTGCTCTTTTCTCCAGGTCTAGTGGACAGGCCTGAGCTCTTTTCCTTGCTGAGTTTGGTTTGCACACCTGAGCACGAATAGGGAGTCACTTCTGTACCCAGAGTGCAGAGACTGATTTTCTCTTACACAGAAATGGGGACACATCAGATGGAAAGGATCTTTAAGCCTTCATTTTTACCCATCTGCACAAGAGCCAAGGACAATATAGCCCTTTAGAATTAGCCACAAAGGTTAATGAATACTGTTACCTGAACATGGACAACAGATATGGGTATTCACCTATGTACTCTATTCTACTTTGATGTGAGTTTCTTTTGCAGGTGTATGACTGCTGGAAATTAAGCTATCTGCAATAAAAATGTAATTTATTATACAATGTGTGTTTATGACTAGCCACTCTAAGGTCAAATAGAGGCTGTCAAATTTGTGTCTTTAGAGTCCAATTTCAGATTATCCGATATTAAAATGTTGTCTTTTGTGGTACATTTTGAATAAAAGATCATTTAGAAAGACTAAAAAACCATCAGACCCAACATGCCTGCCCATTTTGTTTATCTTGATCCAATTTTTCTGTTTTTTTCACTATTTTCCTAAACCCTTGCTTTCTCTATATATTAATGGACTTACCTGAGTGATGAATTTGTCTCCAGATCAATTTGCATATTTAAATTTAATATAAATTTTAGTTGTGACTATATTCCTGTATTATTCTGTGCTAAATTATATGAAAGCTCAAATGCTATCCTTTGCAAAACTGTTTTTTTTAATAAAATTTTAAAACACTGCAGAGGAAACTTTGAAGCACTGTGGAATATGTTCTGAACTACGATAAAGGCAAGAATATAATGCAACCAAGTATGGGCAGCATGGTGTTAGAAGGGTAATGACAGTGGGGGAAAAAGTGTGGAAAATATTACCCAGTGAGACAGAGATGGAGAAGGTAATAGGAACCTTGAGACAAAGGAGGATTGGTGGAGGTTGGGGGTGCCGGAGCAATGGGGGAACAGGCAAATGCATGAGAAGGATACGAAGAACACTGTGTGAGGGACAGCTGATGACAGGGAACTGGACTAGTTGGATATACTAACAGGAGCCAAGCTCTGGTGTGAGAAAGTATATCTGTGTCAGCCAGACCAGGAAGGAGATGAGTGCTGGACAGTAAGGATAGATAGATAAGAGAGACAAGTGTCGGGGGGAGAAGCTGCAGAGACAGTCAGGAAAGAGCTATTCTTTAATATGGGTCAATATAAACGTATGTGTGTGGCACAATGAGAGCACTGCAAAACTTTTACATCAGGGCAATCATGGACAAGCTAATAGGATGAAACTAATAAGAGCACTACATTCAGCACTAAGGCAGCCATTCCACCTTTAATTCACCTAATTTTGCCTTGCTATTGAAGACATCTCAGAACATTGTGTATAAGTGGCAATACTTAGGGACAATTGTGCGTGTTGATGACAGAGTAGTTGAGTGATGGGGTAGACAAACCCCACACTGGGCTGGAAGGGGTTAAAGGACAGTCCTGGGCCCAGGTACTCCACCCCTGCAGAACATGCTCCAGCTGGAGAAGGGGTTGAAAAGGGAGCAACCCAGCTCGGAAGGGGGTGGAGGACAGACGTACACCCTGAAGGCTCCTGACAAGGGCACCAGAGAAGCCTCCCTGAGGCTATATGCTGAGCCCAGTTGGAGCTGATGATTTGGTTAGCTTTTCTTTTCACCTTATCTTGGACTGAAAGCGGGGAGAGCAAAGCAGTGGTAGGAAGTGACCCAAGGAGGATAACTCAGGGGGTACCTTAGAGGGCCAGACACTGTTTACCCTCCTAGGGTTCTGGGTCAGAGCCAAGTGGCATGGGTGAGCCTGGGCTCCGCTACCACTATAGTAGGGACTCAAACCACCCGTTCAACTCACTGCACCTCTGATTAAAGGAGGACCAGGACTGTAAGATCAGCTCTCTGGGAGGAATACTAGGGGTGCTAACAACTAGGCAACCTAACCCACCAAGAACTCTATTAAGGTTGTCTTAACTCTTTCTTGCCCGTTTTGTCAGTTTATATCAGACTGTGATATTATGTCAACCCTCAAAACAATGTTTTCTGCTAAGTTTAAAATGCTGTTCCAACTTGCAGAATGGCTCTGTAAGTAGGAAAAATTATCTGTGCTTAGCTGAAAATTTCCTTTCTTTGTGAAGTGAAGTTCATAGGTCTGCTATAATGGGTACATCCATCTGCTTGCAGTTTGGGGGCAGAATTAAATCAGCAGCTGGCAGCAGGGGAATCCCCCGCTCCTTGAAGCGCCTTATAACTGAAATAACTCCTACAGCCAGGATAATTTAAATCTACTTTCCTAATTACAGATTGTGTTAAATATACTTTGAGGAAAAAGCACAATAATGTCTCCTACTTCAGTGTGTGGTAAATTCCATCTAATGACAACAAACCTCAACAATTTCCATCTCTCTTCTGGATGATGCATTTGTTTCCTGGGTGGGCCAGATCTATAGACCTTATTATTCTAAGAAGGGAAATTTTCAGGTAAGGATGAATAAATTCTCCCATTTTTCTTCGTGCTAAGGTCCAGAGATTTGCTACAATGGAATTTTCATACCAGTATGCCTCCACAGCAGGAAGCAGGATCAGCCTGTAAATGCAGACAACCAAAACAAGGTACACTATATACAAATATCACTTCCATCTTCCCAAACTTCTGCCAAAAGAAAGGAAAGAGTATTGGCTAAGCCTGGATGAACAAGATACAGAATTCTGTGAATTTATATATTGATGGCCATGTGGTGTCTAACAAATTTTAATATAGGATACCAGACTACTTTGCCCTGAGATTCTCTGTGCTCCTAAGGACTGGACTTTGATGCTTAACCAAAGGAGGAATATTTCTTGAATATATTTGGAGAACGACTGCTATGACAGTTGTAAGAACTACCTCTCTGAATTAACAGTACAATAGTGGGTTTCATTAGAGAAAGCTCCCCACTTCAAATGAAAAAAAACCCTCATCTGATTGGTGATAGTAGCCCTCAGAAGACCTAATCATGGATAGGTATAACAATACCTCCTGCAGGGATTCAACCTGGGCAGTGCTGTGAAGAACAGAATGAGGTTCTAATGTTGTTCTCTGTGACCTTGTGGGTTTGGAATACGATCAAGACTGTAACAAAGCATTTAAGATGGGGATTTGTACAATGCTTCCTTTTCTTGAACATGTTGAAAACATTGGACTACAGAGACCTAACCCTTTTTTGACCACAATAAAGCCATTCTGGAGGAATGGTTTAATATGGTGGTTGAACTATGGACTTTGCAGCAGCCAATGGAACGAGTTCTATTTGGTGGCTTCTCTTTTGGGGTCCATGAATGCAATAATCACTTCATCCAAATATTCATTTTAATCCGGTCTGGTCCCACATGGAGGGTTGATTTTGCAATAGTAGATCTCCTCAGTGAGACAGATATCTGAAGATGCTTAGTCAAGCCTGAAAGCCATAGTCTCTTCAGTCAGAAATGCATAAACAATATCACTGCTTCTCTCTCATTCCTATCTTATGTATTATTGTGTGGAAAAGGTGGGAAGTCAGACAGTAGAGACCTTGCCCAACTTTGTTAGATATCATTCACCACCATGCATCCCAGGTCCTGACACAGAGGCCACAGGGCACTTTATTTACTGTTTCCAGATGCAAAAAGGTCAATCACCAGCCCAACAAATTGATTTACAAGTAAGATATTTCTGTGTGTAGTGGCCATTCTGCTAATCCAACTTCTGCTGTGTAAGTCTTGGTATACCTCTCCTCCTTGGTGGACAGAGACAGCAAACTTTTCTCCACCCAGGACAGGAGAATTTCTCTCTGGAGTAGGGCTGACCATGCTCTCCCTAGTGAGTATGAAAACACTATCAAGATACATTGACTGTTGCAACCAGGACTGGTCTGTTTTCCATGGAAGGAGCAGTTCTCTTAGACCTCAATGAATCACTGTATTCCAGTGGGTTGATGCTATGCTCTCTTTTTCTGGTACCCATTTCCTGAATTGTGTCAGGAAGATCCCTTCAAAATTAAATTCTGATTCTCTGCATTCAACAGTTGTGGGAGCAGAGATTATACAATTAGAGCTAGATCTCTGCTAACAGATGAGATAGGGTAAGATACTGAGGGCATCCCTGGAATTACTGAATCATATGAACTTTGGATCCTTGAAGCTCTGTATGTGATCAGAACTCCCAATAGGCTCTAATAAGAATTGGATTTTTGTTTTTGTGACATCACTTGTTTTCCATTACAGCTATTTTCATCTCAAGTTAACATTCTTCTGAAATAAGACCTTGTACCTGATAATATGACTCTACAGCCCAGATCTGTGACTGATTTCTCTAGCACTGTGCATCTGTGCATGTCCTGAATCCAAGATACTCCAGGAACTACATCACTCTGTGTGTTTCCTTCATTTTTCTGTACAGAGCCCTGATCAGAAAAATTGTCCAAAACAAGGTAAGCTAATTTCCTTCTCTAAAGCCAATATTATAGCTACCATGATCCTGAAGAGAAGCCCTAGGAGTAATGCAAGATCGAATGGTAATGATTGATTGAGGATGGTAAGATGGGTATTCTTTGAAGACAAGATCCTTTAGGAACTTATCTATATGTTTCAGACTGAGCCTTGCTCTGCTTATCTCTGCTTCTCTGAAGCTAGAAATAGAACGGGGAGTGGGTTGTAATGCTCTGATCTGAAATAGAGGATGTCTACTTCAGATTCATGTCATGGCTTTTCCATGGGATGCAGAAACTGGGTTGGGACAAAACTGTTCCTGAAATTCTCGCACAGTACAGGGTATCTCCTCTGGGCAACATCCACTGACCTCATTTGATCAAAGCTATAAGAAGCCCTTTTGGTCTCAAATTGAAAGTGCATGGAACAATTCAGGGTTTTAATTCCAAATATGGCTGGTTGGGAAACCTGCAGATAGCTCTGAATCAGTAGAACTGGTTCTACCTACCACTTGCAAAAAGATATTTTCTCTTGTTGTACTTCACAAACTGCTTCAACTTGCCGTATGACCTCTTTTCTATAGCATCTGATAGGAGTCAGGATTGCAAGTCGATTTTTCTAATGACTCTGAATAGCCTCAGCTTTCCATAAAGTTTCCCATTGTATCACTAAAATAGCTAGGGACTGATTTGTCTGAACATCTGATCCCAAGAACCACAGCCCCATATACCTGCAAGAAACAGATTTGACCACTTTCACCCCCCTCCCCCACACACACTTTTCTTTCCTGGGAGAAGCCTTTAGACCATGTGATTTTTCAGTTGAGAGTGTCCACACTTGCAATCTCCCATTCATGTTACCATTGCTTGTGAAAGCATCCCAGGGCATTTAGGGGGTCAGACAACTATTCATATTGGTTGGGTGTTTTGGTTTTGTTGGCCTGAAGCTTTCATGGGACGGGGCTAAGACAATGCCTACCTAGACTTGGATGCCTGTGAAGGGCCTGTATAGTGAGGAGGCTACCCTTTTAGGTAAAAATATTCCCCCCGTTAGAAACACCAAACCCCTGACCACCAGAGAAAATAGCCATGTTTGTCTCCAATAGTGATACCAGGTTAACTGATGCACACTCAGGAATTTTCTGGGCTTATAAAATGGATGCTGGGGTGGGAGGCTAGTATAGAAATAAATAAATGGTGGTCCAAGAGGCTCCTTACTGCCTGAACATTAGGGCATGGGGACCCACAGTGGCAGCTGGAAACAACAGCCCAGTAGCTAGGGCATGGTGACTTGCAACAGCAGCTAGGGGATGGTAGACCAATACTTTCCCAATCTTTTAGGTGTTGCAGGAAATTTATCCCTCTATTACTCTTTCCCAAGATGCACAAGGAGGGATATATAGCTACCGATGCTCCCCGACTTACACAAGCGTTCTGTTTTGGAACGCCTTGCGTAACTCGAATTTTGTGTAAGTTGGAAACGTATCTCCGACCATTACGCAAAAACAAACAAACAAACAAACAAACAAACAAACAAACAAAACCCCCTCCTATTTCTAGCTTATGGAACTTTTTCCATAAGTGCGGATTTGCGTAAGTCAGGTCTTGCGTAACCCGGGGAGCGTCTGTATAGCTTGCCTACAGTAGCTGCAGACCTCTTTTACCTTGTTTCACAATACTCAGCACATTCTGGCCTGAAAGAGTGTTTCCTCTTGAGGTTGTTTATGTTTGTTTGGTTGGTTTTTAAATATCTATTTTACTATTTGATTCCCTAACTTTAATTAGGATGGCTGGCCTTCCTCCCTGAAAGAGGAAGTATTCCCTTTGTGGAGGTCTGGGTATGTATGACTAGAGGAGTCAGTGCATGTCTATGGCCTGGAGTTTTCTGCATGGATTTGCCATGCTGCACTCTGTGAGGGTGAGCAGGGGACCCGGGTGCTGAGGATTATCCACTGTGCTTCACTCTGTGAAGATAAGCAGGGGAACCAGGTTCTGAGCATTATCTGCCCTCCTGCCCTCGGTGAAGAGGAGAAGGGATGATATTATTCTTTTATTTCCCCTTTGGGAGTTTGTCCCCATAATACTGCTTCAGACGGGGGAGCAAAACTGGGCTGAGAGACTGTTCCAAAATGTATTTCTGGTGGCTACCAATCTCCCTGTCCTTAAAGATGCTGGTCTTATTTGTCTCCCTCTCCCATATAAGCCTCTTCTGGGTCTCTCAAAGATAGGCTCTCCAGATGTTCCACCCATCTCTATTGCATGGCATTTACATGGGCCAGAGAGGTCTCTGTTTCTCTGGGAGGTCTCAGCGTGGGATATAAATTGGAATTTCAGGAGGACATGGGGCTTTTATAGAGGTGACATTGGGGCAGGAAGCTAGGCCTGAAGGCTCCTTACTGTGCACTCTGCTATTGACTGTGTCCACGCTGTGTCTTTGTGCCCTCCACCACAGTCAGAGGTGTGGCTGCTGGTGTGGGCTATGCGAATTCAGCCATGGTCATCCATCTGGCGCGCTGCCCTTCTAGTGTCACTTCCCTTATGGAGATGGGGAAACAGGGGCTGCTGGCCCTGAGCTAGGGTTGCCAGGTGTCCAATTTTTGACTGGAACGCCCACTCGAAAAGGGACCCTGGTGGCTCTGGTCAGCACCGCTGACCGGGCTGTTAAAAGTCCAGTCGGCGGTGCAGTGGGGTTACCTGCCTTCCCTGGCTCTGCGCGGCTCCCGGAAGTAGCCAACATATCCCTGCGGCCCCTAGGTGCAGGGGCGGCCAGGGAGGCTCCCCGCACTGTCCCCACCCCGAGCGCCGGCTCCACAGCTCCCATTGGCCGGGAACCTGCTTGATTGCCAGAGCCTACAATGAATTGTGGGGCACTCAGGTATATCACTTTACTTGCAGATTTTACTTGGAAATCAGTGAGACAAAATGAATAAAGAACCCCACTTTTAAAAAGATAAAATATGTGATTTCTGTAAAAGGAGGCCAGCAATTTAAAGAAAATTTCTCTCAATCTAATACAGTGTTAATGGCACAGAATGGCTCTTTCAGTGGCATCAAAGATTGGCCTGAAGTAAAAATATGGTTCTGACACCATATTTCCACTTTATTTTTATCTAGTCAAAATAGAATTGTAATATAAAATTTAGTAAGCTAAGTCACTCTTAAAATACTGCACTTTGTGAAAAGTCAAAAATCATTCTTTAAAATTACATATCTTGGTATTTATATGCTCCCCATCACCACAGTATCTAATATTTACAGTGATAAACTGGAAACATCACAAATCATCAACTGATACTGTAGCTAATGTCTTTTAGAAAGCTTCACATTGCTGGGGATAAAGCTGCTTTCTGCTGCCTCTATACTGAATGTGTAGGCAGTGTAACAGAGAAATCCTGCAAGGACTCTAGAATATTTTAAGGCTAGCCGTATGTGCAAAGTCCAACAGAAATGTCCTAATAGCTGTCTTTAGGTCTCATTCTGGTATTTTTTGCTTACTTGTGTGTTTCTTGATCTATACCATACATCTCCTAAATATTTCAGAAAGCAAATATACTGCTAGGTCTTTTCTATCAAGACAAGTGCAGAATACCAAATAAGGTAAGGATTGTATGTAATTGCCAGTTTCAAATCTGCAATAACCTGGAGAAACACCTGCTCATACAAGCACCCAATTTAATAGGTCTGTAATCTGCTCCTTTTAAGTATATAGAAGATCTGGTTGTCTAAATGTTAAAAATTAGGGCTGTCGATTAATCGCAGTTAACTCACGTGATTAACAAAAGAAAATTAATTGCAATTAATCACAGTTTTAATTGCGCTGTTAAACAATAGACTACCAATGGAAATTTATTAAATATTTTGGATGTTTTTCTACATTTTCATATATATTGTATTCTGTGTTATAACTGAAATCAAAGTGTCTATTATTTTGGATTACAAATATTTGCACTGTAAAAATGATAAACAAAAGAAATAAAATTTTTCAATTCACCTCATACAAGTACCGTAGTGCAATCTCTTTGTCATGAAAGTGCAACTTACAAATGTAGATTTTTTTGTTACATAAGTGCACTCAAAAACAAAAGAATGTAAAACTTCAGAGCCTACAAGTCCACTCACTCCTACTTCTTGTTCAGTCAATCACTAAGACAAACTAGTTTGTTTACATTTACAGGAGATAATGCTGCCCTCTTCCTATGTACAATGTCACCAGAAAGTGAGTACAGGCATTTGCATGGCACTTTTGTAGACAGCACTGCAAGGTATTTACGTGCCAGATAAGCTAAACATTCATATGCCTCTTCATGCTTCAGCCACCATTCCAGAGGACATGCTTCCATGCTGATGACGCTTGTTAAAAAAAAATGTGTTAATTAAATTTGTGACTGAACTCTTTGGGGGAGAACTGTATGTCCCCTGCTCTGTTTTACCCGCATTCTGTCATATATTTCATGTTATAGCAGTCTCGGATGATGACCCAGCACACGTTGTTCATTTTAAGAATACTTTCATTGCAGATTTCACAAAACGCAAAGAAGGTACCAATGTGAGATTTCTAAAGATAGCTACAGCACTCCACCGAAGGTTTAAGAATCTGAAGTGCCTTCCAAAATCTGAGAGGGATGAGGTGTAGAGCATGCTTTCAGAAGTCTTAAAAGAGCAACACTCTGATGCGGAAGCTACAGAACCCGAACCACCAAAAAAGAAAATCAACCTTCTGCTGGTGGCATCTGACTCAGATAATGAAAACGAACATGCGTTGGTCAGCACTGCTTTGGATTGTTATCGAACAGAACCTGTCATCAGCATGGACGCATGTCCCCTGGAAGGTGGTTGAAACATGAAGGGACATATGAATCTTTAGTGCATCTGGCACGTTAAATATCTTGCAACACCGGCTACAACAGTGCCATCAGAATGCCTGTTCTCACTTTCAGGTGACATTGTAAACAAGAAGCGAGCAGCATTATCGCCTGCAAATGTAAACAAACTTGTTTGAGCAATTGATTGAACAAGAAGTAGGACTGAGTGGACTTGCAGGCTCTAAAATTTTACGTTGTTTTATTTTTGAATGCAGGTTTTTTTGTACATAATTCTACATTTGTAAGTTCAGCTTTCATGATAAAGAGATTGCACTACAGTACTTGTATTAGATAATTGAAAAATACTATTTCTTTTGTTTTTTTACAGTGTAAATACTTGTAATAAAAAATTAATATAAAGTGAGCACTGTACACTTCGTATTCTGTTTTGTAATTGAAATAAATATATTTGAAAATATAGAAAACATCCAAAATATTTAGATAAATGGTATTCTATTATTATTTTACAGTGCAATTAATCACGATTAATTTTTAATTGCTTGACAGCCCTATTAAAAATATTAATAGGAAATATTTATGTGTATTGTATTATACACAGCAGCCTCACAATAGCTTGGTGTCAGCTATTTTTCAGGTTCAGTATAAATGCTCTGCCATTTACAAAGAAAAGAGATAACAGAATAATACACAAATTACTAGGGGCTCAGTCTTGCATCAGAGAACCCAATAGTATTTTGCCATGGATTTCATAGAATCATAGGGTTGAAAGGGACCTCAGGAGGTCATCTAGTCCAACACCCTGCTCAAAGCAGGACCAATCCCCAGATAGATTTTTATCCCAGTTCCCTAACTGGCTTCCTCAGGGATTGAACTCTTGCATTAACAGGCCAATGCTCAAACCACTGAGCTATCCCTCCCCCACAATGGGAGCAAGTTATTTTCAATGCAAGCCTAGATTTTCATTTTATTTATTTTAGGTTATGTAATGTGGTACCTGGATGTAAACAATATATTCAGGTATTATATTGCATTTATAGCAAAAATAACTGATTTAATAATAAAAGCAACATTAATCTCCACAAAATCATAGAATTGTCTATATATATGCAGTCCCAAGCTCATCATGCAAATTAAGATGCTCACAGTACCATGAGTCCATGGTGATGAGCGTGGTCAAAATACATGGGTTAGATTGAGACAGTTTTTTAGCATTCAGTTGTTAACTGTTCTTCTATTTACTAATTTTTTGGAAGAGGGAAATACATGTAAGTTGTTGACTATGAATACTTCCTCCACTTGTTACATATCCTGTTCCTTTCTATGCTCAGCTAAAACTATCTCCACACCCTTTGTTAAACAGTGGAGTACCAGTTGCATACATATGGTATGTTACATAACAGAGCTCTCTTGTACATTTTATGTAAATTACACATTATGTACATGATGAAAAAATCCAAGCATTACTTTATGAAAGTGACAATGAAACATGCTTGATAATAAATACTTACTTTTTTATTGATGTAATATGGGTCCAGATCCTCCAAGGGCTCGGACACCATTCCTGGAGGTATGTCACCATAAATAAATGGAAGTGACTTTCCTGCCTCCAAGTCACCATTTGGTTTTGGGCCATTTTCATCATTATCTTTACGGTCTTGTTTGGAATACTTAGCCTTTTCTGCAGCAATGCGTTGTTCAATAGCTGCAAGAGACTCTCTAGTGAAGTAGTGGAAGCTGTCAGGTCCTGGTGGTACAAGCACTGACTGCTCCATCTTTTCATCCTGCTCATTTTAATTACCATTTATTCTCTTGCATAAGAAAGTGCTAAAAGAAAACAGAAAAAGAAAAGATGAACGTGTTAGAACACTCCAGGGAAAATATTATTTATTTAGTAATATTTATTTTGCTTATTCCAGCATCAGTATATGCAAATATAAAATATTTAAAACAATTTAAATGTAACTCAATTCAGCGTTTAAAATAGAAGTTTGATCATTTTCAAAGGCACCTATTCCGTTCTTGATAAGCCAACTATATATAAGACGAAATAATTTCTCAGTTCTAGAAGCTGTTGAATCAATTTTTACCCAAAGTATTTTATCGGAGGGCTTGCCGACTGATTGCAACTGATATTTTATTAATTATGAAAAGGAAAGTGGTCCCACTGCAGAATCTTCAGGGAACATATTGTTAATTATAAAAGGCCCAGTTCAGCAACTCTTACTCATACTGAGAAGTAATTACTCACTTGCATATTCACAAGTAGACTTTTTGAAGTCAATGGAAGAAAGAGCTGCAGAATCAGGACCTAAACAAATAAAAATTGGCTCCATGTATTGCAGATAAGAGCTCTGCATTACCAAAATATATGGTTCCTAAGGTTACTTGTGCATCACTTACTCTCTTTACAGTTAACAAAAGCAATACTTTCTTCATATTTCTCTTTCATTTAAACAATTGTTCTGTATACTAGCATTTTCTTCAGTAAAGATGTTTACAAGTGAAGAATTAACAAAGTATTTTAAACAAACATAGTATGCAGCTTAAAAATAAGCATGGGCACAGAAAAATGAGTGCACAATAAAACTGCACATCCTGCATATTTTATGCTGCTAAATAATTTTCAGATTTAGTAGGTACAAGCAGTAGAGCACATCTGCAGTCTCCACCCATTGGTTGGCAGGGCTATGTGGAAATGATGAGGCAGCCTTTGAGGAAGGTTGGAGGATCAGTGCCAGACCCAATACATTTTGAAAGAAGCAAGAGATGAGGAATGACAGAGATGTGAGAAAGCAAGAGATGATAGGAAGGGAGCGATAAGCAGCGCTGAGAAAGGAGACTAAAAAAAAAAGCATGGGTTGCAGAAAGAAGCAGAAAAACAGAAAGGGGGAAAGAAATATTGGCAGAAAAAAAATTAGGGGGCACAGGAGAGAAGAAAATTAATGAATTAGAAGAGAAAATGAAGGAGGGAAAATTAAATGGAAAAGTTGCAAACCTGGAAGAAAGTAGTACAAAAATGCCAAAAGAAAAGCAGACAGGAGAAGTGAGGGATAGAAGTCAGGGGTTGGAGGAACAGGAAGGGTAGAGAAATACAGAAAGGGTGGAAACCTCTAGCAAGAAAAAAAATTAATAAAAAGAAATAGAAATTGAAAGAGAAATAAGAGATGAGAGAATAAAGGAAGAAAGAAAAGCATATAGTGGAAATGGAAACCAATAACAGATATTATATACATGTAATCTTAAGCAGATGGCCCATAGAATTAAAGGCACTATAAGTACAAACATTTTAAATCACACTAGTATGTACAGTAGTGTCTCTGTTCAGTGGTGAAGATGTGAGAAGGGAAGTAGAGTGATGAGGAGATTCCATAGCTGCACAATTTGCATTTATTTTCCTTCATTTCTGAGATAATTTTTAAAACATATTTGATCAGGACATGCAGGAGAATGAAACACAGACAGAGGGATGGATTTCAAAGTGGAAAGCTGAAACTTTATTAATTATGAACTTTAATGGATGGAGCTAAACCCCCACAAAATACCAGATATTTACTTGTGTTAAATGATCTCATACCAAATAGCCAATATTTAGGGTTCGTCTCTTCAGCATAACCCCAATGATTTACCCCACCTCTGAATCTTCTCACTCTGCCCCAGGAGGAGAATGAGGGTACACATGAAGGATACCTTAGTCTGTGAAGACTTAAGGCCCTCCCTTCTTCCACAAGGCTAAGAGGGTCCATGCCTGACATTTCTTGGGTCTCTCTCAGTCACGTTTACCTCTGAAAGATGGCCCCTTTGAGCCTCTCACCCACAATTGCAATGAAATTACAAAATCATAACTTTTAAACACTATTCTTACTCATTAACCTTAAACTGAGCCTCCAGGATGCGTCATGAGAGGCAGAAAATCCCACCAAACACCTCGTCAATCCTTTTCTGAGGAAGGAACTCCTTCTTGACCCCCAAAACTAGCAATCAGTCAGACCCACAGAATCTTAGAAACTAATTCAAATTATACCTCCATTATAAGGTAGAGAGGGCGGGGCAGCAGAATGGCTGCTAGGTAGTCTGAGGGCTTCCCATACAGCTGGGTAGGTATTGGGTGGGGATGCATGAGAATCAAACTCTCCCTTTTCCCCATAGACAATGGGTAGCAGAGAAAGGGGGACAAATCTCTCCTTCTTCCCTCCCCCCACTCACCCAGGGATAATCTCCTGAGGGGTGATGGGGAGAAGGCTCTCTAGCAGCTGAACCTGCCATTCCTTTTCCCTTCCTCTCAGGACCCCAGGGGTTGTTTTTCCCCTGCCGGTCTAATCATTTATACATACATCCATTGAGATGGGGGAGAAGGTCTTAAAGGGTTAAAATGTGCACTATAAAATTACAATAAGCAACCCTTATATATATATATATATATATATATATATATATATATATATATATATATATATATATATATATATAAAGAGCACATTTTCAAAGCACTCCCCACATTGTGTTTAGAAGAGCCCAAAACTGGTGTTCAAGCTCCTGCAAAGCGCCCAGAGGAGGCCCTTTGAAACTTCCTTTCTATACAGACAGTTGATGCAGTCCATTTTCTTTACACAGCTCCGTGTTTCTAATTCTTTAGAGGTGCACGGGGGGCAGGTTTAGCACGGGTTCAGTTGCAACAACAGAAATTGTGAAACCAAGGGTGCAAAACACTTCTCCCAGCCCACTGTGGAGTGGAAGGGAGGCCCTGACGTGAGGGGGAGAAGGGAGAGGAGATGGGATCTGGAGAGCAAGCTTGCCCCTCATTCACCCTGCAGTGTTGGATCCTCTCCAAGCAAGGGCACTGGTCCTGGCTCTACGCTCTGGGCATTGAGATGTGGTGCAGGCCCAGCTGTTTCTCTGTCATGGCTGGGACAAACCTGAGTGCCTCTGCAACCCCATGTGCCAGATTGCAACTCCCAGAGTAGGGAGCCAGGCCCAGCCCCGTGAAGCAGCAGCTGCGGCTGTGGGGTGAGTGTGGGGCAGGCTCACTCTCAAAACCCACTTCCTGGGCCCTGTCTGCCCCTCCCCTCCACACTGGGCTGGGATTAAGGTTGTGGTGCTCGGGCAGAGGGTACTGCTGTGGTTAGTCCTTGCCCCCTCAGCAGTTTAATATGGTGCATCTATTGAACTGGGAGGCTACATCTGCTCCTGGAGGTGCAGTTTTCAGTAAAACTTAAAAATGAACGAAAGATGGAATTACCCAAGTGTGTAATGCTGCCCTGGCCTCAAAACATTAACAAAATATAACACTTCTCTCATCAGAAATGACAAGAGAAATCTTTTCCATTTACATCGGTTTGAGAAGATCTTGTCAGCTGAGTGGGCGAGAAAAGGTTTTCTTTATTGTATTTCATGAATTTATTCTTAAGTACCAGTAAAATGAAAATAATACAGTAACTCCTCACTTAACGTTGTAGTTATAGTCCTGAAAAATGCGACTTTAAGCGAAACGATGTTAAGTGAATCCAATTTCCCCCATAAGAATTAATGTAAATGTAAATGGGGGGGTTAGGTTCCAGGGAAATTTTTTTCACCAGACAAAAAATTATATATTATATACATATACACACAGTATACGTTTTAAACAAACAATTTACTACTGTTCACAGCTATGATGATTGTGAAGCTTGGCTGAGGTGGTGAAGTTAGAGGGTGGAAAAGGGTGGGATATTTCCCAGGGAATGCCTTGCTGCTAAATGATGAACTAGCACTCAGCTGAGCCCTCAAGGGTTAACACATTGTTGTTAATGTAGCCTCTCACAGAAGGCAGCACGAACACGAGGGAGGGGAGAAGCATAGCAGACAGAGACAGACACACACCTTGTGTGTGGGAGAGAGAGAGAGAGATGCACACTGCCTCTTTAAGTAAGCTGACCCACTCTTAAGTGCATTGCCTTTTTAAGTGGATCAGGAAGTTGAGACAGCTCTCTGTCTCTCTCCGTGGGTGTCCCCTCCCTGCTCTATATGGAGAAGGGGTAAGTGGGGTGCAGGAGCAGGGGGGAGGGGGAAACCCTGACATTAGCCCCCCACCTTTCCCCCCTGCACAGCAAGCAGGAGTCTCTGGGAGCAGCTCCAAGGCAGAGGGCAGGAGCAGCACATGGCGGGCGGGCGGGCGGGGGGGGGGGGGGGACAGCTGAACTGCCAATTGGTAGCCTGCTGGGCGGCTGCAGCACAAGGAACTTAGGGGAGAGGGGATATGATAGGAGGAGCTGATGGGGGGGCTGCCGGTCTACCCTGGTTACAAGCCCCCACCAGCTAGCTGCAATGGGCTGCTCTTCCTGCAAGCAGTGGACAAAGCAGGCGGCTGCCAAAGGACCTTAGAAGGGAGCATTGCACAACTTTAAACGAGCATGTTCCCTAATTGATCAGCAATGTAACAACGAAACAACGTTAACCGGGACAACTTTAAGTGAGGAGTTACTGTACTCTCTGGGAAAAAGAGGAATGATGCACAAACAGATGAAGATGAAAAGGTCTAAGATCCACCAATACATATGCCCCACAAATGCAGGAAATTGCCTTTGTAGGATTAACCTTATCCTAACAGACTATTCCAAACAAAGACAACCCTAAGGAGTTTGATTACTCAAGGGCAATGAGTAAATGCCCAACTATTACATTGTCTCCCACTCACCCATGCAAACACCTATTTAGTGTTTTGCTGCTTTAAGTGACCACCTGTTATACCTGAATGTTACTGCCAACCCCAATCCTAACTTAGTGGTCCAAAAGAAGATAAAATATCCCCAAGGACCCTACTAATATATCTTTTAGATCTCAAACTTTGTGACTAGTTCAGTCCTGTGAAAACAAATACAATCAAACATCCAGGCAGAGTGAAAGCCATCATTTGGCAGCCAGTATTCTATCAACGGAAGAGGCCTCCACTAACATTACCAGTAGTGCTTACCATGGAGGAAGAGATGTAACAGAAGTGCTCCTGAAGGTCTCTGCTCCCCAGGGGGTTCTCTTCTCCCTCTCAGAAATGAAACCCACCCACTGAAGGTTACCGTGAAGGGACCACATTACATTTAAACATAGATAACAAGAAAAGCCTAGGTATATAAAATACTGTTGCCTGCCTCTGGCTGGCTTTTGGAACAGAGCACGCAGTGCGCACTGCTACAGCGATCACAGACTATTTAAAGGAATATTACCATTTCTGCAAGTTTATAAAAAAGGTAAATGGAATGACTCAGGTAATTATAGGCCTGTAAGCCTGACATCAGTCCCAGGCAAGATAAAAGGAGTGGCTGTGTAATGGGGGCTCTCAATCCTACAGCACCTCTGGCAGCCTGGTCAGCACAACCATTAGATCCCTGCTTCAGTTTCCCAGAGTTTTAATAAGTCCAATGAGGCTTGAATATTGATCAGAGCCCCTTCCGGGGTCTAATTTATTCAACCCCAAAGGAAGAACATCCTATGAACAGGCCTTCCCCTCAGCATTTCTAGCAGGATTGGGCAGAGGGTGAGTCAACCTGAGTCTGTCAAACCTCCGTTATGTCCAAGATTGCTTAATGGTGAGCAGGGCCGGCTCCAGGGTTTTGGCCGCCCCAAGCAACCAAAAAAAAAAAAAAAAAGCCGCGATCACGATCGCGATCTGCGGCGGCAATTCGGCGGAAGGTCCTTCGCTCCAAGCGGGAGTGAGGGACTGTCCGCCAAATTGCCGCCGAATAGCTGGACCTGCCGCCCCTCTCTGGAGTGGCCGCCCCAAGCACCTGCTTGCCAAGCTGGTGCCTGGAGCCGGCCCTGATGGTGAGGCCTTCATGACCCAGAACCCTTCCCTGGAGTCAGGGACTTCTTGTCACTAGCTGGGGGAGGATCATGCCTCCCGGGTCAAGGTACCTACGGTTGCCAAACCACAATGACCCTTTCTCAGGACAGCACATAATTTCTCTTTTTTTCTAGGGCTTTTGCAGTTGCCTGATGAAGTCCTTCATAGGAGCCAGGTTTCCCTGAGACTTACATTCATAGTCCCTTCCTTTCCAAAACTCTTCCACCCAGGAGCATTCTTTCTTGGGTTCCTTTGCTAGTGAGCCCCCTCTAGGATTGCCAACTTTCTAATTGCACAAAGCCGAACAACCTTCCCTGAGATCCAGCCCTTGCCCTGCCCCTTCTCACTCTATCCCCGCTCCCTCCCTCCCTCGGTCTCCCCCACCCTCACTCACTTTCACTAGGCTGGGGCAGGGGGTTGGGGTGCGGGAGGGGATGAGGGCTCCAGCTGGGGGTGCAGGCTCTGGGGTGGAGCTGGGGATGAGTAGTTTGGGGTGTAGGAGGGGGCTCTGGGCTGGAGCCGAGGGGTTCGGAGTGCGGGAGTGGGCTCAGGGTGGGGGTTGGGGTGCTGGAGGGGGTGCGGGCTCCAGCTGGGGGTGTGGGCTCTGGGGATGAGGGGTTTGGGGTGCAGGAAGGGTCTCCGGGCTGGGGCAGGTGGTTAGGGTGCAGGAGTGAGTGCGGGCTCCAGCCAGGCGGCACTTACCTCAGGCGGCTCCCAGTCCGTGGTACAGCAGGGCTAAGGCAGGCTCTCTGCCTGCCCTGTCTACCTGTGGCTCCTGAAAGCGGCCAGCATATCTGGCTCCTAGGTACAGGGGCGGCCAGACGGCTCTGCGCTGCCCGCACCTGCAGGCGCTGCCCCCACAGCTCTTATTGGCTGCGATTCCCGGCCAATGGGAACTGCGGAGCTGGCACTCGGGGCGGGGACAGCGTGCGGAACTTCCCTGATCGCCCCTGCGCCAAGGGGCCGTAGGGACATGCCGGCTGCTTCCGGGAGCCTTTTAACGGCCCAGTCAGCGGTACTCAGCAGAGCCACCAGGGTCCCTTTTCGACCGGACGTTCCGGTTGAAAACTGGATGCCTGGCAACCCTAGACCCCTCACCGGATTCCTGGAAGCTTTCCCTGTAGGAGTTTTCTCTTTCTATATTCCAGGAACTGTTCCACTCCCTAAAAGCCTCCTTTTATCTTGCCCAGGTACTTCCCTGCCTAATTAACTGCCTCCCAGTCACCCAATGAGCTAACTAATCCTAGGTGAACCTGAGTTGTCTCATTACCCCCATATGTCTCTTTCCTATCCTTCACCTTCTGTCTAATAAGAATCTGGCTTAGCTGGCCAAGACTGTATATTTTGCACACTGCTATACATCTGTGACCAGGCAGAGGCAACTAAAAGCAATGCCCTAAACACCCCAATGCTGGTACTCCCGGTTCTGGAGTGGCTAAGACCGTGCGTTATGTCTGTGTTTCTCCAGCAGTGAGGTTGCAAGCAAGAAGCAACACCAGAGACAGAAGCTGCATTTTCTCTTTGCTATTCTTCTCTCTCCAATTTTGTGTGTATCTTCTTTTTTCTTCTAGGAAATGAGATCAGACTTTAACAACAACAACAGCTCCAGCTCATGTCAGGTAACTTCTTCTCTTTTCCCCCAAAAGGGCAGTTATTACCATCTTTGATACCATCTAAGCAGCTATAAACAAAGGGTTTTTCTTCTAAAAGCAATTTCTAGCTAGTGGGGAAAGGAACAAAGGATGTTACTACCATACTTTACATTTCAAATCCTTCAATTGTTTTTCCTTCCTTTCTATATCTTTAACAAAAGGTTAAAAATATGTTTAATTATGTGTAACTCCATGGTACTCACCAGACTGAGGTCTCTGTGTACCAAACCCTAAATCTTGTTTGCCAGTGTTTAATGCTGAACAGTGACTGGGTTACGTTAACACCTTTGGCCCATATATTCCATGTAAATTAATATAACTGCTGGCAGATAGGAATAAAAATACTTGAGATACAAGATGCAAGTGATCTGACAGAGATTGTCTGAATTAGTCACTAGGTGCAGCAACAAAAATTGTGCAATTACTTGCTCTGTTTCTCTCTGGTCTCACACTGCAATTCTAATGCCTGAGTCGTAGTGGTACAGTGTATTTTAAACAACCTGTTTTTCTCATGATTCCATCTCAAATCCCAGCACTGGATCTGGGGATGACCCCCTAAGGGTATTCTTGTGGATGCTGCTCTTCTACTGGCACAGGCATATCAAGCACAGCTTGGGGGAGAGGGGGCGAGAGGAGAGAGGAAATGACGCTGCTTATTTTGGTTGCCAACGATGTTTAGATATTGGAAGTGATGGTGGCTTAATACTTACATCCTGCTGTCTTCTCTTTTTATACTTCTATGGTATCACCACAGTATCTGGGTTTGAGGCTCAGGGATCCTAGGACCAGACCTAGACTTTGCTACTATTGCTCTGTGTTATATTGGTGCATCTGTGGTTCCCTGTATGCATCCCTCTTTAAGAGAAACTGAAAAGAGGAGTGCTGTAGAAATTTTACATGAATACTTCAATACATGTGTTCCTTTGCACTGCTACTGGCAAATTTAATACTTGCTGAACTCTTCTTTATGTTATATAGCCTAGCGATTTGCCATATTTTGGGAGGTCAGAAAATGAGTTCTCTTTTCCCAAGGATAAAGAACAAAAACGATATTGAATCAAAAGAAATATAAAATATTTAAAAATATATCAACACTGAAGTTAAACAAGAAGAGAACACAAAATGAAATTGTATTACTTTCACTGCATGGTGAATCTTCTCTTTGAATTTCAAAAAGCGTTTCCTAAATGCCTGCACACAGTCCCTCCCCTTCCCTTGTCCGCTCCAACAATCTGAAGCTGATCATTACGGGGAGATTCAGGCAACAGAAATCTGTTGCAGTAAGCAGAATTTAATCTTTGCCCTTCACTTCGCCCTTGCCCTGTGACACACATTATGTTTTTGCTCTTGGCAAAAACAAACAAATCAGATCTGTTAAAACTCATATATCCTTGTATGTTGGAAGCCATCACAGTAAATACACAGCAGTATTACTATTTTGAATTTACAAAGATCTTTTCATCAGTAAAACTAACAAGGCTTTACACAAAGGTAAGTTAGCATTTAGGGTGACCAGATAGTAAATATGAAAAATCGAGATGGGGGGTTGGGTAATAGGCACCTATATAAGACAAAGCCCCAAATATTGGGACAGACCCTTTAAAATTGGGACATCTGGTCACCCTATAACAGGGATTCTCAAACTGGGGATTGTGACCCCTCACGATATTGTGAGGTTATTATGTGGGGAGTTGCGAGCTGTCAGCCTTCACCCCCAACTCTGCTTCACCTCCATCATTTATAGTAGTGTTAAATATTTAAAAAGTGTTTTTAATGTGTAAGGGGATTGCACTCAGAGGCTTGCTGTGTGAAAGGGGTCACCAATACAAAAGTTTGAGAACCATTGCCCTATAAGCACGATCATCTCCATTTTTACAAATCAGTAAACTGAGGACAGAGAGGTGATTTGGTGACATTCATGATCAATTAAGTGACGGAACAGGGAATAGTGCCTAAGTCTCCTAATTCCGAGCCATTCTACCAGAAAATACATTAATCAGTTTGCTTTACCTGCAAAAGTTTTCAGAGATGTTGTAGTACAACCCTCTATGGACCAACGACTCTCTACTAGGGTATTTAATGCTGAGGACAGAGGAGGTTCTTGAGAGAAACACTAGGAATAGCCAGGCTCAAAAAAAAGCATAATCTGACATTCACGTAGGGTATTGTTTTTGAATTAGTAATAAAGTTAAATTCCAGGAAGGACACTAAAGCAGAGTCTTTCTGCTCCGTTGAAGATGGGGGGAGGAACTCATAGCATCCATTAGAAAAAAATGATCAAATTAAAAACATTCTGCAGGGTAGATCAAGGTTTCCAGTTTGTGTGGTAGAGTCCCCATGGGAGACAGGTCTGGGGGGGGGACAAATCTCTGCCCTTCTACTGAATTGAATTTGTTCAGTCATTTGCAATCAGTTACCCTTGGATACCATTAGCATCCTATAAACCACTGTGCTGATTTCCAGAGTGCATCTTCTTAAGTACCGTGGAAACCAAAACAAAGCACTTCAATGTGCACCTGAGGAGAGCCAGTTGCAAATGGCTGAATGTGGAGTAACAGTAGGAAAAAAAGGTTAGGAACCCTTGGCAGTGGGGGAGCCTTCTACAGTCTGCCTTTGGTCTCCATTATCCTCTCCCATTCAGGAAGAAAATATAAATGTATCAGCCTTGCAAACCAAATGAATGTTGAGTGAACGAGAAATCAACCTGTAATCAATCATTATTAAGAAGAATCACCTTCTGGGGACAAAGTACATTTTGTGCAGATACTACTGCGTTCTGGGCCTCTCCTGAGCAGAGGATGCTTATCTCACCATGGTCATCTGTAATGCACCCTCAGTACAGTATCAAGAGGTTTTCCCTAGTAATTTCTGTTGATCCTCTTATTGTCTCCATAAAGCTACAGAGGTATTCCAAGTCAGGGATTACTGTCGAAGTCACTTATGTGTTTATACTAAAACCTAGATTCTAGCTCCTCTGCCTCTTTGTTCAGTCAACAAAAAAATCAGGATGCTGTTTTTTGTTCATAGCTCTTAAGAATACATGAAACATATTTTTATAATAAATGAGTTACTATAAAATATATTATCTCTACCAAAACGTAGATTATGTGCTTTGCTTACGATTAAAAATAAATAACCTAATTCTGCTTTCCGTTACACTGGTTTAAATCCACTGACGGCAACAGAGTTATTCCTAATTTACACATCCGCGAGTGCAGAATCAGGCCTAAAGTGACAGTAACAAATAGGTTCCATAGATAGCTGAGAGAATACATTAGGGGGATAAACCTAAGTACCGTGGAAACCAAAACAAAGCACTCCAATGTGCACCTGAGGAGAGCCAGTTGCAAATGGCTGAATGTGGAGTAACTGAAGGTGTTTGCAGTATCGCTCCACCCTAGCAATTACATTTAATGGGGCAGAATTGCTGGACTGCTGTTAGACTGAAGGAGTTCCACAATGCACTGTTTTTCTGCAGTACTCCTTTTGCAGCAAGTGACAGTAATGGAGAGAAGCTGTGCTTGAGAGCTGTTCAGAGAAGTACTGCTTTATTTCATTTCATTTCATAAAAGCGGGGATGTCCTCCCATTGGGAATTTATACTACTATTCAAAATTAATTTTCTTAAACAATTGCTACAAACTGCCCCCACATTTACCCAAGCAAACCTAACAGCAATCGTCTTTTGACTAAAAACAAGTAGAATGAAAGAAAGATACTCAGAGTAAATTATATAATGCTAATGTTGTTTTTCAAGATTCAATAATACCTTTTAATTTAATGTAAATTTAATTTAAGACAAGAAGTTACTTTGTTGGAGCATTACTATGGCTGGAAAATGGTAAATAAAAACAATGACAGGGCTGGTTTGATCCATACTCCAGAACAATATTAAAAATGATAGTACTATTACATCCACAGGAGCTTCTATGCTTCTGAAAATTGCTAAATAGTGACCTAAGTGGGTCAGTTAACCCCACAGCCACTGACTTAGCTCTTAGACTCATAGACTTTAAGATCAGAAGGGACCATCATGATCATCTAGTCTGACCTCTTTCACATTGCAGGCCACAGAACCTCACCCACCCACTCCTGTAATAGACCCCTAACCTCTGGCTGAGTTACTGAAGTAATCAAATCATGATTTAAAGACTTCAAGTTACAGAGAATCCACCATTTACTCTAATTTAAACTTGCAAGAGACCCGTGTCCCATGCTGCAGAGAAAGGCAAACTCCCCTCTCCCTCCCCAGTCTCTGCAAATATGACCTGGGGGGAAATTCATTCCCGACCCCAAATATGGTGATCGGTTAGATCTTGAGCATGTGGGCAAGACCCACCAGCCAGCCACCTAGGAAAGAATCTGCTGTAGTAACTCTTGCTACCCATAGCTGGTCAGTGAGAAGTGCTAGCATCCAGCATCAGAAGTGTATTGCCAGCAGCCTCAAAGGGACATAGCCAACATTACTTTTAAAAAAATGTAAAATTTCCAACAGACAAAGCTGCTAGGTTTTGTACAGATCCATGACTTATGTTTCTCAACAGTGAAAAGTCACTGATTTCCTTCATAGGATTTCCCTAAGTAGAGGGAGCAGGTGTCGGGGACAGCAGGAGTTTATTAACCACACCCTTCAGAAGAGGAAGGAGGCACTTGGAGAAAAGCAGCAGTAATCAAGGGAATTAAAGGAGTTATTGGTTGGGAGGGAGCCCGGGGAGGCATTTACTGGAGGGAACCTAGGGGATTGCTATGGGGTGGGAAGCTGCCTGTGGGGTTGTGGGTGGGAGAGCATGGAGCAGCCTGGGGGTGTTGTTCCTGCTGGATGGGGAGCCTGCAGCAAGTTGGAGAGGGTGAAAGAGTTGGGGGATATTTTCAGTTCTGCCCGTTATTCAGACTCCCCCAACTCAACCAGAGAATTTCTAACGCTTTCTCCCCATTATCTATATTATATATGGTATGTATGTACCTCTTTTCTCTCCATTAGCTTCTCTGGGGCACTGAGGCTGCTGCTGCTTCCAGATCAACTAACTCTTAACAGTTTCCCAGGGAGGCTGTTTGCTAACTCTCCTACGTGTGTGTGGGGGGGGAAGAACCTCCGTCTGTGGGGAAATCCCTTCTGATTGGCTGCCCTTTCCCCATTTTCCCACCTCTTGGGGAAGGACAGATGATCAGAGCTGCTGAACATGCCAAGTGGTAGTATGGCTCCTCAGTAATGCCTTGTTTGCAGCTCTTCCTTGGGCTCCAGCACTGCCTCCTTTCCCCAGCCTGGGAAGGAGGCAAAAAGACTCATATGGCAGTGCCCCTCCCCCCTGGCCTGGGGAGGAGAGGAGAAGAGGCTGCCAGTGGTGCCTTGAAGAGCAAGATTCTGCTCTAACAGGGGAAAGCCACCAGGAATCCCCAGCTGTGCAGGCAACAAAGGGTGGGGGAAACTTCTAAAGGCATGGAGGTAAGTGGATGAAAAGCTAGTGGAGAGGTAGGGAGAGTGTGTGTGTGTAAAGGAGGTAATGGTTAAGGAGCCGGGGCCGGGGAACCAAGTAGCAAGGGCGAAAGGGTTAAAGAGAATAAAATAGCATGGGTGTGTGGATGATACAGAACTAAATGCTGAGGAAGAGTAAGAGAATTAGTTGGGGGTGGGAGAGTGGGAAGAATTAAATTCTTTGTGTGCAGGGAGGTTAGATCATGAAATACTGTACTGGGGTAGATTATATGGGTGGGGAGAGGAGGCAGTATTGAGAGAATGAAATGTGCCAGCATGCAGTGATGGTGGAGTTTTACTGGGGTGGGATGCAGACTAATGTGTGTGTGGGGGGGTGCAATGAGTCAGTGCCTACATGGATGTACCAGAAAATCTCAGAATAGAGAGAGTCTTCTGACAAGGGGTATACTGCAGCCACAAATCAGCTTTGCAGTCTGCGTAGTACCTTTATCCACCCTGGCTTCTTGTGTAAATCCTCTGTGCACAGACGAGTTACACGGATGGTGCTCTGATATCAGGATTTGGCCAACAGGATCAATGAGGAGAGAAATATTCTATTCAGGGTACACACACACACATTTATTAAGTATTTTTCAAGACATTTGTAATTGTGTTGAAATCTGTTCTGAATATTGGTGTGATAGACCCAGACCAGTTGGGAACAGCAGAGTAGCAGAAGGGAGATATACTGGCCACTGGATAAGTAGTTTTCTGTTCCCTGAGTGACCAGAGCAGGGACTGCTCCAGGCTAATAGACCACCTGACTCCAATTAACCTGCTAAGAGTCAGGTGAGGCAGTTAAGCACCTGACTCTAATTAAGGCCCCTCTGATGCTATAAAAGGGCTCACTCCAGTCAAGCCAGAGGAGAGGAAGTGTGTGTGAGGAACTGGGAGCAAGAGGTGTGCAAGAAGCTGAGAGTGAGTAGGCGTACTGCTGGAGGACTGAGAACTACAAGTGTTATCAGACATCAGGAGGAAGGTCCGGTGGTGAGGACAAAGAAGGTGTTGGGAGGAGGCCATGGGGAAGTAGCCCAGGGAGTTGTAGGTGTTGTGCAACTGTACCAGGAGGCACTCTAAACAGCTGCAGTCCACAGGGCCCTAGGCTGGAACCCGGAGTAGAGGGCGGGCCCGGGTTCCCCCCATACCTCCCAACTCCTGATCAAACACAGGAGGAATTGACCTGGACTATAGCTTCTACCAGAGGGGAAGGTCTCTGGACTGTTTCCTGACCCACAGGGTGAATCTGGAAGCGAGCAAATCCGCCAATAAGCGCAGGACCCACCAAGGTAGAGGAGGAACTTTGTCACAATTGGATATTTAAAACAGCTGGTGTCATATGGTGGTGGCCATTGTCCCTCCCTAACGTGGGCAGCCCCTACCTGATCCCTACATCACTTCCACTATCTCAACACAAGTCCTAAACTTCCCTTCTGAGCCCAATCCTGTCTACCCCACTTACACCATTTCTTTGCTGCTTACTTTCAGTAACCATAGTTTTGCTCCAGATAACCCTTTCCTAATCCTTCTCATTGGCCCACTCTTTCCTACTCTCTTACTCACTGCAGGAAACTCCACACCCAAAGTATTCTTCCCCCTTCCTTGATGTCTTAAGGTTCTGTATTTGCTGAGGTGTAAGTCCCCCAAAAGGTTGTTCCCACCCTTTTTCTATTAGTGATGGTATGTTGTTTATTATTTCTTAATATACGGAGTATGATTTTTTCTAAATAATTGATAATACATTGAAAATAGTTTATAATAATTTGAAGAGTAAACATTTCTTTCTAGTTTCATAATTAGAATGCATCTGCTCCACTATATATTGTTTTAACTTTTTACACTGTTTTTCGAGTAGAAACATTAAAAGCATCTCAAAAGGACTATGGTATACTTTATCTGCCCCTCAGAATCCCCAACAGTAGACATCCAATGTCACACCACTGCTACATAAAACCCTGCCCAGATACTAGAGTGGGTCAAAAAATGGAAAAACAATTTCATGATACATTTTGAAGTTGTTTTAGTCTTGCAGCATTCAAAACAGATACATTTTGGGGAATTTGTGATTTCCCCCAGAATTTTTCAGTCATTTATCATTTTTTTCTATTGGATTTTTTCTTTTTCTTCCTCTTTTCTATTTTTCCATTAATTTAAAAACAATATTGATTTTTCAAAATGACTGGAAAAAATAAGGGAAATATGAAAAAGGGGAAAAAGGAAAGAAGGAAAGGAAAGGGGAAACAAAAACAAAACCTCAAATATATGAAAATATTTCTTAAAAAATAAGTGCTACAAACTTCAAAAACAGGAAATTTTTCATTAGCATTTTCAATTTAGAAAAAAGGCCAAAAACATTTTTTTTTTTTTTGTTAACTCTGTTAAAAACATTTTGACCTTTTCTTCCAGATATACAAATGCAGCCTTGGGTGAATGTACTGCTGGCATTAAACCACCATTATACTGCTCACAATGAATTTAATCGTGCATCCTATTATGTAGTATACATCTATGGCTCTTAGCTACCAGAATGGGAGACCAGTTTAAATGAAAAGCATAAATGTGACTGTCAATAGGAATCTATGTCCTTAGTGCAATTGCATAAAAGTATACTTGATAGTTTATGTATTCCCAAATAGAAGTTTTAGAGGTATTTAAGTAAGCTTTAGTACCTTATATGAGCTAACTTCACCATGGGTTGAATTCTCCCCTTGGATGTCGTTACACTCTGATGCACCCCAGAATATCAAATCCAAAACACACACACACACACACACATAAAAAGAAGCAAGACATGCAGGTAGATTGTCAGTCAAAACATGTAATAACCATGAACTGATTAGGTCAGCAAAAGTCTAACAAAACATAATAGTGTGAATAGGAGGTATGTAAAAACCTTATTGATGCATCAACTCCCAGACCTTAAGACTAACAACTGATGATCTGCACAGATTTGTCATCATCGGATTCGATGGACTACCAAGAGGAAGCAATCCCTGAGTAGCTGCACCCCCCCCACACACACACACAGTTTGTTCACACACACTGCCTTTTTCCTCTCCTGCAAAGAAACAGGAACACTGAGTTCAGAGAGCAGAACAAGGAAACAAAACAGTAACAGGGATTATGGAGGTGACATACACACCAGCCATCATAAGTTCCTTCTCTTCTCACGAAAAGTTCAGCAGTACCTGGCTGGAGGCACCAGGTGATTCCAGGGCCATAGGTTATACCTATACCTGATGCAGCTCAAGGGGTAGATGCTGTTGCTGTGGCACAACTTCCCTAGTTGGCCACATGACATCATTATATGCAGAAAGAGTGTCCTCTTCCCTATCTGTTCCCCTTTTAGTAGGCAGTATATTTCGCTGGTTAACAACATGGTAAATGTAGTCACCACACTCTAGATTATGCGATGAGTATCAAAAATGCTTCCATACCCTCATCTAACATACACTGCTTGTCCAAGGTAGAATGCATGGAGTCTTGCATGGATACACTTGTTGAAACATGCATAGTTCCTAGTCACATCAGTCAGCCTCGAGGACAGCGAATGGGATGAACCTTTTCCATCAGCATAGACTATTTGGTCCTCATAGGTCGGCTGAAGAGCTGATAGAATGGGGTTTCTCCATACTTCCATGAGATGTACTCTAAATATAAAGCATATATATATATGTACTCTAAATATAAAGCATAACTTAGTGCAGTAGGGAAGGGTGTATCTTGACCTTTCTCCTATATGTGAGTTACACACTTGGGTATGGTATGCAGCAGATTTATAACATATGATACCAATACACCTCTACCTCGATATAACGCTGTCCTCGGGAGCCAAAAAATCTTACCATGTTATAGGTGAAACCGCATTATATCGAACTTGCTTTGATCCACCGGAGTGCGCAACCCCCCCCCCCCCCCCCACCAGAGCACTGCTTTACCGCGTTATATCCGAATTCGTGTTATATCGGGTCGCGTTATATCGGGGTAGAGGTGTACTTGTCTGTAAACCCTCAAACTCTCTTATTACAAAGGGTGTCCCACTATCCAAAACAGGCTCTCTGGTAGTCCAACTTAGTAAATGGAGTGTTTATGCAAGAAATAAGTTCCTTGTGAAATTATGAATGCAAAGAGGTAAAGTGAATAATCTATAACAGTCAACAGTGTGTAGCCATGCAGTGTAATCAAGGGGCCAATAATATGCCCTGCATTTCTCTGACATGGTCTGTCTATGACTACTGGTTTCAAATTAGCCAGAGGAGCAATAGTTCTATGCATTGTGCAGGCTCAGCATGCCTTCACATGATGCTCAGTGTCTGAATGCAGCCCTTCATCTTTGTAACTCCCAAACATCCTTCATGAGCCACATTAAAGACTGCTTATCACAACACTGCTGGGATGATCACCCGGGCTCCTCTACATAAGACATGTCAAGTAGCACATATCTTCACTCAAATAAGAAAACTTTGTCTATAGTCTATAAATTCTAAGAACTGGGCCCATCCAACCCACTTGTACAGCACATATTGCCTTGCACAGTTTAGCATCCCGAAGAGTGGGGTCAAGCTAGGACAATGAATGAACATAAACTGTTATGATCAGCGGGTAATGGTAGTGAAGCAGCAGCTTGTAGCTGTTCAGGCATTGGTTTCAAACCAGTGGGCAACAGATAATGCCTTAGAAACTTGACAGGATCTTTTGTAAAACTGCCCTTAGCCACATTCAAGTTCTGCTTGGATCTTGTCCACAAGTGCAGGCAGTGCATGACATGTAGGAGGTGCAGAGGGCTTCACGTTTGAATTAAACTGCAGAATATGCATATCCTTTGATTAGAACACCATCACTATTAAATAAATCATGGCATCTCTGAACAATACTTTGGGTATCCCCTTCAATTCTAGCCAACATAATTGCACCTCAGGTGTCCTGTGCCAGTTCATGTATAATACTAATCTGTAAGAATAGATCAGAGGACAATAGTGGAACAGCATTCACAGCTGCACCTTTAACAATGTACAACTTTGTACACCAAGGCTGTGCCTTTGTAGAGCACAGCGCATACAGCTTCACCCACTGTCTGCCAGGCCTAAAAATTCTAAGCTGTTTTTTTTAATAACCACTGTAGTCAGGTAAAGATTGTGAACTAACCCCGAGGGAAGAACGATAACTTCAACACCCATATCCACCATGCACTTCAGTGGTGTACCATTAATTTCCATGATACAGGACACCAGCTCCAGTGCTCTGCTAGATTGTACTAAAGGAAACATCAGGTAAAGGTGCTCTCATGCGGCTCTACATTCACAGTATGCACTTCAGGCCTCCCATCATTTTGAACAAGTTGTACCGTAGCACACTAAAGTCAAGTGTCCATCCTTCCCACAAGCCCAGTACATAGCAGTTCTAGCCAGGCAGGCAGGGAAACTGGCCAAGTGACCTATACTACCACAGTGGAAACAGTGAGAAAACAGCAACTTTTGCTGCTGAGGCTGTGGAGTGGGAATAGGCAGCATTGTATGACTCCGGGAGTCGGAAGTAGGAGGAGCAGCTGACAGTTTAAGTGCAGATGCAAAAGTAGTGGCAGTCTGAGACATAGAAGCCCTTTCAACCCAAGCCCTCTCAAATGCCTGATTCTTAGCAACCACAGCATCAAAAGTTAGCGTTCTAGCATCTTCAGCTAGTATCTTTTGCCCAGCCGGTCACTGGCTACACCAATCACAAAAATATCCCTGAGCACGGTCATCATAATGTTCCCAAATTCACAGTCCTGAGCCACCCAACACAAAAGACATGCAAACTCACATACAGTTTCGTTGGGCTGCTAGTGAGCTTCAAACTAGATTTTCCTCTTTACAGAACAGAATCTTCGGTGCCAAAATACTAGTTGAGGCTCTGCACAGCTGCATCAAAGAAGGACTTGAGCTCCAGGAATCTATCATAAATATCAATGCATCACAGCCTAAGCAGTTCTACAGCAAGGGTAACCTCGCAGCATTAGAGATTTGCACATAGTTCTGAAAATTCTGAATAAAGTATTGCTAGTCAACAGACAAAGCAATGGGTTGCAGCATGGGTTGCAGACTAGAAGCACTCGTTGCCATAATGTTACGCTCTGATACACCCCAGAATGGCAATCCCCCAACACACATTAAAAGAAGCAACACATGCAGGTAGGTGGTCAATCAAAACATGTAATTACCATAACCCACTTAGTTCAGCAACAATCTCAATAAAACATAATGACAACAGTCTGAACAGCAGATGTGTAGCAGCAGGCCCCGAATAGCTGCACACACCCCATGCTATGCGCACACACATAGCCTTTCTCCCCAGCAAAAAAACAAGAACAGGATCACTGAGTTCAGGGAGCAGTAACAGGACCGAGAAGGCAGTGCATACACTAGTCATTATTGATGTGCATGTCTGCAAAAACTTTAAAGTGAGTGGGACTGGGAATATGCATTTGTTAGCAGATTTCTTTCTCCACCCACCCAACATTAACCATGCAGATATGTTAGAGAGTCATGTCATTGTAAAAACCAGTAATATATTCAGATTTATATTAAAATACAGAATTGTAAATACAGAAAATACTGTTATGTTCTGCACGTTGATATACAGAAGGATGATGTAACCAATACGTTCCATAGAGTCAATTATAAATAAGGCTGTGTTTTAGTCACGGGTATTTTTAGTAAAAGTCATGGACAGGTCACAGGCAGTAAACAAAAATTCATGGACCATGACCTGTCCATGACTTTTACTATATACCCCTAACTAAAACTTGGGCCATGGGGCCACGGGTGCTGGGTGGCACGGGACCTCTACTGCTGCTGGGGGCAGATGGGGCAGTGGCTTGCAACCCGGGACCCCTGTTGATGCTGGGGGGGGGGGGGAGGAGTATGGGGCCGGGCTGCAACACGTGGCCTGGGACTAGGGTTGCCAACCCTCCCGGATTGGCCAGATGTCTCCCGGAATCAGCCTCAATCTCCCAGCAGCTATTAAAAGCCATCCGGGAGATTTTAACAGGCTGCTAAAAGTCTGGTGGGTGGTGCAGCAGGGCTAAGACAGACTCACTGGCTCTGCGCAGCTCCTGGAAGCGACCCTCTGTCTCCTAGGTGCAGGGACGGCCAGGGGGTCTCTGCATGCGGACCCCCCCCTGAGCGCCGACTCCACAATGCCCATTGGCTGGGAACCGTGGCCAATGGGAGCTGCGGGGGTCATCGCCTGCAGGCAGGATCAGTGTGCAGAGCCGCCTGGCTGCCCTTGAGCCTAGGAGCCGAACATGCTTGCTGCTTCTGGGAGCCGCCCAAGGTAAAAGCCACCCGGTTGGAGCCTGCACCCCAATCCCCTGCCCCAGACCTGAGCCCCCAGGGTCACGTGTTGTGGCCCAGGACCTCCACTGGTGCTGGTGGGGAGAGTCCCCGGGGTGGGGCAGGCTGGTGGGGTGCTGGGTGGCGCTTACCGGGGGGAGAATTCCCTGGCTCCCACCGGCATGTCCCTGAAGCTCCAAGGGGGATGGCCGGCCAGGGAGGCTCCGCGTGCCACTCCCGCCACAAGTGCTGGTTCTGCAGATCCCATTGGCCAGGAAACACAGCCAATGGGAGCTGCGGGGGTGGCGCTTGCAGGTACGAGCAGCGTGCGGATCCCCCTGGCCCCTCCGCCCAAGAGCTCCAGAGACATGCCGGAGGGAGCTGGGGAGCCTCCCCCCCAGGTAAGCGCCGCCCTGCACCCAAACCGCCTGCCCCAGCTCTGAGCCCTCTCCCACACACCCAAACTACTGCTGCTGCTGGCCCAGAGGCTGCCCGGCTCAGGCAGCCCCTGACTCAGCTGCAACGGCTGCAGAAGTGATAGAATCATAGAAGATTAGGGTTGGAAGAGACCTCAGGAAGTCATCTAGTCCAAACCCCAGCTCAAAGCAGGACCAACCCCAACTAAATCATCCCAGCCAGGGCTTTGTCAAGCTGAGCCTTAAAAACCTCTAAGGATGGAGATTCCACCACCTGCCTAGGTAACCCATTCCAGTGCTTCAGCACAATTCCTAGTGAAACAGTTTTTCCTAATATCCAGCCTAGACTGCAACTGGACTCTCTTCAATTTGTTCACATCCTGTCTGTAGTGGGGGGCCCAAAACTGGACACAATACTCCAGATGTGGCCTCTCCAGTGCCGAATAGAGGGGAATAATCACTTCCCTCAATCTGCTGGCAACACTCCTACTAATGCAGCCCAATATTTCTTTTGGCCCAATCCTCTAATTGGTCTAGGTCATTCTGGACCCTATCCCTACCCTCCATCATATCTACCTCTCTCTCCAGTTTAGTGTCATCCTTGAACTTGCTGAGGGTGCAATCCAGCCCATCATCCAGATCATTAATGAAGATATTGAACAAAACTGGCCCCAGGACTGACCCCTGGGGCTCTCCGCTTGATACCAGCTGCCAACTAGACATCGAGCCGTTGATCACTACTCGTTGATCCCGATGATCCAGCCAGCTTTCTGTTCACCTTATAGTCCATTCATCCAATCCGTACTTTTTTAACTTGCTGGCAAGAATACTGTGGGAGACGGTATCAAAAGCTTTGCTAATGTCAAGATATATCATGTCCACCACTTTCCCCATATCCACAGAGACAGTTATCTCATCATAGAAGGCAATCAGGTTGGTCAGGCATGACTTGTCCTTGGTGAATCCATGTTGACTGTTCCTGATCACCTTCCTCTCCTTCAAGTGCTTCAAAATGGATTCCGTGACCTCCGTGACAGACATGCAGCCTTAATTAGGATGTATTGATTTTATTGCTTGGGCTGCTTATTAGCCAATCAAATTCAGAGTTGGGCTGGCAGGTTCCAGTAGGCCAGGCTACACCTTTTGGGCATCCAAGATTTTTTATTTTGGGGGTAGAGTGGACGGGTAAATACTCCCAGGTTCCCTTGTAAAAGGGTGGGGCTCCGACAAACATGTATTACTAGGGCCCCAAATTTCTCTCATTGGGGCTGCTGTCACTCCTCCCACCATTTCTCTTTTCTAAAATTCCCCCTCATTCTTTCCCTCCTCTCAAATCCCTTCAAACCTACTCACTCCACTCAGTTATCTGAGGCAGGCACTTGCACACATAGCTAGCCATCCTCATCTCTTGCTACACTGACAACCACTCACACAGTTACACACACTAAGCCAGTGATTCACACAGTCAGATGCACAAGGAGCCTGGAAGACTGAAGATGCCACTTTCCTGGGTACACAGAAAAAGAGTCCTGGACGTTGTCGGGACAATCACTCCAGTGGAATATGACAGACCAAGAGATCCTAAGAGTAGTTGTCTAAGCTCCCACTGGCAGCTGTTGGAAGCCTTGAGGAGAAGGTACTTCCTTGCCCAGGTAGCCTTGTTGCAGAAACAGAGCACAGGATAGCAGTAGCCACAACCTACCAGGAAAAAGGCTGTTGAACTCAGGGAGACTGTTGTAGAGCTGCACTCCGTGTTGGGCCTGGAAGGATTCTCAATGTTTTCCCTGGTCTGTTGCCACAGGGAGTTGCAGTCTTCATAGGGGGACAGTCAGAGAAAAGAGGTAGGGGAACATTAATTCACTGATGCTTGTGAAGCACTAAGCTTCTAGGCTACATCTACTTTTGGCTCTGGGGGTATGATTCCCAGCTCGTGTAGACATAGTTGCACTGGCGCTAATCAAGCCAATGCACTAAAAGTTGTAGGGTAGCATGGGCAGTGGCGAGGGGAGGCATGGCTGCCCAAGTACAAGCCCACCCATACCCCATGAGTACTTGGGGCAGCTAGCCCATGCTACCGTGGCTACATTGCTATTTTTAGCACTCAACAATAGCCAGTGAGAGTATGAGTACTTAAGCAGGGAATCACATGTAGTTCCAAGTGTAGACGTAAGGTTGGATGAAGGTGCTAGTGTGTCAAATGGCAAAATCCTGCAACTGTCCAGCTGTTTCATTGTCCAGCCAAAGTCTCTTCAGCTTTTCTAACCATTTTATAATCTAACAATAACCTGTACTGACAATTTCCATTGTATAAAAGGAAAAGAAAAGCATCTAAGGTCTTTCTGGAATATTCTTAGAAGCACTGAATTAGATTATGATTAGGGCTGTCAAGTGATTAAAAAAATTAATTGCGATTAATCGCACTTAATAATAGAATACCATTTCTTTAAATATTTTTGGATGTTTTCTACATTTTTAAATACACCTCTACCCCGATATAACGCGACCGGATATAACATGAATTCGGATATAATGCGGTAAAGCAGCACTCCGGGGGGCGGGGGGCTGCACACTCTGGCAGATCAAAGCAAGTTCGATATAACACGGTTAAACCTATAACACAGTAAGATTTTTTGGCTCCCTAGGACAGCGTTATATCGGGGTAGAGGTGTATATTGATTTCACTTACTACACAGAATATAAAGTGTACAGTCCTCGCTTTATATTTATTTTTGATTACAAGTATTTGCACTGTAAAAAACCAAAAGAAATAGTATTTTTCAATTCACCTAATACAAGTATTGTAGTGCAATCTCTTTATCGTGAAAGTTGAACTTACAAATGTAGAATTATGTACAAAAATAACTGCTTATAAAAATGTAAAAATTTAAAGCCTGCAAATCCACTCAGTCCTACTTCTTGTTCAGCCAGTCACTCAGAGAAACAAGTTTGTTTAAATTTACAGGCGATAATGCTGCCCTCTTCTTGTTTATGTCACCTGAAAGTGAGAACTGTTCTCATAGCACTGTTATGGCCAGCGTCGCAAGATATTTATGTGCCAATGCACTAAAGATTCGTATGTCCCTTCATGCTTCAACCACCGTTCTGGGGGACATGCGTCCATGCTGATGACAGGTTCTGCTTGATAAGAATCCAAAGCAGTGCTGACCAACGCATCTTCATTTTCATGATCTGAGTCAGATGCCACCAGCAGAAGGTTGATTTTCTTTTTTGGTGGTTCGGGTTCTGTAGCTTCCACATTGAAGTGTTGCTCTTTTAAGACTTCTGAAAACATGCTCCACATCTCATCCCTCTCAGATTCTGGAAGGCACTTCAGATTCTTAAACCTTGGGTCGAGTGCTGTAGGTATCTTTAGAAATCTCACACTGGTACCTTCTTTGCATTTTGTGAAATCTGCAGTGAAAGTTTTCTTAAAATGAACAACATGTGCTGGGTCATCATCCGAGACTGCTATAACATCAAATATATGGCAAAGTGTGGGTAAAACACAGCAGGGGACATACAATTCTCCCCCAAGGAGTTCAGTCACAAATTTAATTAATGCATTATTTTTTTAATGAGCGTCATCAGCATGGAAGCATGTCCTCTGGAATGATGGCCAAAGCATGAAGGGGCATACGAATGTTTAGCGTATCTGCACGTAAATACCTTGCAATGCTGGCTACAAAAGTGCCATGCAAATGCCTGTTCTCACTTTCTGGTGACATTGTAAATAAGAAGACGGCAGCATTATCACCTGTAAATGTAAACAAACTTGTTTGTCTTAACGATTGGCTGAATAAGAAGTAGAACTGAGTGGACTTGTAGGCTCTAAAGTTTTACATTGTTTTGTTCCTGAGTGTAGTTATGTAGCAAAAAAAAAAATCTACATTTGTAAGTTGCACTTTCACCACAAAGAGATTGCTACAGTACTTGTATGAGGTGAATTGAAAAATACTATTTTGTTGTTTATCATGTTTACAGTGCAAATATTTGTAATCCAAAATAATATACACTTTGATTTCATTTACAACACAGAATACAATATATATGAAAATATAGAAAAACATCAAAAATATTTAATAAATTTCAATTGGTATTCTATTGTTTAATAGTGCGATTAAAACTGCGATTAATTTTTTTAATCACAATTAATTTTTTTGAGTTAATCGCCTGAGTTAACTGAGATTACTCAACAGCCCTATTTATGATATTAAATGGTTAACTACAAGCAGCAGCAACAACAGCTGCTGCTTCTGCCACACCCTTTGGGCAATGCCTTATTGTAAAAAGCTCCAGATTTGCAAAGAATAAGCAGAGCCTGGGTACTGTTATATCAACAAAAACAGCCATTTGAAAGCTGCTGGATGAAGACTGTTAGCCAACTGACTTTTTTTAAAGGAAAGATTTCCCTTTTTTTCCCTTTTCAGATACTGGTGAGTTTCCAGTAATTTAATATGTTGTGTTATAACACTACAATAACTGTGCAGGTTATAAATTTGATTTCTATAAATATCTGAATTTAAAGAAATAATCAATAACCCAGTCAGAGCTTAATGGAGCCTAGATTTACTGTAAGTGTAAAGTATGAAATGTGTTTTGTTTTATCTTTTTAAATGTATTTTGGTCCAGAAGAAAAACGAGAGGAAAATGTGCCCTATTAAGAATAGTTACTTGCAATTGCACTTTGTTTTAAATGTGCAACATTACAGAATGTTACAAAATATTGCACTTAATTTTATGCAGAGGATAGAGGTAATCCAATATTTCTACATACAATGTACATATTGAGTGGCAACAAAGTTGAAAAGCAGCAGTACTAAGGGAAGGCTACAATATGCCAACATTTTGTTAAATAAAAATATTTGATGCAATATTTAAAAGATTGTGGAACATAAAATCCTTAATTGAAAAGATAAGAAGCAATAGCTATGTACTTGCAGATAATATATGTATTTCTCTACTAATTCTACAGCCTTTTAGAATCTGAATCAATTTACTGAAGATGAGATCATCTACAGAAAAGCAGGATTATTTGACTTTGATAAATAATAGGATCTGTTGTGTGTGTTTAGAGATATCCGTTTTTAAGCTGTATTTTTAGGGATCATTTTAGAAAACAACACACCACAGCTTATGGTACAGAGCTACAAAAATAAAAAAATCTTAAAATAAGGTGTGTCTACAAAAATTATCTTGATACATGCTAAAATAGTTTTCAGTATAACTATGTTAAGGAGACTGGAAAAAAACAATAAAATTATGAAATAATTTTACAGGCCCCGTTCTTGCAATTTAATCCACACAGGCAGATAATTGGGCTGTATGCAATATGCCAGAATCTGCCTATGTGGATCTAGTTGCAGGATCGAGGGGCAACACAATCTAGGAGACAAAACCAGACAGAATCAGGAGACCAGAGTTCTATTCCCAGCTCAGCCACTGAGTCATGTGACTGAGGACAAGTCACTATACTTCTCTGTCTCTCAACTTTTCCATCGACACAGTGAGGAATAACGATACTTTAAAAAAGTATTTTGAGATCTATGCATGAAAAGCGCTGTGTAAGTATTCTCATCATCATCAAATATCATCATGTCTGTGCTGGTTCAGTGATTGTGTCTGCCCTTGCCATGGCATTGGCAGAGCGAGAGAGCAGTTGTTACCTGACCAGATAATATTTGGTCTAACTTGTCATTTTTATGTTGCAACATATTGTGTCTAATTGAGATGCAATATGTAATGGCATTTGACATATGTTTTTGCAGTAATAATATCTTAAAGAATTCCAAGGCAAATTAGAGGAATATCCATTGCTTTACCATAAATCTTAACTATGCTACCAGGAGCGCTAGAGTGAAAGCCAGTTCTAGTTTGTTCAGAGGAGAAAGAGAACTCCAACCACCAAAGCTTCCCAAGCAGGATATTGATTCACAATACATCCGACCTATGCAACAACAGAAGGAAGGAGGTATTATCCCAGCAGAATGATTCCGATTGTGTGATCAATGATTCTGAAGGTAGGGCACCATTGTCCAGCCCCACCTGAAAACAGACAGGAGGCAATAGATGTGGTTTAGATAGGTCGGACCTTTATTCCCCTAACTATCCAGTAATATGTGGCACTAAATTGTACAGTGCATCATCATTTCTTTAATTTCCCCCCCTACTTGGGAGGGTTGCCTTTAGCTGTCCCCCTTCTCAACCTGGTCCCAGCCAGCCCCTTGTTGGAACCCCACCACCCAATTCTGTATATAAGGGATAAGGGTGCTGGAAAGGAGGAGGGTTGGCTCCCTGCTGTACCAGACATTAGGAGCCCCAATCCCTCTTCCCCAGCTTCTTTATGGGATGCTTTCCTCTAAATCCCCTTCTAATCCATTTTATCCAATCACCCCATCCTTTCCATAAAAAGTACCTGCACTGGACAGCTGCCACATTGTTTAAGTTACTAAGCTGTAACATTTTAACCCACCCTCCCTCCTTCACTGCTCCAGGTTCCTGAGCTGCTGTGGGGAAGGCAAAAAAATCCCACCCCCTCAAGGTCAATCTGGTGGTGAGGAAAAAATTCATTCCCAGTCCCCAAGGAAAAAGGGTCACTAGCAGTATAGGAGTATAAAAATATTGCTCGAGCATGCAGGGGTGTAATCAGGAAGGCCAAAGCACAATTGGAGTTGCAGCTAGCAAGGGATGTGAAGGGTAACAAGAAGGGTTTCTACAGGTATGTTAGCAACAAGAAGGTGGTCAGGGAAAGTGTGGGACCCTTACTGAATAGGGGAGGCAACCTAGTGACAGATGATGTGGAAAAAGCTGAAATACTCAATGCTTTTTTTGCCTCGGTCTTCTCAGACAAGGTCAGCTCCCAGACTGCTGCACTGGGCAGCACAGTCTGGGGAGGAGGTGAGCAGCCCTCAGCGGTAAAAGAACAGGTTAAGGACTATTTAGAAAAGCCTGACATGCACAAGTCCCTGGATGCAGATCTAATGCATCTGAGGGTGCTGAGGGAGTTGGCTGATGTGATGGCAGAGCCACTGGCCATTATCTTTGAAAACTCTTGGCCATCAGGGGAGGTCCCGGACGATTGGAAAAAGACAAATATAGTGCCCATCTTTAAAAAAAGGAAGAAGGAGAATCCGGGGAACTATAGACTTGTCAGTCTCACCTCAGTTCCTGGAAAAATCATGGAGCAAGTACACAAGGAATCCATTTTGAAGCACTTGGAGGAGAGGAAGGTGATCAGGAACAGTCAACATAGACTCACCAAGGGCAAGTCATGCCTGACCAACCTGATTGCCTTCTATGATGAGATAACTGACTCTGTAGATATGGGGAAAGCGGTGGAGGTGATATACTTGACGTTAGCAAAGCTTTTGATATGGTCTCCCACAGTATTCTTGCCAGCAAGTTAAAAAAGTACGGATTGGATGAATGGACTATAAGGTGGACAGAAAACTGGCTGGATCGTCGGGATCAACGAGTAGTGATCAACGGCTCGATGTCTAGTTGGCAGCTGGTATCAAGCGGAGAGCCCCAGGGGTCAGTCCTGGGGCCAGTTTTGTTCAATATCTTCATTAATGATCTGGATGTTGGGGTGGATTGCACACTCAGCAAGTTCACGGATGACACTAAACTGGGGAGAGAGGTAGATATGATGGAGGGTAGGGATAGGGTCCAGAGTGACCTAGACAAATTGGAGGATTGGGCCAAAAGAAATCTGATGAGGTTCAACAAGGACAAGTGCAGCGTCCTGTACTTAGGATGGAAGAATCCCATGCACTGCTACAGGCTGGGGACTGACTGGCTAAGCGGCAATTCTGCAGAAAAGGACCTGGGGATTAAAGTGGATGAGAAGCTGTATATGAGTCAATAGTGTGCCCTTGTTGTGAAGAAGGCTAACAGCATATTGGGCTGCATTAGTAGCAGCGTTGCCAGCAGATCGAGGGAAGTGATTATTCCCCTCTATTCAGCACTGGTGAGGCCACATCTGGAGTATTGCGTCCAGTTTTGGGCCCCCCACTACAGACAGGATGTGGACAAATTGGAGAGAGTCCAGCGGAGGGCAATGAAAATGACTAAGGGGCTGGGGCACATGACTTACGAGGAGAGGCTGCGGGAACTGGGCTTATTTAGTCTGCAGAAGAGAAAAGTGAGGGGGGATTTGATAGCAGCCTTCAACTACCTGAAGGGGGGTTCCAAAGAGGATGGAGCTCGGCTGTTCTCAGTGGTGGCAAATGACAGAACAAGAAGCAATGGTCTCAAGTTGCAGTGGGGGAGGTCTAGGTTGGCTATTAGGAAAAACTATTTCACTAAGAGAGTGGTGAAGCACTGGAATGGGTTACCTAGGGAGGTGGCGAAATCTCCATCCTTAGAGGTTTTTAAGGCCCAGCTTGACAAAATCCTGGCTAGGATGATTTAGTTGGGGTTGGTCCTGCTTTGAGAAGGGGGTTGGACTAGATGATTGCCTGAAGTCTCTTCCAACCCTAATCTTCTATGATTCTATGACATGCCCACAGCGGATCATGAAAAAACCAAGTCCTATTCTGCGTAGGTGGGAGGGTGGCTGTTTCCAGCCCAATCTCAGTGAGAGAGAGCTTCTCTGGAACTGTCTCAGGTACAAATATCAATACCCCACCCTCACACCTGATCTAGTGACTTTCTGTTCTTCCTTGCTCCATCCAGGTACATCTTCCCCTCTCTCCCCCTCTGCCATCAATTTCAGAGGGAGCTCTTATGGGTCAACAATCCCTTTTCTTCCAGCCAGCTGGCCAAAGGACCCACTGTGTACAGTTGCTTCTGAGAGCTGATTAATGCAGTCCTAGGAGCATTTTAGCTATCCCGTTGATACATTCTCTTTTAGAGAGCACACATTTTCTTGTTTGATCTCTGGATATGTACTGTAAGATTGGTTATACAAGCTTCACCAGGGCGGCTCCAGGCACCAGCTGAGCAAGCTGGTGCTTGGGGCGGCAGATTGTTGGAGGTGGCATTCTGCCCAATCCTAGGGCGGCACGGCCGCTTTTTTGTTTTTGTTTTTGTTCTTGTTCCGCTCCGGCCGCCCTATAGGGGGCGGCGGCGTGGAGAACCAGAGCGCCCTGCAGGGCAGTCCTCTTCCTTCCCTCCCCGCCGACCGGAGCGGGGCCCTCGCGGCAGGCAGCAGGAGGCGGCACAGCGGGAGGGGCCACGTGGCAGCGCCCCTGCTGTAGCCCTGGCCGCCCCCTTCTCTCTCTCTCCCGCCCGCTCCCTCCCCCTCCCCCTGTCCAGCCGGTCCCCCTGCACCCGCGCTCCAGCCGCGCCGCAGGCTTTTTTTTTTTTTTTGCTTGGGGCGGCCCTGAGCTTCACAAATGCTGTCCTAAAAGTCATATGCATCACAATGCAAAGTTTGTACAAACAAGCTTACAGTATATATATAAAGACGCCACACAAAGGAATTTGTGCTTTTTAATAAAGAGTGTACCAGCATGCTAGATAGAATATGCAACCATGAATGCATCAGGAAATGACTCCATTATACAACGGTAGTGCTGTGCAGTCAGGAAAAAGCAAAACTTTTGAATGGGAACCATGAGCACTGTCAGAAAAGAACAAGGTAATTTCATAGATCATGGTACCTAAGCATGAAAGGCATTTTTTATTAAATATTTATATAGTACATTAGATTCATATAGGGCTTTACAATGTTCAAACAGATAAGGAGCACCAAACAGTTTAGAACTACTCAAGTTATATTGATTAAGAATAAAGTTTATTTAAGAAAATTGTGCCTGGGGATCACAGATCAAATAAATTCTAACTTGCCTTTTCAAGAAGGAGAGAGTGAAGAGTAGAACCACAAAGATGCTTTGCCAAAATTTTAGCCCTTCTGCTGGGTCCACTTGGCATAGAAACACTGAGCAAAGTGTGTGTCTGATTTTTCTATGTTCAGAAAATGGGAGTGGAAGACAGACTGAAGGAGAAAGAAATGTGCGGTCTCTTTCTTAAAGAGAAGTCTTATCTACGAGTTTCAGGTCTGCACAGGCAGGGAAGACACGGTGAGAGCTATTTCAGTAATATTTCTGCCTAGTGTTTGGAGACTTAGGTTTGGTTTATAAAGAACTCTATTAAATATACTTACATTAATTTCCATTTTTAAAAAATATTTTGCTAGCCTCTTGTGGGTATTTTCTAATATTAAGATGTGACCAAACCACTTTTTCACTATTTGCAGAACAATAAACAACAGCATTCAAAAATGGATAAATATGAATAACTAAATCTTGCAACATCTCCCTTTCTTGAGGTATGGTGCTGTTTCAACCAATAAAGAGGGACACAAGAACATGGATTGTTAGCTTCAGAATGACTCATGGATTTTTTTCCTTACTAAAATCTGAAATCTTTATGGATGATAACAACTGGATTATTTTCAACAGTTTACCATAAGATATTGTCACGGGACTGATTAGCTTGTAGAAAAAGAAGGGAAGAAACTGAAGGAAAAGCCCCTCCCATAAAAAGACCTTACAGGTACGGTTGCTTTAGAATAATTACCAAACAAATCAGCCCAAGAATCTACTACAGGTTCAGAGAATCCAGACTTCAAACAAGAAGCAAGGTGCATTGCCTTCCCTGGGGGCTGCCACAGAATTCACAAAACAGAAATGAAGGGAATAAACTGGACTCTCTTCTTTTGCCTCAGGCTAGATATGATGTAAATTTGCATTTAACAAAAAATGGTTCAGTGTGCATTTGTGTGTGTATGAATGTTTTAATTATGTGTACCTATATGGGGAATTTATATCTTTGTAAATAGTCTGAGTGGGAAATCCCTGTTTGTGGCAACTAATATCTCAGAGACATTAAAAAATAAACTCCACTTCTTGTCACATGACAAATGCAGCAGTATTCAGCAGTAATCTGAATTAAGCCAGGTCACCAAGGCCTGATTATTCAATATCCAATATATGACACATTCACCTACTTTTAAAATGGTTAGTTTTGTCCATGAGTCGAAGTTTTATCACAAATATCCAAATATTAAATATTCTTGTTTATAGGCTATTGGGTGACATCCTGATCCCATTGAAGTCATTGTCAAAATTCAGGAATGAATGTTCCTCATTCAAAACATTCAAAAACCAGTAGGAGAACACTTCAACCTCTCTGGCCACTAAGTAACAGACCTAAAGGTGGCAATTTTGCAACAGAAAAGCTTCAAAAACAGACTCCAACGAGAAACTGCTGAACTTGAAATAATATGCAAATTAGACACTATCAATTTAGGCTTGAATAGAGACTGGGAATGGCTGAGCCATTACACACATTGAATCGATTTCCCTATGTTAAGTATTCTCATACCTCTTGTCAAACTGTCTGTAATGGGCTATCTTGATTATCACTACAAACGTTTTTTCTCTTAATTAATTAGCCTCTTAGAGTTGGTAGGACAACTCCCACCTTTTCATGTTCTCTGTATGTGTATATATATCTCCTCACTATATGTTCCATTCTATGCATCCGATGAAGTGGGCTGTAGCTCAAATAAATTTGTTAGTCTCTAAGGTGCCACAAGTACTCCTGTTCTTTTTGTGGATACAGACTAACACAGCTGCTACTCTGAAATTGACTCCAGTAGTGCAGGACTAAGACCTATTCTCTGGTTTTGATGTATTTGATTCAGTTTGGGCCTTATGCTAATTTGTGGCTAGGCAGAAACTGTGGGCTGGATTCACTGGATCTGTATGTAATATATAATATATATGCACATCAACAATTTTCTCCTAGCTGTAGAGTGAAGGAAGGTACACAATAGATCCATAATGTAGAAGAATCCAGTGTGGGGAGATACCTCAATATTGATTCAAAAATGATAAAATTATAACTTAATTTTTTTAAGTTGTTACCAACTTGTTTGCACCTTTACTGAATATTCAAGAAGAAGCTACAAGAATGTTATAGCCAGGATGCTTGGAAATATAACAATACATATATTTAGCTAGTTATTTTTACAAAGTGTTAAAGCTAAGCATGGAAATTCCATATGGTTCTACTTCTCTCTCCCACAAGGACAAGCAAACAAAGAAAACAAAACTTTATAAGCCTTTATGATTTAGGAAGAAACATGTGAAGAAAATGTGGGGTATATTATCACAGCAATAAAGTTGACTCTACCAACCCGGACCCTTTTACAAAAAAATCTTGCTTGTGTTCTTAAAAACTCTGGAGAAAAACATGTGTAGTTGAAAATGTTTTAAAGTTCTGTTTATTTCTTAAATGTTGAAATGACAAACACCTTTGGATTTAGAGGAAACCTTCATCCAACTCAGGAAGAAAAATAATTGTTCCAAAAATTGTCAAGAGTCACAAGTTAAGACTTCCTAAAAGATTTCCTAAAAGTTATTTAATTTTTAAAGACTGTTTTGAGAAATAAAACCTTTTATATAAAGAACAGGCATGTTTGTGCTTTTTGAACACAGAATTTCATTTCCTGTCAAACTCTATAAAACTGAAAGACTATCTCAGCAAATAGACTGAATAAAAAGAAAGCATTAAAACAGCTTTGAAAGTTATCTGATGCTTTCTTGCTGTAAGAACAAAACCAATTAAAGAAATGTTGCATATTCATTAAACAGACTACATATTCAGGAGCTGAAACCGTCATAAAGGGAGGCCAACCCCAAAGACATGAAGCCAATGAAAGGGTGACAGCAACCATCTTTGAATCTAAACATGCCTGAAAGAGGTGTGTTTTCCTATAATTTCATGAAAATAGGAAGGAGAATGGTATAAAAACTCTGAAGAATACACCCCCTCTCACACACACACATCCCCTATAAGAAAAACAAAGAAGACTCAAGAAACAGCCAACCCAAGGAAAACCTTCCCAAGACTTCAAGTTGGATTGTTGAGAGGAAGTTAACTAAGTCACTGCCAAGAGATTAGATTTAAAACTCTTGTAATGATTTTTGGAATGTTGAAATGCTGTTGTAATTTAAAAGACTAACCATTTCTCCTGTTAATTACTAAGTGGTTAGACCATGCACTCCTATAGAGGAGACAGGGGCTAAACATTTGTAAACACAGAGACGGCAGGATGTAACTGGATTTAAGATTCTTAATATTAGTAACTGGCCTATCAAAAGACAGCTCCTTAAAAGGCTTCTAATTTAAATATCTTCTTTGATTTCATAGGATTTAGTTAAGATTGCTTACCTTCATAGAATCATAGAAATGAAGTACTGGAAAGGCCCTCAAGAGATCAGCTGGTCCATTCCCCTTCACTGAGGCAGGACTAAGTATAATCTAGACCATCCCCTACAAATGTTTTTCTAATCTGTTCTTAAAAACCTGCAACGACAGAGATTCCACAATTTCCCTAGGTAATTTGTTCCAGTGCTTAATTACCTTTATGGTTAGGAAGGTTTTCCTAATGTCCATCCTAAATTTCCCTTATTGAAATTTAAGCCCATTACTTCTCCTCCTGTCCTTAGTGAATAAGGAGAGCAATTGATCACCCTCCTCTTTGTAACAACCATTTACATATTTGAAGATGATTATGCCCACCCTCCCACAGTTTCTCTTCTCCAGTGTACTCTCTATACCATTATCCAAATAATTTATAAAGATATTGAATAGAACCAGACCCAGGAAAGACGCCACTCCATATGCCCTTCCAGCTTGACTGAACCATTGATAACTACTTTCTGAGTATAGTTTTCCAACCAGTTGTGCACTCACTGTATAGCAGGTTAGTCTAGGCCAGGGGTGGGCAACCTATGGCACGCGTGCCAAAGGCGGCATGCGAGCTGATTTTCAGTGGCACTCACACTGCCCGGGTCCTGGCCACCAGTCCGGGGGGCTCTGCATTTTAATTTAATTTTAAATGAAGCTTCTTAAACATTTTAAAAACCTTATTTACTTTACATACAACAATAGTTTAGTTATATATTATAGACTTATAGAAAGAAACCTTCTAAAAATGTTAAAATGTATTACTGGCACACGAAACCTTAAATTAGAGTGAATAAATGAAGACTCAGCACACCACTTCTGAAAGGTTGCCGACCCCTGGTCTAGGCTATATCTCCCTACTTGACTTATGAGGTCATGTGAGACAGTATCAAAAGCCTTACTAAAGTTGAGAGATATCACATCTACTGCTTCTCCTAGCCACAGGGCTTGTTACCCTGTCAAAGAAAGCTATTAGGTTGGTTTTGACATGATTTGTTCTTGACAAATCCATATTGTCTATTACTTATCACCTTATTATCTTCTAGGTGCTTACAAACTGATTGTTTGATTATTTGTGCCATTATCTTTCCAGGTTCTAAAGTTAAGATGACTGGTCCATAATTCCCTGGGTTGTCCTTATTCCCCTTTTATAGATCAGTACTTTATTTACCTTTTTCCACTCCTCTGGGATCTCTTTCATCCTCCACATGTTCTCAGAGATAATAACTAATGGCTCAGAGACCTCTTCAGCCAGTTCCTTAAGTACTGTAGGATGTATTTAATCAGGCCCTGCTGACTCAAAGACATCTAACTTGTCTAAGTAATTTTAAATTCTTCTTTCCTTATTTTAGCCTCAGGTCCCATTTACACTGATGTTCACTATGTTAGTCATCTGATCACTGCTAACCTCTTCAGTGAAAACTGAAACAAAAAAGGCATTTAACTCTTCAGTCATTGCTGTGTTTTCTGTTATTGTTTTTCCTTCCTCATTGAGTAATAGACCTACCTTGTCCTTGGTCGTCCTCCTGCTTCTTTGCCCAACTATAAATTGTTTAGGTTATTATTAATTACAAGACAGGCTTCTCTTGCCCTTAAATTATTTTGCCCATACATAAACAATTTTAAGTACCTAATGAGATACTAACATTCACAATAATTGTGGGAAATAATAAACTTTGATCTTAATTTACCAAGAGAAAAATGCCCCCACCCCATTCCCCGAAGCAGTTCATTCTCAAGGGTGTTAAATGCTCTGGTTAAAAGCTCCCCACAGAGAGATGCTCAGAAGAGATTGTAATGGAAGTAACCAGTTTATTGTTTGTGTTTGGTCATTTGTGTTGTTTTGTTTAATGTTTTATTTTCCCTGGTTAATAATTGTGATTATTTTGCTTGGGCTTAATCAAGGGGTGTCCTAAGGCTCATGAAGTGGCTAGTGGGAGCCACATCCCTGAGTTGGCAGTAAGAGAAAATTAGTAAGAGCTGGCCTACTATTTCTTGTTTCTCTAAACTAAATATTTGTAGTAATTTTTAGAGTAAAATAACTTGGTTTCCAAAAATTTAAAACTACCCCTTTCAAACTCCACACAATCCTTCCCATGAAGTTTCTTTTCAAGTTAGGAATATCAGCTGGTGAAATTGCAATATACTTCTCATGAAATGCAGTTTGAGTTGTACACATGCTTGTGTTTCTCAGTTTTGTAGGGCATGATGCTTAAAGGATGGAATACTGATGAGAGGAACATTTTTCTATTAGTTCATATGTAAATTATATCAAATATTTTAATGAATATATGTTGTCCATCAATTTATAGCTGCTTACTAAAGAGCTTGCATATTGTGTTTATACATTATTTATAGTGTAGTCCATCTTTTGTTATTTATATACAGTATAAGTAACACAGTGTTCACAATTTACAGTTCACAATGGGTGAAAAAAGAGTGAAGTGACTCTTCAGGGTAATGTAAGTGAAAAGAGTTCTTTAAAAAGAAAAAAAGCTTTGTCCAGAATGGTTTTGTAATTGCATGAAGTGAGAAGAGGTAGCACATCTCAGAATAAAGCAAAGAAGAGAGCAAAAATGAACAGATCTGTCCAAACAGAGCAATTTAATGGATTATCATTTTCCATAAAGCTTCCCATTGTCATCTCTAAAGTTTATGCTGAATTTACACTGCTGTCATATTCCACTCAGCACATCAGTTTCTCTATAGTTAGCCAGGGTATCCAAAAAAACAGACAGTAATGATGAGGCAACAGTGCAGGTCAACTTGCCCCATGATCTGTTAGCATCCCTAGGGGCCATCAGTCAGGTTCCAGTAACTGACACTCTACAGAAAATAGGATTGGGTGTGATTTCATATTTAGGGCCATACTCAGATACCCTTATTCATACTGAATAGTACCTTTAGTGAAGTCAGTAATATACTGAGGAGTAAGATGCTCCTCAGTGTGAGTAAGGGTATCTAAATCTGGCCCTATATAAATACACCTCTACCCCGATATAACGCGATCCAATATAACATGAATTCGGATATAACGCGGTAAAGTAGCGCTCCAGGGGGGCGGGGCTGCGCGCTCTGGCGGATCAAAGCAAGTTCGATATAACGCGGTTTCACCTATAATGCGGTAAGATGTTTTGGCTCCCGAGGACAGCGTTATATCGGGGTAGAGGTGTAGTTCTTATACACTGTTACTATACATGATACTAAATGTTGAATATTCACATTCATTTAGGAATTAAGGTTTGTATTGCAATATAATGAATCTTGTGCATGTTCATTAATGGTTAGTTCTGTGATTCCCTTACAGAATCAGAATGCTTCCTACTTACCAGTGCCTCTGGAAGAAAAGTGAGATTCATAGCTCCTGCCAGCCATTACTATATAGATGAAGAGGCCGGGACATGCCTTATACTGGAGCTTCACAAGGTATGATAGGCTATTGAGACAAATTTAATATTTGTTTGTTCTCTAGTTGTATAGTGTTTGACACTTGTGTTACATACATATTCTGATTGCTAGCATTTGTAAATGTAATATATAAAATAATAGATTTAGCACAACTATCTAGAAAATAGTGTAACATACAGCATATGTTATCTGACTGCCAAATACAGGCCTGGGAAGAAAATTTCTCCTAAATTTAGGGATTTTTTGCCACCCTTTGGAACATTAAGCAGGTATAGCTGTTAGGATTAAATGTGTGTATCTTCCATGGTTCCCTGTGATTGCAGATTAGAAAAGGTGTCCTGGCTCATTGTAGCCTTCTTTTTCTTCTATGTTTCTGAGTTGAGCCAGGAATTCATAGAATCATAGAATATTAGGGTTGGAAGAGACCTCAGGAGATCATCTAGTCCAATCCCCTGCTCAAAGCAGGACCAACCCCAACTAAATCATCCCAGCCAGGGCTTTGTCAAGCCGGGCCTTAAAAACCTCTAAGGATGGAGATTCCATCACCTCCCTAGGTAACCCATTCCAGTGCTTCACCACCCTCCTAGTGAAATAGTGTTTCCTAATATCCAGCCTAGATCTCCCCCACTGCAACTTGAGACCATTGCTTCTTGTTCTGTCATCTGCCACCACTGAGAACAGCCGAGCTCCATCCTCTTTGGAACCCCCCTTCAGGTAGTTGAACGCTGCTATCAAATCCCCCCTCACTCTTCTCTTCTGCAGACTAAATAACCTCAGTTCCCTCAGCCTCTCCTTGTAAGTCATGTGCCTCAGCCCCTACTCATTTTCGTTGCCCTCCACTGGACTCTCTCCAATTTATCCACATCCCTTCTGTAGTGGGGGGAGCAAAACTGGACACAATACTCCAGATGTGGCCTCACCAGTACCGAATAGAGGGGAATAATCACTTCCCTCGATCTGTTGGCAATGCTCCTACTAATACAGCCCAATATCATAGAATCATAGAATATCAGGGTTGGAAGGGACCTCAGGTCATCTAGTCCAACCCCCTGCTCAAAGCAGGACCAATCCCCAATCTGTTGGCCTTCTTGGTAACAAGGGCACACTGCTGACTCATATCCAGCTTCTCGTCCACTGTAATCCCCAGATCCTTTTCTGCAGAACTGCTGCTTAGCCAGTCGGTCCCCAGCCTGTAGCGGTGCATGGAATTCTTCCTTCCTAAGTGCAGGACTCTGCACTTGTCCTTGTTGAACCTCGTCAGATTTCTTTTGGCCCAATCCTCCAATTTGTCTAGGTCACTCTGGACCCTATCCCTACTCTCCAGCATATCTACCTCTCCCCCAGCTTAGTGGGGAGAGAGAATTCATAAAGAATCTTCCACCATTATTTTTTCACATGAACTGCCTATTTCAGTCCTACTGCTGCTTGTGAGTCTTATTTGTTCAAGTTAAGGCATATTCAAGGCCAGTCTTACATTTCTGAGAATGTGTGAGAACTGACTCGGGGCATCTGTTTGCAAACAAAGCAGCTAGTAAACAATTTATTCATTAAAAGAAACAACCCAGGTGTACAGAAAGGACTTCCTACTTCCACCTCCAATCCCCTTTGAAGTGAATTGAAATAAAATGATAGAATGACGGCCAAAGGTAATTAAAAAAAACCCCTGCATTTTGAATCTTCTCAGATACCATATTAAACCTTAATTAAAAGGAGAAGGATGGCAGGATGCAAAGTAGTCTCCTCCAGACGCATATTTTGGTGCATTTTGGAATTTTAATACCAAGTTTAGTGAGGAAAAGAAAGTCAATTTCACTTTCCAAATAGACTGTAAATGCATTTGCTGGAATTTGCTGACCCAAGAAAAATCCACCTCTGTAACATATGTCAGACCTCTCTCTAGGTCCTCACATTCAGGCTATGTCTAAATCTTGACAATTCTTTCTGCATGAATCTCTAAGATATGGCCTTTCCTCTTTACCCACACAGCTAGAACTCTTGTCCAGGTACTCATCTTGGATCTTGATTACTGCAACAGCCTTTTTTTCTGGCTTTGACAATTGCAATCTTGCCTCGCTCATATCCATTCAGAATGCTGCTGCAAATAGTTTTCCTAACCTGTTGCTTTGACCATGTTCTCTCTCTCTCTTTTATATCTCTTCACCGGCTCCCCCTGCTCTCTCATAAACAGAAGCTGCTTGTCTTCAGTTTCAAGGCCCTTCATGGCCTATCGGCCCTCTACCTATCATCTCTCATTTGCAATCTTGTGCTTTCTCCCACGTTGTCCCTCACAGTTGGGAGGAGTTCCCCACATAAACATCTGCAAACTCTCCTTTTCAGGCGTACCTACAAAAAACTTGACAAGAGTTAAATTGCTAGTATAGAGACCACTGCCTATCATGCTGACCAATACTGTCTCATTGTTTCCTAGTACTCCATCTGTCTGTATCCATATGGTCTCCCTTGTTTTATGCTTAGAGTGGGGAAGGACCTTCTTTTTTGTTCTGTTTGTGTACAGCACCTAGCACAAGGGGGTCCTGGTCCATGACTAGGGCTCCTAGGTGTTATAGTACTACTAATAGCAGCAATATGCAAACACACTGGATAATGCAGACACTAGCATTACTTTTATTCTGCAATTTGTACAGAGCAGTCTGGAACTTGAGATGTGCACAAGTTCCAAATTACACATTTCAGCTGTGACTAACAGGGTAGAGACAGATAAGAACTAAAGACTTGCAGCACATCCACAAGGCAAGAGATTTCTAAGAATGAATTTACTAAAACCTGTGACATGAAAATATGCTCCACAAGAAAGTGCAATCTTATGCTCCATGCTTTAACTGAAACAACATTTAAACACCTCAAGGAGTATCCTTTCTATTTTCTAACCCCTAAAGCAGCCTCACTTATGATAATTACCTCCTTAGGAAGGTATCTGAATTATCCAGCATTATAGATACTGCTTATTGCACTAGATTTCACCCTGAAGGAAAACACAATTTTCCATTCACAAGACATTATTCAGTCATCATTTTTCACCATCCCTTCACACATAAAAGAAAGCAAATGGCTTGTATTTGATGTCAGGAGAACTGTAGGAATTTATCTAAATAGAATAAAAAGAAAATTTGCAAAAGTGCTGAGCATCCAGGAATTCCCACTAAGGTCAATGGGAGCTGCTGGTTACTCAGCACTTTTGAAAATTAGGTGATTTATTTAGGTGCCTAAATATGAACTTAGGCTCCTATTTTTTAAAATCTTTTCCTTAACCCATAGCCAGTTTTATTCCTTTAGGCCTGAAACTACTATTGCCAAAATGGATCAGAACCTGAATTTTAGATTCCTACTAAAGTAAGAACATAACATTGCCTTAGGAGATTAACATTGATGCTATGATATCCACATCAGCCTCTTGGGCTGGGAGGCCAGGAATATAGGCAGAAGAAATTTATAAGACTGCAACTTGTTCAAATAATTAGTCTTACAAGACACTACAGATTGGGCCATCCTCATCTGCAGGAGCTGCTCTGTGCTCAGATAGAGAAATACTTTACCAATAATATTAAATTTAAAGTTTCCTACTTCTACAATTGTCTATTGGTTCATATTTTCTCCCACCCTTTTTGTCTGGAGCTCAATGCTAGCCACTGTCCATAAGTCAGGATTGCCAAACATGCAGTCATGAGAAAGAGAATAGTTTATTACATGATGATTTGCTTTCTCTTATTAATATGCCTGGTAATTCATCTCTCCCGGCTCTTGAGGAATATGTATTTCAGTTGCTCCCAGCAGAGCTATTAAGTTTTATTTAATGTTAGTTCAGGATTAGTCAACTTTACAGCTATGTAGAAACACGTCTCGAGGGGCAAGTCAGAAGAGCAAGTCTGAGGTCACTGCCCATGTCTGACAGTCTAGAACGCAGCCTGTGTAGCTGCTGGGCAGGATGTAACCCAGAAGTCATGATTACCAGACATACTGTCTAAGAGATCATAGAATGTATTTCACTAAACCGCAACTCCAGTAGCAGAGGCACAGACTCAGTGGTTTGCTGCTGAGGCACTCTGCTGGGAAAGAGCTTTGCGCAAAGGGACTCCCTTTCTGCCATCCCTCAACATCAGCAGCACCACTATTACACAGCAGCAAAATGAAATTTACAAAAGGCTGCTCAGTTTCTCTGTTTCTTCTCAGAAGCTTTTTCTGCACCAGCCAGTTATATATCATCTCCAACACACACAGAAATTTCCCAAGAGTTAAAGGGATCAAAAAAGTCCCAAATTTAAGAATGAAATGCAGATGTCAACCAAAGAGCACTAGTTATTTGCAGTATAATGCAGTTTTCCGAGCATACAGACAGTAATATTAATTTAATAAAGGACCCTACTGCCTAGAAAGTTACTAGTTTCGAAAAAGAAATACATGCCAGGTAGAAATCTCTCACTTGATATATATGGAATGTGGATGTTTTCATGGATGACCAGGCCACTAGACTCTCAGCAATTTTTTAGGGAATAGAGGAGTAGCCAGTCTCCTTCCAAGATGACTCCTGGCAAACCATTCTGGATGTTAGTCCTTCCTTTCTCTCTTCTTCTTTCACTCTCTCTTTCCATTTCGCTTTTTTAAAAAGTAATAAAAACATACCACTACTGACAGTTAAAAAGCTGCAATCTGATCTAGCTCAGAGTATTAGTTATGGGATTCAGTGCCTTTTATATTAAAAGTTAAAATCAAGTGAGTAGTAAAAAATCAACAAAAAGTAGTTTCAGGAACTATACTTGTGCCTGAGTCATCCAACAAATTTTTGTGGTTTCACAACCCTTTTTCTTAATTTAAAAAAAAATATTTTCTCTTCCCTCTCGCTATGTGAAAGACCCGCACAAGCAACAGAGGAAACTGTCTATATAGGGGAAATATTGAAGACTGTACACTAAGTACTGTCAAATGCTCAAATACAGGCACTGGAAAAAACAGAGAATAACTGTTTTTCCTCACATCTATTTATGTTGTAGTAATCCTGGGTGTTACATGTAACAACAGTAAATAAAAAAAATAATCATACTAAAGTGTGCACGTGCCTTTAAGTTACGGTTTCAAATCCAACTCAGTAGTGACCAAATATTCTTAACATCTGATGGCTTTTGGTCAACATGAAATGAGATGGAAAGTAGTCTCTTCAAGTCTGGATTGAGGCTTATGTATATTCCTTTAACCTTCTCAACCGCTCATCTCTATTTCTAACATCTGGAAGAAATTATTCCTCACCTCATGGTCATTTGATTCCTCAACTGGTACCCACTTATGGAGTGCTGTCATCCTTGACTAAGAGCTCCATGGAGCTACTGATGGATTTAAAGGACATATTTTTCTTACAAATGTACATAGATATAGATTTTACACATATATACATACAAATGAAATATAAACATTATTTTAGAAATACTTGTGTACCTTTCAGTAATTCTGTGGCACTTCATGAGATAGTATCTTCCCTGTAAACTGATTAACTCTAGAGAAGAGAATCTATTTCCTATTAATTTAAGTGGGGAAAGTACTTTATTTGAATGTTGGTTTTAGGTAAGTTTTCAAACTTTTTATGGATCAACGTAAAGGTATTTTGATCAACTTGTTTTGGTTTTCTTTATAGGCAGACAGGTTCTAATTTGTAAATATGTATATTTTAGGGATTAATGATAGGCATATGCTGATTTGGTGGTAATTGTCTGTATTGCTTTTGAAACTGATCAGCTATATTAGTTCTGTGTTGTAATATTATTTGTACACAGATCCAGCCACAAACCTGTTAAAGGTTAGAGCTTGGCGTCTGAAAATTTGGGTTTTATTCCTAGCTCTGCCAAAAACTCTCTCAGTGGCTTTGGCATTTGGATATGATAATCACATCAGAAATGCTTTAAGCAGACAAACAGATCTTGGGCAAGTCATTTAACTTCTCTGTGCCTCAGTTTCTTCATCTGAAAAATAAGAATAGTAATACTTATCTCACAGGGTATAAGGTATATTTCTTTAAGGTTTGTAAAATCATTGGAGATGAAAAATGCTATAGAGAAGAGCCAACTATTATTCAAAACATAATTATGAAGGTAGATTAACTATACACTTACTCCTCCTAAGAACCAGTGTTTCTCTGAATTGTTTAAAATAATGAAGGAAATGTTTACACTAGGAATAATGGTAAAACTAAAATTATTAATGCACGTCATTAGCTTGTTGTCATTATTCCTACCTGCTTTAGAAACTTCCTTTGTTCTTTTAAATAATACTTGTGCTAAACAGTCTTGCAAATTTTTCATAAAATCTTCACTTCGGGCACAAAAGTCTACCTCACTACTCTTCAATATGACACTATTGATAATTCAATTTTTTTTACTTGCCCATAAAAAAAAACCACCCAGAAGAACTACCTGTCCAAAACATGTGGCTGAGTACAATTTTACAAAGCTCCCCAGTCCTGGAAAGCAAGATTGGAGAGGAAAGGACATGACTACTATGGAGTAAGACTTCCTAGCACACTTTTAGGTGTTTAGGGATGTAGTTTATCTTCATTCCCCATGTGCCTATAAATAAACAAAACCAAGTACTTTTATTGTTAAATATAAAGTTAATTTTTAAAACTAATTTGCACTGTTTTAATCCAAGTTTGTATCATTCTGAAATTATGAAAAATAACTGGGTTTTCCTTCAAATGTGCCCAAATTTCTGGTAACCTGATGATTTTGGCATTTGATTTACAAGACATTTTCTGCAGTGGCACATCCATAATCTGCAAGTAAAACCTTAAATGCCTCCTCAATTGAGTCTGATATTATGTGGTACTACAGCTCAACAGTCTTGTGTTTTATAACAGTGACTAGTAGAGAACTAGAAGCAGCCAGCAAGTTCAAAAGTAATTTTGCCAAGTCTAAATTGCTAACCACAGGAAATTCAAGATCCCACTGTCCCGTTCTCTTTAAAATGGTTAGATCAGAATTTAAATATCTGAATGTTAGTAAAGACTTTAGTTGGTAAAAATATTATTCAAGTTTGAAAAGGCTAATATCACAATTTTTTTGGGGTCTATTTCAGAGCCATCCTCCAAAACACAACTTTACAAAGACCAAAATGTTGGCCTTGTTCTCCCCACAATAAATAAATAAGTTTATTCATTTCATTTATTTGGCCTATTATCTAGCCTTCTGTAGTGTCTAAAATAATTTTATTTATGGACCATTTTCCTTGGTGCACAAATCATAACATTTAAACATGAATATATTATCCTCCTTTAGGAATATTTTGTCAAAAAGTTGGGGTTGTAGTATTTGTAGGAATGTATGTTTCAAAATAATATTAAGACTTGAAAACTTTGCCCAGCCTATAGTAGAGAATGACCATACACATTTCCAGCACTATTCTATTCAGTCTGAGAATAAGATGAAGCTACATGAAGGGTAGGTTTCTCAATGACATCCCCATCTCACATTTAGAGTTGTATACACTTTAACATTAAGGAAAATCTCTGAAAATCTCTTATGTAACCTTTGTCTCGGTGGAGTATTTTTAATGAAGCAATTATGGAGGCCTGTGAGTTCTCTATCCCTATGTCCATTGCTATGTATTTCAGGTGCTATATTTAGACTTCTTCAGACTTCCTTTTCTGAAAATAAATTTATCAGATTGACTCTCCGTGCTGCCAAAAGGTGCATTATCTTGAAATCGTAGGGCTCTGCTGTGCCCACTTCTGTTAAATCAGTTTCTGAATTATCATAGTACTCTCCATTAAAGATACAGTATCACTTTAAAATACAGTCTTTAATGAAATGCAAGGTAGATTCCTCACACTGAGCTACATTTGAACTGATTTACCATATGCTCTTGTCTATCCTATTTATGTACTCAGTATGCTTATCCTATAAGGCCTATTTAATCTAAGAAATATTAAGAAAAATAAGCTAATTCTTTAGGACTTGCTTTTAGCTGTTTATAACTCTATTCACAGTGATGCAATATGTACCTTTAACAACATACACTAGGAATAAAATACAGAAAACATGGAATGGAGTAATTTATTGTTTACTTTGTGAAAATCCTAATAAAGGTAGTTCTCAGAAAGTGAATGTGTATTTGGGGTATTATATGGTTTCTGATACATATAATTTGCTGACAGACGTAACACATACCTATATACTTTGAAGGCGTGTTATGAAGATTAGTTAATGTAAGTAGAGTGCTTTAAAAACAAAAATTGCTAAGAATGCTCAGCTTTCATATACTCTATTTACTGATATTTAATATCTCTTTTCTGCTTTCTCTTCCAGATCCATTATAGAAAGAACCAGCCCACTTCATGTTTTCCAGAGAGGTCCCCTCCTTCATTGAGATTTATGGTAATTAGAAACAACCTAGTTTGACTATATCAAGTATATAAGAAATTAAAAGATCTTGCTCTGAAGCAAACGCCATTTATTCAGCGAGTAAGGAGAAAATGGTGTCCAGGGAGGGCTGGAAGCATTCTGTGCAAATAAATTTGGAACACACTCAAATGTCATTGGTTTAAAATGCACTCAAATAACCAAACTTGTGAAAGCTTCCTTAAGTTAGCTCATTTCTATTATAAGGTAGAATCGTTGCTTCTTACTTTTGTCATCTTAGACCAATACCACCATCAAAAAATCAGTCTAATAGAGTCACAAGCGCCTCTAGATATCCTCCTAAATTCCCTTCCACGACCTTCACTAGTATTCATCTGGTATCTGTTGTTTTTTACCAAGAGAAGTACCTCCCAGTGCATTTGGAATTCTATTATAATGTGAATAACAACGGCTACTATTGAAAGTACAGTAAGAGGGACCAGCAGCAGAAGGGTGATAGAAGTTGAACATATGGACATAAAGATAAGGCGTGTAACACCGAGAGAGAGAGAGAGAGAGAGAGAGAGAGAGAGGGTAAAGCCTACAAAACAGACAATGAGTTGGAATTTGGGTTGCTGCCTCCAGCCAAATTAGAATAGGTGAGGGGCTGCCTGGTTGTGAGATTTGCAGAACAAAGAGTAAAGGAGTAAGGAGAAGGGTGGGAGCCTGATAATGCAAAGATTGAGTGGAAGATAGGTGGGAACATGAATACAGCTGAGAGGGAAAGTGATGGAAACCTGGAAATGGAAAAGGGGGTAATGGGAATCTGCTATCATAAAGAGGGAGGAAATGGAGAAGCATGGGCGCTTGGAAGCTTAGGCAGTGAGCGAATGGGGGTTTGGTCTGAAAATATTAAATTTAGAAGATGGGGAACAGGGAAAGATAGTAGCCTAGAACATTGGAAGGAGTCAAAAGCACTTTGGGGGATAGGATTAGCATTCAAAAGAACCTTGACAAATTGGAGAATTCGTCAGAATTCAACAAAATGAAATTCACTAAAGATAAGTGCAAAGTACTTCACTTAGGAAGGAAAAATTAAATGCACAACTATAAAATGGGGAATAACTGACCAGGTGGATAGTATTGCTGAAAAAGATCTGCATGTAATAGTGAATCATAAATTGAATGAGAGTCAACAACATGATGCACTTGCGAAAAAGGTTAATATTCTGGGGTGTATTAACAGGAATGTTGTATGCAAGACATGAGAGGTAATTTTCCCAGTCTATTCAGCACTGGTGAGGCCTCAGTTGGAGTACTGTGTCCAATTCTGGGTGTCACATTTTCGCTAAAGATGTGGACAAATTGGAGAGAGTCCAGAGGAGACCAACAAAAATGATAAATGGTTAGAAAACCTGACCTATGAGTAAAGGTTAAAAAAATTGAGCATGTTCAGTCTGGAGAAAAAGAAGACTGTTGGGGGGGGAGGGGAGAGGGACCTGATATCGGTCTTCAAATATATTTTCCATGTTTACTGAGTGTAGGACAAGAAGTAATGGGCTTACTCAGCAGCAAGGGAGATTTAGGTTAGATTTAAGAAAAACTTTCTGACTATAAGGGTAGGTAAGCTCTGGACTAGGCTTCCAAGGGAAGTTGTGGAATCCCCATCATAGGAGGTTTTGAAGAACAGGTTGGACAAACACCTGTCAGGGATGGTCTAGATTTACTTGGTCCTGCCTCAGTGCAGGGGGTTGGACTTGACTTCTTGAGGACCCTTTCAGCCCTGCATTTCTATGATTCTAAATGTAAATTACTGCTATTATTATTTTATTATTGAAGTTTGTTAGCATAGAATGAGGGTACAAAAGGAAGTCTGGAATGACAGAGAGGTGAGGTGTTAAAAGGCTGAACTGAGAGTGTGGATGGCTTGGAGGTAGTGATAGAATACACAGAGAGGGTTAGGAAAGTCTGAAATTGCAGAAAGTGCAAGTGGACAAAAGGAAGAGTCTGGGTGTGATGAATATGGAACTAATAGAATAGAACTACAGAGAGATGGAGGAGAGAAAGACAGGTGTCTAGAGGCAGAGAGCCTACAAATGTGTGGGACTAAGCATGGAATTTTCAAAGCAAGTATGTGAGCAGAGAGAATAAGCAGAGATGAGCCGAGTCAAAAAGATGAGCAACATAAGCCAAATAACTTCTCAACAACATGAAGGACAAACAGCCTATATGACTCTGAACTTAAAAATGCTGTCACTGATGATGGAAATATTCTGTTCAGACGTTAATAATGTAAGTAAAAGTTCCTTTCAGTAAATTAATAGTTGCCGCAGGAGGGCTTATCTTAACAGCAAGTGACACATAAGACTGAGAAAAAGACGACAGTCTAGGAGTTGCCAGATTTTCTCTCCATAGTGGACACTAATTTCAGTTGTTCAGTAATTTCATATAAAATGATCTTTTTCTGTGTTTGTTTGGTACTGCTGTGTTCCATCCCAGTGGCGGCTGCTTTAAGTAGTGGTGAAGTTTGTATAATTACATATAAGAACATAAGAATGGCCATACTGGGTCAGACCAATGGTCCATCTAGCCCAATATTCTATCTTTTGACAGCAGCCAATGCCAGATGCTTCAAAGGGAATGAACAGAACAGAGCTATTATCAAGTGACCCATTCTCTGTCATCCAGTCCCAACTTCTGGCAGTCAGAGGCTTAGGGACACCTAAAGCATGGGGTTGCATCCTTGACCATCTTGGCTAATAGCCATTGATGGACCTATCCTCCATGAACTTACATAATTTTTTTGAACCCAGTTATATTTTTAGCCTTCATAACATCCCCTGGCAATGAGTTCCACAGGCTGACTATGCCTTGTGTGTTATGTTTGTTTTAAACCTATTGTCTATTAATTTCATTGGGTGACCCCTGGTTCTTGTGTTATGTAAAGGGGTATATAACACTTCCTTATTCGCTTTCTCCACACCATGCATGATTTTCTAGGCCTCTCTCATATTAGTCATCTCTTTTCCAAGCAGAACAGTCCCAGTCTTTTTTCTCTCTCCTCATATGGAAGCTGTTCCATACCCTTAATCATTTTCGTTGCCATTCTCTGTACCTCTTCCATTTGGAATATAACTTTTTAAAAATGTGATCATCTGAACTGCACGCAGTATTCAAGGTGTGGACATACCATGAATTTATATAATGGCCTTATGATAGTTTTTGTCTTATTATCTATCCTTTTCCTAATGGTTTTTACATTCTGCTAGCTTTTTTTGACTGCCACTGCATACGGAGTGAATGTTTTCAGAGAACTATCCATAATGACTCCAAGATCTCTTACTTGAGTGGTAACAGCTAATGTAGTCTCCATCATTTTGTATGTATTGTTGGAATATGGTTTCCAATGTTCATTACTTTGCATTTATCAACACTGAATTTCATCTGCCATTTTGTTGCCCAGTCACCCAGTTTTGTGAGATCCCTTTGTAACTCTTCATGGTTTGCTTTAGACTTAACTATCTTGAGTAATTTTGTATCATCCCCAAACTTTCCACCTGACTGTACCCCTTTTTCCAGCTCATTTATGTATATGTTGAACTGCAGTGGACAGAGGGGGACATTGCTATTTACCTCTTTCCATTCTGAAAACTGACCATTTATTCCTACACATTTGTTTCCTAGTTTTTAACCTGTCACTGATCTATGAGGAGACCTTCCATCTTTTTCCATGACTGCTTACTTTGCCCAAGAGCCTTTGGTGAGGGACCTTGTCAAAGGCTTTCTGAAAGTCCAAGTACACTATATCCACTGCATCATCCTTGTCCACAAGCTTGTTGACCCCCTCATAGAATTCTGATAGAGTGATGAGATCTTCCCCCACAAATCATGTTCTTCTATGCGTCTGATAGTTTCAGCCAATTTACCTGGTACTGAAGTTAGGCTTACTGGCTGTAATTGCCAGGATCACCTCAGGTTTTTAAGTGTCACATTAGCTATCCTCCAGTCACCTGGTACAGTAGGTGATTTAAGTGATAGGTTATTACATACCACAGTTAATAGTTCTGCAATTTCACATTTGAGTTGCTTCAGAACTTTTGGTTGAATACCATCAGGTCCTGGTGACTTGTTACTATTTAATTTATCCATTTGTTCCAAAACCACCTGTATTGACATCTCAGTCTGGGACAATTTCTCAGATCTGTCACCTAAAAAGAATGGCTCTGGTGTGGGAATCTCTCTCACATCCTCTGCAGTGAAGACCAATGCAAAGAATTTATTTAGGTTCATCACAATGGCCTTGTCTTCCTTGAGTGCTCCTTTAGTACCTCAATCATCCAGTGGCCCGACTAATTGTTTGGCAGGCTTCCTGCTTCTGATGTACTTAAAAAAATTCTGATGTTAGTTTTTGCAACTTAGCCTTGCCATAATTTCTCCATTATGACTTCAGAGTTAAATTCCCTTAAAGACCCTATTTTAGAAATTTTAGCTTTGTGAAACTTTTTTTTTTTTAAAAAAGAGAGAGAAACTTAACCTTTAAAGTGCAACTTTGCTCTGAAAACTGAAAATGGCATAATGGGATTCCATATCTAATGTAGCTCAATAATTCCATATCAAATTTTCTCAGTTTACAAGTGAAAAGATTTTTTTTCTAACTGCTAGACCTGCAAACTCAGCCTGAGATCGGAAAGTCAAGCTATGTTCTTTTTAGCAGTGATAACAATTCTGCAGGCCAAATTCTGCTCTCAGTTACTCACTGGAATCCCATTGTCTGCAACATATACATCAACTGTCTTCAATAGAGTAAATGAGGGCAGAATTTGGCCCTCCTACTGGCACTCTGTTAACAATTCTGTTCATGCTGCATGAGTCTACTTTCCCAGGGGTGTGTTGGCTCTGGAGGGCAAACAAGAGTAAAATGTAGTAAAAATTCACTTTTCCACTAGAGTAAGCACATCTGATTATAGATACACTGAGGAAAGATAGTCAAGAAAGAATATGCCACTTTTCATATTAAGTTTTGAAAGATCAAACTGTTCATCAAGACAAACAACAAGTAAACCTACATACTCTCCTAGTCTCAGATTAGTAAATTAAGGTAGCCAAAAATATAACAGACTAGGATCACATAGACCAAAATATATCATCTAGAGTTCAGCATCTGGAGCCAATTCAGTTCTAAGATTTATATTTATGTTCAGTTACGCCATGTCTACACTAGCACTTATGTCGGCAAAACTTTTGTCGCTCAGGGGTGTGAAAAAACACACCCCTGAGCAACATAAGTTTTGCCGGCATAAGCACCTGTGTGCATACTGCTGTATCAGCGAGAGATGCTCTCCCACTGACATAGATACTGCCGCTCATTGAGCTGGTTTTACGTCGACAAGAGAAGTTTCTCCCATTGGCATAATGCAGCTAAATGAGCAATATTCATGGGCATTTTGAGATTTGTAGATTTTGAGATTTCTAAGCCACCTCACTTTAACACAAAAGTAATTAGTTGAAAAATCTTTTTTGTCTTTGCAGCTATTTAAATAGTTCACATTATGTTCTGTACCTTTAAAACAAATTTGGATCCATAGAATGTAAAATACACTAGCAGGTTACAATGATGTATAGTAAATTAATTTCATGCCAGGGTTCAGATGATAATTATAAAATCATTTGATCACTGCTCTTGTGATTTATGATGTCATCAGAACTGTTCATTTGTATCATAGAGTCACAGAAGCATAGCGTTAGAAGGGAATGCAAGGGTAATCTAGTCTAACCCCGTCAAGATGCAGGATTTGTTGGTCTAAACCCCTCTTGAGACTTCCTTCCCATTTAACATCATTCCATTAATAATTACTATTATAATTAATAATTACTCATTGTTTGTGGTTGTTTAACCAATTATGTATCCATTTAATGGTAGTTCCACCAAGCCCGCATTTCTCCGGGTCACTTATAAAAATATCACGTGGGATTGTGTCAAAAGCCTTGCTAAAGTCCAGGTATATTATGTTCGCTGCATTCCCCCATCTACCAAGGAAATCAAACTGGTTTGGCATGATTTCTCTGTAAATCACTGTAGCCAACCATTATTTTTCATTTAAAATATAGTTATGGTGGAAAATCCTCCCCCCCCCCCCCGGAAGTTTCCATAGAAAGATTTTTTATACAAAAGAAACTTTATTTCAGTGGGGAAGTTAGCTATAGCTTTCCCCACCCTAACCCCTCCCCACACACTTTAAAACAATGGAAATTACCTATGAATTACAAAACTAATATCTAACTGACCAAAAGAAATGAGAACATCCAAAGTTAAGGCTAACTGTCTGGGACTTGCTCTTGTATGCCTAAATATTGCTGCAAATGTTGAAGTTAAGATCATCCGCTGGTGTGAAACTCCTGTGCTACACAACCTGGGCACAACAGAATAAACTAAACTAAAATGACAATGAATTCTCCTGTTTTTGTCCATTTAATCTCAGATTCTCAGTGTGGTTTTTCATGCAATTTTTTCTTTTGCACTACATTAACACATTGATCAGTCATATATAAAACTGAAAATCCGTATGAAAAGCAGCCACATTTGATAGTAACAACAGTCAATACAGCTCACAAGTTTGACATCACACCCGTAAAGTAAGAGCATTTGGAAAAAACCACAATTATAACTTTACGATATCTAGTCTGACATTAAAATCAAAATGTCAGCCCATTTGGAAGTACTGCATAGTGAGCAACAAAAACTTTTTGCCAAAGAACAGGGAAAAGGAAATCCCAAAGACGTGAATTTGATGCAGTCTTTTTAAGCACATACCTACGACAAGTAGCAGAGAAGAAATCCATTTTAGAAAAGATGCTGAAAGAGCTTGATGTCCACCTGGCAAATTTCTTGTGCTGTTTAAAAAAGCAAGACGGTTCAGATTATGAACCGAGTTATAGCTGCAATATTACCACTAGTGCCAAATAAATATGTAAACAAAAGTAAGTTTTGTCCACTGTGTATTGCATTAGAAAGATTTTTCCTTAAAAAGGCAGCAACCCCCCACCAAAACCCAGAGTAAGGCATTTGGCCTTTAAAGCAGAGCCTCTGTTTGAATATGGGAGGAAAGCTGTATACCCCTGCAACGCCGGGCTCTGACAGCCCTATTGCCTTGTTACTGTGCTTGAATACTAGACTCCAATTTGTACTCTGCACTAACGAACAATAAGACCTCAAGCAGTAGGTCTAACACTTCTAAATGACAGTTAAGGAACTAAATGCCTTAATACAATAACAGGCAAACAAATACAAGAAGTGGCAAACATCCAAAAAATAAGGCCGATAAAATCCATCCTCCAAAAAAAAAATGCTGTGTTGCCAAACAGACCTGACTGCAGCTTATGAAAGATTTTGCAAAATCCAAAATTGGATTTCCTGTTCTATCCCATGCTTAGTATTAACTACAAAACAGGCAGGTATAGGATTTATTTATATTTATTTATTTTTAAAACCCCCACACAAGATAACTGACATAAATGAACTAAGGTCTATGATTAAATGTTCTGCCAGCTTACCTGATAAAACAAGAATTTCCAATGTATTACAAGAAAGAAAAGCATCCAGAAATGATGTTGATGAAATGCTCTCTAATGAAGTTGTTCATATTTCCAGTTCCAAAAAATTAACAAGTATTTAGAATTGCTGCATTCTCATTGGGAAAAAACAGAGACCTCTGCAGTATCCTCTCTGCTTCATCCTCAGCTTCCTGTTCTGAAGCTCACTCTATGGTACCTAATAGAAAACAGCAAATAGCTTTGTGGGGTGGTGGGGGGTGGGGGAAGAGAAAGAGAGAGCCTTCACCTTACGGGACAGCTCCATCTACTGGCAAAATGAAAGAACCAGCTGTAACCAGCAGATTTTTTTAAGTCTCTTTGGCCAGAATAGCATTTTTTACAAGTCTGTGCATATCTGTTCTATAGAGCCACATTCCTTCAGAGCAGAAACAAAGAGCAAGGATTAAACTAAGAAGTTAATTGTTTGTTAAGTTTGTCTGATTTTAAAAATGAACAAAATGAAACAAAATTGTTTTGTTGTTTAACTTTTCACTTAAGTTTTAAAAATTGGATACTGTTTACTTCTGAAACATAGGGACAAAGCAAATAAAACTAAAACCTCTTGGGAATGAATGATTTATTTATATCATAGAGTCACAGAGCTTAAGGCCAGAAGGTACCACCAGGTCATCTATTCTGACCTCCTCTTTTGGGGAATGATTTCTTTATATCAAAATTCATTGTTGTGATTTATTATGATGACACCAGAAACCCTTCAAGTATATGTTGCTATGCATCTCTCAACTGACTGCTATTTGTATTCTATCTCACCACTGCATTTGAATGGTAAATTTCCCATTATTTAGCTATAGTATCGTCAAAAACCTTAATATGACAGGATGTGATTGATATCACATCTGTATATTATGCTGTCTTGTCAGTCAAATGTATTGCTACACACAACTGTGATGTTAGGTCCATGTGTTACAAGGTTTTAGAATGACAACTGGGACACCAAATCTTTAAAAAAAATGATGCATTTTTAAAATTCAAACTGCTAAGTGACGGTACCTTCCAGTAGAGCAAACCCACAACTGCACTGGCTCCTAGCTTTATTTTTATATCAAAGCTAAATCTGAGAGCATTACACACTTCTAGTTTTGTTTCTTGACAAAAAATGAACTGTTAAAAACTGGAATAACCATAGGCAAGTGCTTTTGAAAGTCATAGCTTTACCTATGTAAAGCTGGGGTGCGGTGGGTGCAGAGCAACCAATGATGTTAGGGAAGGGGACAATGCAGGATGGGATCCTAGCAGTGAGCAGACAAGGATCGGGTGCTGGTTGGAGGAAGAAAAGCTGAAAATAATAAAGCATTTATTTCATTATGTAATATATGCATTTGGCAAGTGAAGATAAAAAACAAATAAGCATCCATGTATAATGAGGCTGTCCTGTCCAATATTGTAGATATCAAATGTTTGAATGTGTAATTCATTGACTCTAAAGAGTTTGCAGATCACTGGAGCCAGCAGAATCATTTTACATACTGTCTTGATAGGGCATTTCATGTCTTATTTTATATACTAGCATCATGGGATTTTTATTATGGCTTAAATTCTGCTTGGACCCAAATCCTATGGGGAGCTGAGCTCTTTCAACTCCCATTGATTGCAATGGGAGTTAAGATGCTCAGCACCTCATAGGAAGCATTCAGCACCTTGCAGAATCAGGGCTTTACGATCCAGCTTTAAATATTTCCTAATACTTCAATATTATGAGCATTTTTTCTAACAATTACAATAAATCCATCCCTATAAACATCTAAATGTGCACTGCAAACGTTAACGTTATTATAATTATAATCCTTAAGATTCTAAATATTTAGTTTGGGGGAAAAAAACAAACCAACATTGGTTACTGAGCTTTTTAAAAATCCCCTATAGTTTTAAGCTGCTATAGGAACACAGGAGGAAAATTCTGTTTATGCTGTAGAAAAGGATAAAATCAATAGTGAAAGAAGTTGTATTTGAAGCTCCTGAGAGGGTATTACAAACAGTATAGGGAAAACACATTTTAAGAATACCTCGGCTGTGTTCCTGTAACATTAATGTTACTTGCACTTTTGAACTGTGCTGCTCTACAAAAAGATGTATATGTATGTAAGAATGTTCAAAATCGTATCAAGAAAGGCTGTTGAAATTAAACCTCCTTTCAAGATGGATGCCAACATGACAAGATATTTAATTTCAATACCATTCTTTTAGATGGTCTACATTGTTTTTAAACTGTTTTTTTTTTATTGAGTATGAAAGGTCCCAGCCTGACAACATTGGAAACTGAAGCTTTCTCTGCACAGGACAAGTACAAAATGGACAGAAGCTGTGCAAGCTTTCCCCCTTGAATGTGCCTCAATCCTGTTGTAGAAAGACTGCATATTCACTCCGTGACCCTTCTGCCGAGATCACCAGTGAGATCACTGGTTGTGAGCTTGGCTTTTATGAGACGAACATTGGTCCACTAGTCATTCTATGTAGGCCACTGAACAGTTGTCAAACAGTTCAGGCTGGTCACAGGTACACAGATGGAATATGAATCCCAGACCCAGAGGTGGAAAGATCCATAATTCATTACCAGTCTCTTGAATCAAACTTGCACCTTAATTGCTAGGTTCTTATTTAGCTTTAACCATTTGCAGATTCATCTGAATTATCTTTTTCATATGTTGCAAAGTTCTGCAAGGTCCTTGAAACATCTGCAACAGATCAGTTGCTTGTGGTAAAAGGAACACCTTTTGAGACAGAATCTCCCTCAAGATCTAAAAGATCTGGCAAACACAGTCAGTATTACACTGTTGCCAGAAGTAGTGCTTTTCAGGGCCGGTATTTCTGAAAATGACAAAAATGCAAGGCAGTGGCAAGTACAGATTTGTAGATAGGTGAAGTGGCAAAACACCCACCCCTGAAGCTTTTAAGTATAAACTGGGTTCTGTCAGTCTGTGCTACAAGGTATTCCTTTTATTGCCTACATATAGCACTTTAAATGTTGTCATTTTCAAACTGGACTATATAAGGAGACACTAGAATTCAGATAAATAAATGCAGGCCGTGCAACACAAAAAGATCCTTGTGTGAGGTCTTGAACTAGTTAGCATGCCTAACCTGCTTTCTATTTTAGTTCTGTACTTTTACTGACCCTAGCCTACTCTATATGGAACACATTGAATTTTCCACAATTTAATCACAATTTTAGAAGCACTCATACTAATATACTGTGAAGGTGTCCAGTGTTCAATAGGTCTTGAAATGACTTTTTTCCTCAGGTATCAGTGGTGGAATGTAACTGGGCTCAAGGTACCTAAAGGACCTTGTAAAAATACTGCATACAAGTCAAAACTTTTTTTAACTGCATTATGAATTTCTTGTAGTTCCAGTTTTGTCAGAGAGAGCATATACTAAGGTGCTGTAGTCTAGCCCCACCAAACTTCAGTAGCTTTTAATGACCGACGGAGTACTGTGGCTTTAACACAACTCACCGATTTGCCCCGTAACTATTCTATGCCAAGCCATCTGACCTGGGATTTGAGAGGGTCAGAAGGCTCTTCCATAGCAAGTCATTATAAACAGTTACAGAGTTTCTACAGTGTAAATCCTTACTGTATATTTAGTATTTGAAACCCATATATTCTGCCCCAGTTCAGAATTTTTTTTATAGATTCCCCTCATCATATAAGCTTTTCCCACAAGAAGATAAGCGGGGGGAAAAGAGCTTGTACCACCTTATTTCAAACCACTTCTCTCAACAAAGAAGATACTGTTTGTATCTAGTTAAAAATAAGTTTCAAACGCCAGCAACTTTATGATACACAAGTTATTCATCATGACAAAAATTTTGCTCACTCCTCATTGCACACATGCTGAAAACCCTTCCCACCTATCCAGGCTTGTTTTCATACCTGACCCGAACCGAACACTTGTAGTCAGGTCCTTTTGAGAGTCGGGTTGCAAGGGTCTAGCCCTGGCCTGGCCTCCATGATTTCCTACCCTCACTCCCATGGCCTGATCTCCATCTCAGAGCAGTGCCATGCACCTGAAGGGGTGCAAGTTTCCGCTTTCTGGGCCGCTACCCCCAAACCTGTGTCATCACTACTGCTGCTGCTTTGTCCTGGGGGAGGCTTCCTGCTCCCCATACAGGCCGGCGCAACCCATTAGGCGACCTAGGCGGTCGCCTAGGGCGCTGCGATTTGGGGGGCGGCGACCGCGGTAATCCTCTGTGGGGGGGCGGCATTTCGGGGTGGTGGAAAAGCTGGCGGCGTTGGCAGGGTGGCAGCTGTGTACCCAGTTCCTGCCAGCCAGCTCTGCCTCACTGAACTGTGTGTGCTGCAGAGTGAGAGGCACTACAACTTATCAGCACACTCACCCCACAGTGCAGCCAGGCACCGGTGGCTAGCAGGAACAAGGCACGGAGCTGCTCCTGCACAAACCCCATGGGCAGGAGGAGGTGATTAGAGGCTACCTAACCTTACCCAAGCCCAAAAGTGTTGGGTTGTTTTCATACCTGACCTGAACCCAACACATGTTGTCAGGACCTGTTAGGTTCAGGTCAGGTTGCAAGGTTCTAGTTCAGACCGATCCTCAAGCATCCCTGTGCAATTATGTGAATGAGCATCTGTGAACCATGATCCATTATATGGAAGCAATTCACACTTCACGCTTAAGTGCCCCCAATTCTGCCCTACACCTGCTGCACAGAAGAATCACACTAGTTATGCTGCATTTGGGAAGAGTCCCCTGTGGTTGGAAAGAAGCACACATTGCCTCAGAGCATAAATGGGTAAATTTACCATATTGCACTTGGAGGCTGCCACTGCAGTGCAGCTCCCTTTTTTATGAACTGTGGCTTAAAAGCCAGGTTTTGGTCCTTGTATGCCTTTCTGACTCCACATCATCATTTACACTGTAAACTGGAAAACCTAATGTATAAATCTGAGGAAATTTCTAGAATTATGTTTCAAAAGGTGTAATGTTCAGCAATGACAGGAAACCATGCCACCAGCAATACTGAAAACGCTGTGTAATTGCTGGAGAAGGGGCTGAGAACAACAATTTTGTCAGATATGACCACAGCATACATTTCAGATGCCAGTGCATTAAAAGATCTCCCCATATTCTTGTAGTCTTCTAATTTCTCTTTTGTTTACTTGATGTTCTGGGGATTAAATTTATTCCAAGAGTTGCACTTTGTTTGAAAAATGGGGTGCAAGGAATCTATAAGGCAACCCAGGGCAAGAGAGAGAGAAGATCCAGATAACCTGATAGGTTAAAGATAGAAATGACCCAACTGATAATATGAATAGTTCTGCAGTCACAGAAAAGCTATGGAGGCAAGTAGTGTTGGAAGAAACCATCCTTGCTGGATAACCAGAAACTGGAAAAAAATCAACCAGCTAATGTCCAGAGAAAATGGAATATTATATTCTTCTAATCAGTTACAGTGCAAAGGCTGAAAACCCTCTGAGAAAGAGAGAGAATTATTTTTGTACTGGAGACAGAGCATCTCTACAATTTACCCAGGTGGGTACCTTGGATGGCAAAGCATGGAACTAAACACAAATGAAAAGTGACAGTTCTGCATTTCAAAGGCTTGGGATTTTTAAAAGCCCAAGCCTGTCTGAAGTTTTTGAATTATAACACTACAGACCAATATGCATTTATATCTGAGGTGAGATACAGTCATATTAAGCTGTTTACAGCTTTGCTTTAGCAACTTAATACAATATTACGTTTGTAAATTCTAATTTAGCTAGTATATTTTGAATTATTTTTGTCAGCACACACAATACATATATCGCAATTGCCCAGTTCTGATGGACTGATCCAATCTGAGACCCAAACTTGTCTTCATACAAATGATACTCACATATATTGTAAATTGTTTGACATCATAATTAAACTGTTGTCACAGATGTTTATGATAAATAAATTATTCCAAAATAATTGTAAATCACATCATCAGCATGTTCCCATTACATCTCTGGTGTTTAGAGCAGCGATGAAGCTCCTCCACTCCTGTATGTTTCTGTCAAATCTTTCAATGATTCCCCAGCTGTGCCCCAGGTTTTTCAGCACATACTATAGTGTTTTTTCTGTGCTCCTAATTTTTTAGTGCAAGTTTCAGAAGGTCCATAATGCTGCAGAAAACTGGTTTCATTGTGTGGGACTGGGATATAGGGTGCCCAGGGGGACCCTAATCTATACAGTATGAAGTGTAGAAAGGGGAGGGATACTGTGAGGCAGGCCAGGGTTGTGGCCACTATGTCCATGAACTGAGCAATTCCATCAGGCCACAGAAACACATAAAAAGGGAACAGTGGCCATTAGTCCCTACCCCAATCCATACTCTGCAGTAGCTATTTTGGAGTAATTCCATATCACATATTGCAGTTTGGAGCTGTGGATTTTAGTCCTCAGCCCTGTATTTATATATGGCTGATCACACAGCCTGCACATGAGTTTCACACTCTCCCAGAATTTAACCCTTTGTATCTTAGTCATGCATTTGGGCCTTGACGAGATATTGTAACGGCACTGCAACCTACAACATCTGCAATGGTGCACAAAGTAGAATTTATAATGATAAAATTTCAAAAAACAGCGGTATATATTTAAAAACAAAGAAATCAATGACTTTGTGTAATTAAATAGCTTAGGCTGTTAACATTCTTTGAACCAATACAAAAAATTATATTCAGAATATTCTATCCCATGGCTCCTTTTTATGTACTCAGACACAATGCACTAATTCTTTTAGAGTGGTGTAGGCAGAAGCAAGCTAACAAACTTTCATCAGAGCAGTAAAGGCACATCATTATGTGGTGCCTTTCAGTTTTGATTTAAAAAAATCCATACACCAATATATGCTACAACTGTTTTAGTAGCTTGCTTTCAAGAAACAGCTGCATACATTGAACTGCCAGAATTCTCCTTTAAAATATTATACAACAGAACTATGCATAGTAAAAGAGGTGTTTTCATTATGTCAGACAGAAGTATTTTCTTGACTCTAACTTCTTCTTTCACAAAGTAATTAATAAAAGGTGTCAGCCTGGCACTTCTGCTAAATTATACCATATAGTACAACTTGATCATGTGTTATCACAAGAAAGATTTTCATTTAACAAATAGTAACTAGTGAGCTGAGATCATGATAAACAGACAGCTTGATTGTTTGACAGCATTGGGCCAGGGGAGACAGAGCTCTTAATGATTATGGAATTTATCATTATCACTTTCAAGCACAGTGTTGCACTGAAACCATTAACTGATTATTTTTAAAAAAGTGAGGAATAATTATTTTGCAAAATGGGACAGAGCATGTTTAAGGGATTATCCCCATCAAAATTAGTTCTGGAGGAAATGTATATATTTCATCTTATTTAGATACAAGAAAGAATCAAACAAAATTTTTCTCATCAACAAATATGCCACTGTTAAACCATAAAGTCCTGTAAATTAGAGCATAATGTTGTTTAATACCATACCTTCTATGGTAGGAAAATCTATAATTCTTTACAAGTTTTTTTCAAATATGTTCAGATGCTCATTAACAGAGACAAATACTATAGTATGTACATGAATAATTTTTAAAGTTTATGTATTAAACAGCCTCTTTTTCAAGATCCTAGTAGTAAGCTAATAGAATTTAATAAGTCGATACACATGCTGACTGAAGCTCTCTCACATCCACTCATATTTAGTTTAAGCAGTCTTCAGTTTTACAAATTACCACCTCCTTTAATTCAGTTGTGTCACTCCTTTACTTTACTGAACAGTGCTTAGTAGCTGTCCATGGTGCTATACACGCACTTGAGCTGTAGAATAAAGGACTCCTGATATACCAGAATACTTCCAAATTATTATATTTGCCTCATTAAATGGTAACTGTCCTAACAAGTGAGCCAGCCTTATTGAAATTCCCTACACAAGACTGCAGTATCAATGTTATGCTGTTGCTTCCTAGGGCCTATTCTGCTGCATTCCATTAGTGATCATTCTATTCACCACCTGACAACCCTCACTGTAGGAACATAGCAGTCTACAGAAAGATCCATTCCGTGTATTTTATGGTTCATTTTCCAACATGAGTATAAATTTAAGAATTTTATTTGAGTTCCCCTGGTGCACCAAAAACCTAAAGCAAGTTTAGCCAGCATATATTGTCCTGACATTCTGCAGAGAGCTCACTAACTGTAGTTTTGTCTGCAGCATTCACCTCCAGTATATTACGGTTGTGTAAATTCATGCAGTCATACAATAAATGATAGCTGAATATCCTCCAGACTTTAACTGTTGTCATTAAAAATAATCAAGTAAGGCAAGGAAATAAAATATAAAGCAGCTCTTTTGGGAAGGAAGCATATTTGTAATGTGAGGCAAAGGCAATGCAACAGCCAAGAATTGCAGTAAATCTCTCAGAGCTAATAGCCACATCTAATAATGCTTTCCCACAACACCTCCAAGCAAATGGATTTTGTTCATTGTTTAATCAGTCAAATCAACAATAATCCCCACATGGATAGAGAAGATGTTTGTTAAGCAAACCCTAATTTATGATTTATTTATTTGCAAAGTGCCTTAAAGCTGGGATGGCTAGAAGAAAGATTACTCTGCTTATTCAAGCATGCTGACAGAGCTGGTTTTTACTAGCAATTTCTCTCTGCATCTCACAGCATGGCTGACAGTCATCTGCATAGAAAAACAGCATATTTACCACTAAATCATGCAAAAACATTTACCCAAGAAGATGTAGCAAAGGTCAGAATCCACTTCCATACCCTATGAAGCATTAAGCTGAAGGAGCAATCCCACTGGCTTGCTCAGGCCAGCAGTCTCTCTCCTACACTTGACCTAGACTGCCTTACATAATGAGGAATCAGTGCTGTATCCCGTGTGGTAGAGCAAAGCTGAATGTCATCATTGGAAAGAGCAGGCAGTACTGGCAGCAGACAGGCTGGTAGTTTGCATGGAGATCACGAAGTCTTTTTTCCCCCCGAGTATTCTGGGAGAAAAGGCAAGAATAGCTCAGAAAACCTGGTGTCATTCCTCCCCTGGAATGAATGACTGGAAGGAATGAGGGTGTTACACATGATGCAGACCGCAAGTGCAAAAGCTGCATCTGTGCTCAATGCAAACCTAACACAATTCCTGTCACATTGTATCTAAAGGACTGCATAGCTACAGCTAATAGGAAAGCAACAGCAAGGCAAAGTAAAGAAGGAGAGGCACAGACTACTGCTGCATACAATTGTCTATATATAAACTCATTATGGTGAGTAGAAGAAAAATAAAGAGGGTGTTAGATAAACCTGAAATACTGGAATTTCCAAAGGGAACATTGTATTTCTCTAAATAAATATCTTAGTGCATGTATCTTAGTGAACTAGTTCCTGGAAAAAATGCCATTTGTGATCTGATTTACATAGTGTTACAAAAGTGAAGCTGGTGCATTACAAGGATTTTGATATTTTCAAACAAACTATGTACTAAACATATTTCTGGCTCTGATGATTTTCAAGTTACTCTTGGTAGCAAGGATTGGTATGTTTTGAAGAGAAGCTTTTGGGAATTTCCTAGATTATTATTGTTTGTAATATACTAGCATTTCCTTTGTGGGGGACACTAGGGGAGAAACAAAAATCCAGGCTTAACCAGGAGCTTAGTTGGAGGAAACCTAGAAACATTTCTTTTGGTCTGTATGGAATGTGATTTTATGGTTAACTAAAATTACTGTATGTGATGTAAATTATTTTTTATTAGATGTGTTGAACAGTAAAGAATCTTGAATACCTAGGGTGCAAATACAACACATAACCTCTTCCTACCCTGTGAATACCATGCATGATTTATTTACTTGTCATAAAGAAACAGAAGTTTTCATTGATCTGAGAAATCTTGTGCTTTTCTGATTATATTTAAAACAACTGTAGTTTAATAACAATAGAGAACATTATGGCACACCAGGGCAGTATAAATACTTAGGCAGTATTTACAACTGTTGTAGCAACTGAAGCATAAAAGAAAACATGAAATAATTAACCGTAGGTAAGACTGCAATTTACCCCAGTGTTATGGATTTGGTGCTCTTCCTGACAACAAAATATCCATGATTTTTAGGTAAGTGGATGTGATGGTAAACAGTACAACCATTTTCTGACATGGCAGTTCTCAGGAGCTAAATTAAGACCTGATCTTCACTGGAAAAAAGAAAAAAGCAAACTCAGCAACAATACAAAAGGTCAGGTCACTGAACTCTCAGTGAAAGCTTTAATCCTTCTAAGATACCCAGGAAAATTTTGTCTCTGAAGACTAAAAAATATGGAGATTTAGGCTGGGTTTACAAGTCTGCTCAGGCATGGCAACTACTCAAATCTGCCCACTGTTAGTATAGTTCAAACATGGTTCTAGTTATTGGGTCGAAAATGGGACAATATTTTTTTTTTAGTAAAAAAATTGCCTGACTTCTTTTTTAAACTATTTCCATTATTCTTTCCCATTTTCTCAATATCCATATTATGGCTTTTTCTTAAAAAAATTGCTATGCTAAAATATATAATAGTGCAAGTGTCACTTTCTGTTGGAGAATTTCCATTTAGTTTTATACTCCACTATAGGAACAGTTCTCTTTTAAGAATTATACAAAAGTCTGATGAATGACAGTGATACTTGGTATAAAGGGATAGACATCTATTGACCTAATTGACAGGAGAGTTTTTAGGTCTGAAGTCTTACTTGAAGAAAAGGAAAAAAGAATCAGTGGAGGACAAATATATTTCATAATGACTGTAATAATTACATTATTGTTACATTTGAAATCAATGTGCTGTTAAAATAGCTGCATTAAAATGGCTATCACATTATCAGTTGATAATAATCAAAAGTGTACTATATTGATTTATATTGATTTTTAACAGGAAGCTCCTGCCCAAAGTCCCTAGACATTTTTATACAATTTAAAATATCAGCCAATAGTTTTGGTGTTTTAATTTAACAAGACTGCTCATTTAAAATAAAAGTGTATATTTACATATGTGACAGGCAGAGTGACAGAGATAATAGAAGTTAGAGACAGAAATTAATTCCATCCACTTCCATGCTAATTATCATCCACAGACAGAGGACAGAATAGATTTTAAACTAATAGTACACTTGATCATTTGTGTATGTGTACATACATATTCTGGAGGAGCTAGTAGTGACTCCTATATGTAGGATGCCTTACATTTTCCATTATAAAGGATTCTTGCACCTTTTCTTTGAGAAGGTCTCATACCTCCACTGTTTGCAGCAGCCTTTGATATGTGGCAGGGGGTTCACCTTCAGACTAAAGAAGTGCTTTGTCATTCCATGAAATCCATTTAGCTTTTGCTAAGATAAAAAGCTATTACAGGTTACCATTTTCCTTCTCTCACGTCCATTTCTCAGTAAAATTGGGCAGCAGTAAGCCACTCTGGGCTCATCACCTGGCCCCAGCAGCCCATTCCTGCCTCTCTAGGGGTAACCACATGCGACTGGAGTTCTTCCGACTTTCAGAGACGTGGGGTGAAAAAGCTGGATCCCCACTGCTGACCACTCCCCCTGACCAGTAGTACATTCTCCCTGCTTTGAGATCACAGCTTCCTGCTATCAGTTGAAGTACTGAGTCCTGTAGCTCAAAGGGTAGCAGTCTTTTCTGCATTGCTGAAAGTTCAGGGTGCAAACCCTGCTCATGATGCAGGATAGAGTAGTTGCTACAGCTACATGTGATAGAATTTGTTTTTACCTTTTTCCTAAAAACATACCCTAGGAAAGTACATACAAAAATATTATGTGAAAAGAATGCTATTTAGGTTGAAAAGTTAAGCACTACAAAATTAGAAAATGCCATTTTTCACAGTTGCCTGTGCAACTTTAGTTCAGCCCTCTTGTTTATAGTGATGCATTATGACAGTGTTTTTAATTACATTATGAGAACATTTTTTCCACATGACCGCACCGCCTTCAGTGCACAGAATGAACACACATCCCAGACCAGTGCCCTAGCCATCCCTTTTTGATAAGGTCTTTGTTGAAACTATAACATCTCAGTGAAACATTCCAGTTTAACACAACAGCATATTTTATGTTCCACCAACTCTACTTCTTTCCTTACAGTCTTTCTTTTCAAATTTGATCCTGTACTGATGTAACAAAGTTGTATTTGTCATATCTCTTAGCAACAGATTGTGACATCACAGACATAGGATCATGACTTCATGGCAGGACCAAACAGGAGAAGAGACTGGGCTGTGTGGCAGAAATAAGCTTTTAATAAAACAAAATAAATAAAACAATAAGACCAAGAGAACCTCAGAAAAATATCCTACATTCTAGTTCCTTTCAGTATGAAAGTTTTCTTTAATGCTGCAGTTGTATAAGGTTAGTAAATAGAACACTGAAATACAGATTTTCATTTATAGTACAAACACAGAATATTCAGTAGGTGGCTGAATTAATTTAACAGACTTTGCATCTTTCTTTACTAAAAAGTCATCTTATATAACAATCTTTTGGGAGCATTATAAATACAAGATGTATGATCAGACATCACATATCACTTACAGATTTAAGAAGTAAAAGTGAGCATTTTTGCAGCACCTTGCTTTCCTTTGCCTCCACTGATTTTATATATCCCTTTACTCTAACTCATGTGATTCTTTCCATTCCTTCCCTCACTCCTGACTGACACCTTAATGCTATACAGAAAAGGGAAAATGAGCTATACAATCAGGATAAACCAGTGTAGGCAGGGAAAACTAGGTAACATGGATCAAGAAAAGTCTAAATGTGTTTACTCAAAGCTCCAACACATGTTTGGGGGAGTCTAGAAACATAGAATAAGAAAGCTAATAGACAGAGGGCCAAATTCTGGTCCCTATATAGCCCAAGTAAACTGATCACTTAGGAACCAGTTTGATTCAGCTTCCAGCTGGGCCAAAGATCAAGGGAACAGAAATGTTGCTTACTGACTATTTCCCCACAACACACCCCCTCCAGGCCCTGTGCAAAGTGCAGATCAGCTGGACCCAAAGATCTAGGGCATAGACCATATGTCAGTTTGTAGTATGCTTTGTTCTTATCCAGCACTTTAAAGACACTATGTAAGTGTAAGGGGACTGTTGCCCCCTTAGGGTACGTCTACACTTACCGGAGGGTCCGGCGGCAGGCAATCGATATTCTGGGATCGATCCCGGAAGTGCTCGCCGTCGACGCCGGTATTCCAGCTCGGCGAGAGGAGTACGCGGCATCGACGGGGGAGCCTGCCTGCCGCGTCTGGACCCGCGGTAAGTTTGGACTAAGGTACTTCGAATTCAGCTACGTTATTAACGTAGGAACAATGGGGAGAGGCCAATGCTCCAGATCAGCCTGATTGACAGGGCGGGCAGGCTAATCAGAGAGTCAGGAGGCCAGGGGGGTCCCGTCCTCCATGTGAACTGGAATTGCCTGGGTCAGACAGAGTGGGGCCGAGCTAAGGAGAGAACAGGGGCCCGAGCTAAGTTGCTGAAGCAGAGCTGCAGCCCCAAAGCCAGAGCACAGCCCAGAGAGTGCAGACCTGCCCTGGGAGGAGAGCTGCAGCAACCGGAGCCAGAGGGGCCAGACAAGCAGCCAGGAAGCAGGTCAGAGCTGGGAGCAGAGTCACAGAAGCAGCCCACAGAGCAGACCTGCCCTGGGGGCAGAGCTGTAGCAACCAGAGCCAGAGAGGCCAGAGAAGCAGCCCAGGGAGCTGAAGGCAGAGCAGCAGCAGCAGCTGTGCTGAGGCAGAGTGGAGCTGGGGCTGGGGCTGGAGCAGTCCGGAGCTGGGTGCGGTGAGCAGCTGGGGAGAGTGAGGGGGACCCTGGGCAGTGGGCCCAGCGCAGGGAGACGCCTCAGCCAAGAGGCCTTGCAGGCCAGACTTGGAGGGGGATCATAACCCCGACCGGGCAGGGGCGACGCTGGGAAAAAGGGTCCTGCCACCTAGAGCTTGAGAGCGTGTGGCCACCGCCAGAGCAAGTGTCCAACCCGCAGCGTCTCTGCAGCACAGCCAGGGCCTGAGAAGGAGCCTGGGACCTACAAGGAACAGACTGTGACCTGCCCTGACGTTCCAGAGACACAGTTTGTGATGTTCCCTGCCACAGAGCAGGGTGATGGGTTTTCCTTTAACCTTTCCCATTTTTCCTTATTCTTTTTTAAAATTAATTGTTAATTAAACAACTTGTATTTGCTTTAAATTGTATGAAATGATCAGTGGGTCAGGGAGGTGCCCAGTGCAGAGAGAGTACCCCGGAGTGGGGACACCCTAGCCCCTGTCCTGGGTGACCACAGCAGGGTTGGGGGTCGAGCCCCCCAGGAATCCTGGGCCCAGCCTTGTCGGGGTTTACGAGGACTCTTCCAGACAGGAGAGTGGAAGGGGAGTCCTCAAGGGCAGGGAGGCCTCTGGGTAAAGGAAGTGGGAGCGAGGACTCAGATCCTTTCGCTAGCCCACTTCACCGGGGTAGTGCAGAAGCCAGGAAAGTTCCCCACAATAGCGGGACCATTCCCCCGCTTACATAAGTAAACTATAATGTAATCCTTTGGGATGAAAGGTGCTATGTGAATGTAAGTTATTGTCAGGAAGAATGGAATAACAATCTGTAGATTCTGCCAAGGATATGTACAGATTGTAAGAACTCTTTACTTGTAATCTGAATAATGCAAGATGTAAAGACTACTCACCCACTGCACTGCAAAACAACAGGAATGAAAAAAAAATCAGAAAGAGCTGTAGAGTCAACACAAAATCAAGCTAGAGACTAAAAATACCAGGGAAGTTAGTGGGAGAAACAAAATCAATACTGATGATCAAGGCAGCACAGTGGAAGACACACAGTGTTCAAAATAAGTCGAATAGTCTTCCCCAAATATCTTATAACCTCTTTAAATCACTCACACCTTAAGCAAAACATATCAGCAGCATAATTGGAGCTTGAGCATCTATATTTTAAAGTTTGTTTTCATTTGTTTGGGGTTTTTTGTTTTTTAAAGTTTCACTTATTTTAGCTGGGTAAATGTACATCACTTAAAAAAGTTTCATAAACTATTTTAATTTGTTGTGCTCTTTAAAGAAAGACCTCTGCAAACAGAAAAAAAAGTGGAAGGGCTTTTAGGTGATGGCCCAAAGTTGGCTGAATAGTTTATTAGCTTTCCAATAAACTCAAAGGACAAGTGAACACAGTGGCATGATCAAAAATACTCAAGGAAGAGCATAACCTGCCATAGTGTTCCCTCTATTGCAGCCAAAACTAATGTTTTTAAGTTTCAAGTGGGTCATACAGATTTAATCAGTGAACGTATAGGATATTTGCCATAAGTTTGTATTTTATTTATTTTTACTCTTTATAACTTCTCTCACTCTCCTGCACAGTCCTCTTTTCTGCAGCACATTATTTATAATACCTAGTAGTATTGTGTCCCAAGAGTACTTGGTGTGAGATAGTTTGCAAAGCTAAATTGGCTTGTGGTGTGGCAGAATGATGCTGATCTACTATTGGCAAGTTAACAATATCCTGCATTGAGAAACAAAGTGTTTCCTGACATCACTTGAAACTCACTGCATTACTGTCTCTTCTGAGTCAACCTTACTGCCAACGTGAAGAGTGATGTGTAATTTTGGTAATGGTAATGGTTAGTCAAATAAATAGCAACAGAACAAGTGTTAAATGACATGTTTATTACATAAAAGTAGGGAACCACCTTCACTGTTTTTTATGGTTCACTGCCCACTAGAAACCTTCATACTTTGGTAAATATTAATAGGGCTTGGTTTTTGAAAGGCTCTTTCTTAAATCACATCACTGTCACATAACTGTAGGACAAAGCAATTCCCTCTGCTGACCTTGCGGTGTGGTGGTGCAGAAGGTAAGGCTCTCACTCGGCAACACTACATGCGTAGATTCGAGATCTATGGCACCTGACCAGAAATGCTTCTGTACCTTTCTTTGCTGCTGCCTATGTCTGACATGCCCTTCACTACCGCACCTCCCTCACTCCATTCAAATCTACTGCCTAAAAATGTACTTCTGCAGTCTTGTCTATGAGAAGGAAAGATTAAAAAACTGTTAATGGAACCATCGAGATGCATAGATGCCTGGCTGAGTAACCAAGTGACCTTAATATCATCCCCCTTCTCCTCTTTTATTTATTTCATTTATTCACCCATTCATTGTTTATAACCTTCAGTTCTTGTGGTATGTTGAATTTAGATGGTATGCTGGCATGGGCAAGAACCGCATCTGAACTAGTTTTTGTGAACTGGCTACCACATTTCTAAAATAATAATAAATCACAATAAATGCTTTAAATGACATTGGTTTTGGAGGGTGAATGTCATAAGTGAGCTGTGAAAATATTCCAGAACGTGTAGTGAGAATATTTCAAACTCCTAGCAGTAAGTCATTTGATGCCAAACAACTATATCAGGGAAGTGGTTCTGCAGCATCAGGCAACACAGATTTATGGGTCAGTATAATCGATGCATCATCAGTAGTAAAAGAAATAACGACTTCTTTCAAAAGCTCTTCTGTATAGCCCAGGGCATACATTTGTTATATTGATTCAACACAGATACTGAAATGCCTAACACAAAAGCTTGAATGTAAGAATTACTGCACAAACAAGTTCACAAGACTGGTCCTACCCCCTAGCAACACACAAATAAATACAAATTGTGCTCATAAAAAAGCATAAATTCATCACCCATAGCTTCTTTTTCTCTCTCTCTTCACTTGAAACAGGATCTGACTTTTTTTTAAACACACTACATTTAAGTCTAATCTCATCTCAAGTTCTTTAATCATCCATATACCTATTTCTTTTTCAAATTTACAAAAATTTCAGATTTACTTTTTTATGGACATAGCAGATGATATGGCTACTTTTTGTCTGCTTAGATATTTTAGAAAACTATTTAATCTGCTCGGATTTTTTTAAATATTTGAATGGTTGTTCTGTGTCCTATAGCAACTCTGGGATCTCTGATTTCAATTCCTAAGAGATGTGTGGTCAATTTAGGAGTAGTTTTCCCCTGCAAGGAACACCACTCTATTCATCTCATTCCATCTTGACACTTTTGGAGTTCCTAACATCTGCACTTGCTTCCCAGCTATACAGTCCAATAGTAATATTTTCCATTTGTATACTGGAGTACCTCTCATGCCAAAACTCTTTACTGACTCTCTCATACTTTTATATATTATATATACACACACTATATAGCGAGGTCCTGGAGGCCAAATTTAGGCTGCGAGGTAAGAGATTGAAGTCCAGGACCTCCATGGTAGAATACTCTAAAATGCTTCTAGTTCCACGCGCAGGGCCACTTAGACAGGCAGACTGCAGGGTCTCAATGTGTGGATGAGACGATGGTGTAGGGAAGAGGGGTTTAGATATATTAGGAACTGGGGAAACTTTTGGGAAAGGGGGAGCCTATACAGGAAGCATGGGCTCCACCTAAACCAAAATGGAACCAGGTTGCTGGCACTTAAAATTAAAAAGGTCGTAGAGCAGTTTTTAAACTAAGGGCTGGGGGAAAGCCGACAGGTGCGGAGGCACATGTGGTTTGGACATCCCTTAGGGGAGGATCTATAAATGGAGATTCCCTATGTCCTAATAAGGAGGAGAGGATGGAAGATGATAAAATACAGGTAGGATCTGATGAGAAACAGTCAAAAGAAAAAAGTCCCAAACAATTACATCATGTAATGGCAAACAGCTAAAAAGTGACAAGTTTTTAAAGTGCTTATATACCAATGCTAGAAGTCTAAATAATAAAATGGGCGAACTAGAGTGCCTCATATTAAATGAGGATATTGATATAATAAGCATTACAGAAACTTGGTGGAATGAGAATAATCAATGGTACACACTAATACCAGTACGAATACCAATACTAATACTAATATATACAAAATATATCGGAAGGACAGAACAGGTTGTGCTGGTGGGGGAGTGGCTCTATATGTGAAAGAAAGCGTAGAATCAAATGAAGTAAAAATCTTAAATGAACCAAACTGTACCATAGAATCTCTATAGATAGTAATTCCATGCTCTAATAATAAGAATATAGCAGTAGGGATATATTACAGACTACCTGACCAGAAGGGTGATAGTGACTGTGAAATGCTCAGGGAGATTAGAGAGGCTATTAAAATAAAAAACTCAATAATAATGGGGGATTTCAACTATCCCCATATTGACTGGGTACATATCACCTCAGGAATGGATGCAGAGATAACATTTCTTGACACCTTAAATGACTGCTTCTTGGAGCAGCTAGTCTTGGAACCCACAAGAGGAGAGGCAATTCTTGATTTAGTCCTAGGTGGAGCACAGGATCAGGTCCAAGAGGTGAATATAGCTGGACCGCTTGGTAATAGTGACCATAATATAATTAAATTTAACATCCCTGTGGCGGGGAAAACACCACAGTGGCCAAACACTTTAATTTCAGAAACAGGAACTACACAAAAATGAGGAGGTTAAACAGAATCAAAAGGTGCAGCACCAAAAGTAAAATCCCTGGAAGCTGCATGGAAACTTTTTAAAGACACCATAATAGAGGCTCAACTTACTATGTTTTTTTAATTTGGGGTATACATTTAAGAGAACCAAAAAAGAGCCACCATGGCTAAACAACAAAGTAAAAGAAGCAGTGAGAGGCAAAAAGGCACCCTTTAAAAAGTGGAAGTTAAATCCTAATGAGGAAAATAGAAAGGAGCATAAACTCTGGCAAATGAAGTGTAAAAATATAATTAGGAAGGCCCAAAAAGAATTTGAAGAACAGCTATCCAAAGACTCAAAAAGTAATAGCAATTTTTTTTTAAGCACATCAGAAGCAAGACGCCTGCTATACAACGAGTGGGCCCACTGGGCGATCGAGATGCTAAAGGAGCACTCCAGGACAATAAGGCCATTGCGGAGAAACTAAATGAATTCTTTGCATCAGTCTTCCTGAATGAGGATGCGAGGGAAATTCCCAAACCTGAGCCATTCTTTCTAGGTGACACATCTGAGGAACTGTCCCAGATTGAGGTGTCATTAGAGGAGGTTTTGGAACAAATTGATAAACTAAACAGTAATAAGTCACCAGGACCAGATGGTATTCACCCAAGAGTTCTGAAGGAACTCAAATGTGAAATTGCAGGACTACTAATGGTCATCTGTAACCTATCATTTAAATCAGCTTCTGTACCAAATGACTGGAGGATAGCTAATGTGATGCCAATTTTTAAAAAGGGATCCAGAGGTGACCCCGGAAATTATGGGCCAGTAAGCCTGACTTCAGTACGGGGCAAACTGGTTGAAACTATAATAAAGAACAACATTTTCAGACACATAGATTAACATAATTTGTTGGGGAATAGTCAATGTGATTTTTGTAAAGGGAAATCATGCCTCACCAATCTACTAGAATTCTTTGAGGGGTTCAAGAAACATGTGGACAAGGGAGATCCAGTGGATATAGTGTATTTAGATTTTCAGAAAGCCTTTGACAAGGTCCCTCACCAAAGGCTCTTAAGCAAAGTAAGCAGTCATGGGATAAGAGGGAAGGTTCTCTCATGGATCGGTAACTGGTTAAAAGATAGGAAACAAAGGGTCAGTTTTCAGAATGGAGTGAGGTATATAGTGGTGTCCCCCAGGGGTCTGTACAGGGACCAGTACTATTCAACATATTCATAAATGATCTGGAAAAAGGGGGAAACAGTGAGGTGGCAAAATTTGCAGATGATAGAAAACTTCACAAGATAGTTAAGTTCCAGGCAGACTATGAAGAGCTACAAAAGGATCTCACAAACCTGGGTGACTGGGCAAGAAAATGGCAGATGAAATTCAATGTTGATAAATGCAAAGTAATGCACATCGGAAAACATAATCCCAACTATACATATAAAATGATGGAGTCTAAACTGGCGGTTACCACTCAAAAAAGAGATCTTGGAGTCACTTGTGGCTAGTTCTCTGAAAACATCCACTTAATGTGAAGCAGCACTCAAAAAAGCTAACAGAATGTTGGGAATAATTAAGAAAGGGATAGATGCTAAGACAGAAAATATCATATTACCTCTATATAAATCCATGATATGCCCACATCTTGAATATTGCATGCAGATGTGGTCGCTCCATCTAAAAAAAGATATATTGGAATTGGAAAAGGTACAGAAAAGGCCAACAAAAATTATTAGCGGTATCAAACAGCTTCCATATGAGGAGAGATTAAAAAGTCAGGTACTTTTCATCTTGGAAACTAAAAGGGGATAAAATCATGACTGGTGTGCAGGAAGTGTTATTTACTCCTCATAACATAAGAACTAGGGGGGTCACCAAAGGAAGTTAATAGGCAGCAGGTTTAAACAAACAAAAGGAAGTATTTCTTCACACAACGCACAGTCAACCTTGTCCAAAGGAAGGCCAAGACTATAACAGGGTTCAAAATAAGAACTAGATAAATTCATGTAAGATAGGTCCATCGCTGGCTATTAGCCAGGATGGGCAGGGATGGTGTCCCTAGCCTCTGTTTGCCAGAAGCTGGGAATGGGCAACAGGGAATGGAGCACTCGATGATTACCTGTTCTGTTTATTCCCTCTGAAGCAAATGGCATTGGCCACTGTCAGAAGACAGGATACTGGGCTAGATGGACCTTTGGTCTGACCTAGTATGGCTGTTCTTATTTTGGATTTATTTTCAGAACATAAAACAAAACAGCTTATAATAAATCATATAAAATCAATTAAACAAGTCTGTTTCTACTGGGTTGCTAACAAATTATCCCTTCTATCCCTAATCAACAAAATAACCTACACTAATAGAGTTCAAAGCCAAATGTAACAAACCACCAAAAAATGGCCCGAGAGAGAAAATGTTCTTCTCTCTCCATTTTTTCAGGTCATCTTAACTGAACTCAATACATGACTTATTGAAGGAGCCCAGAAATAAGAGTATTTCTTCACTTCAAAGAACTTTTCTTTGTTACTAGAAGTGGAGGCAATGTGACTCTGAGACAAAGAAAATTACCCTCTCATTCCTAGGAAGAATTTTAACCCCTTATCACAAAGCACTGTGCAGTCTTGACTGGCCCCTTGCCAGAATTCATAGCCTTCCCAGAATCAGTACCTTCCAAGACTTGGGGGCTGATTCTGACCCCTGTCCCAGCCCCTATACACTGCTCCCCCAGTGTATAATGCCTGCATTCCATTCCATCCAGAAGAGAATTCCCCTTGTGCAGGAGCTTCATGGGTCACTGTATGGCAACCCTACAATGCCCCCCTCTCACAGCTCCTGATGTATAGGATGTGTCGGCAATGAGACAGGGCATCTGAATAGTGTTCAACAACTGCTCCTGGTTGCCATTACAAGAGACAGCTTCCCACCCACAAGAGGGAGTTGCAGCTAGAACCTCCATGGGCCAGAGATGTGCAACATCTTATATAACAGAACAGTCAGCACCAGAGCAGAGGGTAGATCACAGTGACCACACACATCTTTTTGTTGACTTCCCCTTTTGGCACGCTGCAGGATTCAAGGTCTTCCCTACTATCAGTCTTATTTGTTTCCCCTCTGGCAGGTTTCTATCCTATGGATGAGTCAGGTGCCATCAAGGGCAGCTTGTGGGAAGGCAGGCTGCAGAATATGGGGTGGCCCCCAACATGGAGGAAGTGGACTTACCAGGACAGGTTCCTTACAAAACTCCCAACCCACTCTGTTTTCCTCTAACACTGCATGCCCTTAGTGGCCCAGTTAAAATGCTAGGAAAGTGGCCAGTCCAAAGGTGACAAACAACCAAGGAATAGCTTGAGGCCTACAAGTTAGTATAATTGTATAACCAGAATGCACATAATTTTATTCTGCACTGCACGGTGTATCTGCCTCCCTAATTAGAATCAGTACATAATGAACTTCCTTTTTTATTGCAAAAATTGTAAAATGGTGCTGGAGTCGGGGAAGGTTGACTTTTGCTGGGGTGACCCTTTGACAGCTAACAACTATGAAAAGCTTGAATTATGAAGAAATAACACTAAAGGCTAAATTCTGCTCTCAGTTCACTTGTGCAGCCCCATTTCTGAGGACCAAAGATGGCCCCTTGTATTTTGGAAGTTTTATGCAATTGTTTCCACTAATAACATCCTAAATAATAAGTGGGGAGAAAGCTGTTCTAGTGGAATTTTGTAGCAAGGAGTGGCGAAGAAGGAAAAAGAATGGAAAGGGGAAGCAGAGGATGAGAATGAAGAGGAAGGAAGGAAGTAAAGACGTATATGGAAGGAAAACGAGGCAGAGGAAATTTTTTAATCCGCATGTGATGGACGTTGAACTGCTCTGTTATAATTTATGAAAACTGTATGCTGATCTGGTTATTGGGTTGTTTATTGTATGAATATATTGACTTAGTTTAATAAGGGTTGTAAGGAAAACAAGCAGGAGAAGAATAGCTGAAGATAAGCCATGCCTCAGCAAACACTGGAGGGTTGTTATGAGGTAACGGTATAGCAACTGGCTCTGAGGAGTCTGGCTTAGGGTTGCCAATTTTATTTGGACGTATTCCTGGAGGTTTCATCATGTGACATAATCTTTAATTCAAGATTAATCTTTAACTCCTCGAGACTCCAGGACAATCCTGGAGGGTTGGCAACCCTAGTCTGGCTCCATCTCCTGCAGAGTTTACCAAACAGATTTTGACAAGCAAGGCCCAAATCCCAGAAACTCACAAAAAACAAAAGAACCCTGGCTGATTAAAAGAGATTCTCTTTCCAAAGAAGACGTAGTTGTTGGGGAGCTGGTCAGGGGAACCCCATGGGATGACTGAAGAAGTTAGGTCTGCCAAGGCTGCCATTAGAGGATGGTAAGTTTTAGGTAAAATAGACGTGTGTGTAGGCTGACTGTTTTAAAATCCATTTTCTCTCGATGCTTTATTCATATCACTAAAATTATAAAATACCTTAGTTTTAAGGCACTATATTTACCACTGGTCACAGTAATAGTCCAGGATCAATAATGCAGGTTGTTGTCAGCAAATTGCAGCGAGGCTGGCTCAAACACTGGGTAGCAAGAACAGTTTCAATTTAATGAGGCAAATATGGAATATTGAAAGTATTACTGTATATCTAATGCTCTTAACTCTATAGCCAGATCTGAAATTAAGCATTCTTGATAGGATTTGAGCACTGTTAAATAAGGAAGTGAAATAGTGAGAGTGGATTCAAGTAAGCCTGGATTTTACTTTAGTTGCATCCATATAAATTAATTCTGAAGCACTATAAGGTTATGACCACATTTAGTAGACTCAGTGCTGAAATAACAGTTCAGAATTTTAAAAAAGGTAATAATTTGTAAAATTAAGCCTAGGCATAGCCCAAATATATAGACAGAAATTTTTAAATATCCAGTGATATTTATGCAACAAATGGCTTGGAGAAAATAACTTCAGGCAGCATGTTCTATCAACTGATTAAATTCTGGTTGCCTACTAAGATGGTAAATAACCGTAGGCTAAGATCTTCAGAAACATCCAAGGCTTGAACTTTCAAATTATTTGAATATATAATGTTTCAACCTTTATGTAATTAGCATGCAGAGAATGAAACACATTTGATAGACTTAGTAGTTATTGTAGATATTATATATACATGCCCATTTTATTCATTTATATATATACACTTATTACACAAAAGATTACATAAAAAGAACATTACGGTTGCAAAGTCACTCAAAAATTAGGATATGCCAGAATTAAGGTTGTCTGTGCCCCCTTGTGCATATGCATGATGTCTTTAATTACATGATCACATATTTTTTCCATAAGCCTTGCCTCATTCAGTGCACAGGTGCTCAATGAATGAGCAATTATTCAATATTTTGTTTTATCCTGATTGTTCAATGTATGGTTTCATGCTTAGTTCCTGCACACAGTTCAAACCCAGCTCTACCACAGAATTATTAATTTCCTCATGGACTTTTCTATGACATTCATTATTATAATATCAGAGTGTTTCATAAACATCAATGAATTTATTTTTACACCCCTGTGAGGTGAGGTGGCATTATCCCCATTTTTCAGATGGGAAACCGAGACACAAAGAGATTATGTTCACAAGTAGCCACTAATTTTGGGTCGGTAATATGAGACGAGTAGGACCTTATCTTTCAGAATACTTACCATTATATAGCATCGTATATGTTCAAAGCACAGATGTCACTGACTTCAGTTGCAGCTGCGAGTGCTCAGGACTTCTGCAAATCAGATGCCAGGGTCTGAACTTGGACACCAGAAAATACCGAACACACTGCTAGTCACTACCTATGAAAAGTTTAAGTAATTTGCCCATCATCATATTCTGTGGAATTCTGTGGCAGAGGCAGGGATGGACGTCAGTTTTCCAGGGTAGTATTTAACTGCCTTACCCATGAGATTATCCTTTCTCTTCCTACAGCCCCTGCCTCATTTGCTAAACACCTTCCATCTTCTGCAACAAATGAGACAGAGGTCCTGCACACAGTTTCTCTCACTACATAACCCAGAGCACTAACCAAATGAGCGAGAGGACCTGTAGAAAACAATAGCATGTGATCATGTAATTAATGACTGTATCATAATGCACATGCATAAGGAGGCCAAAATTTAGGTTGCACAGAGAAGCTTAATTTGGCGTATCCTAACTTCTTAGTGCTTGACTTTGCAGTGTTAGTATTCTTTTAACATAGGAAATTACACACAAAAACCCCTAAGTTTTTAGAAAAGCAAGCTGAAAAAGCAGAAATTCCATCATGTGTAATCGTACTGATACCCACATGGTTCATAAGCAGGGTTGGAACCTCTAGATCTACTCTACAGACTTCTGCCACTTGAGCTAATTGAGTAACTAATAGCAACAGTAAATTGTCGTCCTCTGTGTGGAACAGCACTATAGGGGGATGACTCATTCTGACAGCAGTTTTCACAGGTATTTGCTGACAGCACAGGAATGGTGAAATGCAGGAGCCTTGGTTTCAATTCCAGGTTGAGGAGGGGAGTGTGCTCTTCTGCCTCTGTTCCTCCCAAACCTGCCCCCCTTCTGTCCTGTTCCTTCTAGCCTGTTCTTGTTTCAGTCCTGTCTATTCCCCACCCCTGGCTACTTGCCTAGCTAGTCCACCTCTTGAGCACCTCCATTCCAGTCCTAGTCTCCTACTTGGGGTTATTTGTCCAAGTCTCTTTCTCACTCCCCAGGTCTCCTCATCACAATCTCAACCTGGGTTTCTTGCTCCAGTCTCCTTGCCAGATCCTAATTTCACACCACAGGTTCCTAACTTGATCTCAATGTCCATGTCCCTCTCCCCTTGCTCCCACTGCCCATCTCCGCTTTTCCCAGATCCAGTATCCTTCCCCCAAACCAGCTCCCAGACCCAGTCTTTCCACCCCGGCTCATTGTCCCAACTTAATCCCTTTGCTGTCAACACGCCACCAAATCCAGGCTTATTGACCCTTCCCTATATTTGAGTCAGGCTGCTTCTTCCTCCATAGCATGCTGCCTAAGCACCAGCAGAGGGAGCACTGAGAGCAAAGGAAAAGAGTCTCCAGGCTCTCCTCTCCTATACCTGGTGCCACATGCACTCTGCAGTAGCCAGGAGCAGCAACGTGCAGGGAAGTCACTTCAGGGAAGCCAACTCCAGGCGGCAACATGCTCAGTGCAGATGGAATCTTCAGAGAATTTAGCTGCCAAACTCTAATGTTTGTACTGAGCATGCACAAACAAGATTTTTCAAAGGCTCATTCCTTGGCCAAATTTGGGCAGTTTTTCATTGGAAGAAAAAAAAGGCACATCCTTGACACAAAGAGAATCTCCCTACCAAATTTCAAGTCCCTGTTCCCAAATATAGAGGTGCTAGAATGTCTCAACAAAACAGCTGTTTTAGCATGGGCAAAACAATTTATTTTCCCCTACCTTTGTTATCGGAAACAGCTGAACCAGTGCTGAACTTCAGAAACAAACAAAACAAACAAACTTCACCATGAGGCTGACAGCATGGAACCTGAATGGATGACGTTAAGTACGTTAGAAGCTACTGAAAACAAGGTCTTATGATGGGAAGTACTGGGCAACTTTACATACAGGCAGTGCTACCAGTTCTATAATGCACACACGCTTTGGTAATACAAGCTTGGAGACAGATGATGTACAGAATCCAAGAAAGGGGAAGCTAAAACCACACTAAAAAAAAAAATCCATGTTCCTTTTACGAAGGCCTAGTCCTCACAGGCAGGCAGGCTCTTCCCCTCTCCTTTAGGCATCAGCTTTGGGGGGAGGACAGTGGGGAAGGGAGCTGTTCATAAAGGCCCTTACTTCAGAGGTTTGTGTCAAGTCAGAGCCACCAAACTTATAGACAGAAAAATAAAGTCTCTAGGGCTCAGGTCAGGCTAGTTATTTGGGGCCTGCAACCTGTAGCACCACCAGCAAGGCTTCTAGTCCCCTCTTTCTTACTCAGCTTCCTTTTCCTGTTTATATAGCCCAGCCCCAGGGGCAGGGAAGGGTGCTCCTGGATTGTGCCCTCCAGACTGTTCCTTAAAGAGATAGTACATCCCACCACAGGTATATGTAATTAGTATGCAGCTTTCTGCTCCAGAACATCTGATATCAAACTTTGAGATTTTTGATTTCTTGAAAAAAATTAGACAACTAAGATGGAACTATGAAATTTGAATATTTAATATTAATGAGAACATAAAACAAATATTTTCTTAAATATTATTTATTAATCTACACAGACTGTTTACCAGAGAACGGATGTATTTTTGGAATGTAACTCTTTCCGACCCCCACTGAAAGCATTTGAATGAGCCATGATAACCTGTCAGGCTAAAAAGATTTTATCTTTTTCAAAATCATTATTCACTTCACCTTTGTGAAATTAATCATTTGTTTTGTACTTTGCTTGCAGAATTTTGGTTGAAAAATAATCTAAAATGTCTTTGGTAATTATTTCACTCATTATTATTAAAAGCTCACCTCTGGGTGACAGTCACATTGTATGTTTGTGATCATTTCAATTCCCTCTTGTCTCTGTTCAATAAAAATCTAAGATCAATAGCTACTGGCCCACAATAGCTCTGCAGAGCTCCCTGCCTCTGCAGCTAAGAAGCTGCCACTGAATCAAGAATCCAAACTGTAAATTCTCAGCAACCACAGAAGACTGCATTACGTTTTCCATTACCCACCACGCATCCACAATCTATGGATCCTCTTTCCCTAATTGCCATATATGACTAACAAGACAGAATGCAATGGTATGGGGAGGAGCGGGGAAAGGTAGGGATGCTCCCCTAAATCATGATGAGGGAGTCTTTTGGCAACATTCTATAGGCTTAGTTCATTTTGACTGACAGCTATGCCTCTTTCTGGCGGTCAGAGAAGTGTAGCTCCCTCTCCTGTTCACTGGCCCAGTATGAGGTTGTTCAAGATAGGGGAAGCCTGCCTTGCGACTTTTTACACAACTTTGGGAAACTGGGTCTGAGGCTCCTTTGTATGCTCTGCGTTGTGTGTCAGTGTGTGTTCACCTCGGACCAGATCCACTCAGACAAACCTCCAGGAGCAAGGCATCAGTCTGTAAAGAACATAGAACAAGATTACAGTTCAGCAGCCTCTTCTCCGCCTGCCTGCTATGTGCTCCCAGCTCAAGCAGTGCCAAGACCTCGTCCTGGGAGAGCAGAGGGTACATTGTACAACACAATCCCCCTTACAGACATGTTCGAACTCCCACAATAACTAAACCCCCAACAAACAAGCCCATGTTCTCCTTTTGTGTCACTTAAACTCCCTCTCAGGGTGCTCTTTAAGCCCTTTTAGGTCCTATCTGTAAAGAACATAGAACAGGATTATAGTTCAGCAGCCTCCTCTCTGCCTGCCAGCTACATGTTCCCAGCCAGTGCTGAGACCTCCTGCGGAGGGCCGGGGGGGCAGGCAGAGGGTACATCCTGCCAGGAACCAGGAAGTTCTCCCAACATGCTGCAGTTTGTAGTCCACAACTTGTAGTTACCAGGACTGCTGTTGAAGCACACTGGACCTTGGACTAGACCAGGAAAACTATAATTCTATGATTTTAGGCTCCTGTTGGATGATCTACAATACTCAGAGTGCATTGTATCGGTGCTTGAGTCAAAGTAAATATTCTGAAGAGTTATAGAATTTGTACTTGGTAGTTATGTGCAGTTTGGAGAAAGGGGAGCTACTTCATACCTCTGAACAGCCATACTTGCCTAGAGTAGTTTGTCTGGAATTTTTTATTAAAATTTTACCTCACCCTCTGGTTGTCTACTGTACTGTAGGTGATCCAAAAGTACTATTATTCCTGACTTGCTAAACTCCTTAGGCTCCAAAAAATCCTGAACTTCCTTCTGAATTAATTTACATGTATGAAGCTAGTATTTCCTTCAGTTCAGTGTTACCACCTACTGCTTATTATGACAGTGTTTTCCAGAACATTTAACTTTAAAACTGGCTACATGCTCAAGGGCTTCTGATAGGTCAGAAGCTTTAGCACTTTTGAACCCACTTAGTGTAACCAGCCCACTGGTTGTGGGTAACAAAATAAATTATCTAAATGCTTTCTCTTAAAATTGAGATGAACACTTTACCATTTTTGTAAATATCATTCAATCAAGACAACTATGGGGGAATGAGCTGGATTCTATTCTGGCTCTCCTATCATCAAGAGAATCACTAACTACATGTCCATTGTATAATCATTAATGGTGGTGATGCTTGAGCCCTAAAAACACAGCTTGACTTTCAAATTCTAAGTCACATGGAAAGAAAACATTTCAGTTGTCAACTGAATAAATGTATATGGAATCAGAGTCAAAAATCATGAAATCTCATAATGCTGAGCTCTTCTGAAAATCAAGTCCTTTTAAAGTGTCTCCCATTGATAATCCAAGCCCTGGATAAATCAAAATCACTAGTCACTTTTGAAAATTTAGGCCATAATAATGATAAATATCTTTAGTAACACATGTGGTGATTTAGATTTTCAAAGATCTGTGGAACATTAGCGCAGAGGTTTTTAAACCCCAAAAACATTCTGAGGCAGAGAAGCCACAAAGTTTATATGGAAAGTGCTCAGAACATATGGTGATGGGCAGTAGTACAACCCCCCAAGAGAGACAGAGGTTCTCAAACTGTGGTTGGTAGATTGAGTGTGTTCCACAATGCATTTGCAGAGAGCTGGCTTGTTTCCAGCTTCAACTTTTCATTAAAAGATTGGTAGAAATACACAAAAGACTTTCCTAATTTTACATTTAAATGAAAGCAATTGCTGTAGTTACCCCACAGAACTCATACAATCATGAATGGGAGGAAAGGGGGCCAGTACAATCACTGACTAAGAAGGGGAGGGAACCCATGAGACAGTCTGTAGTCCACACCATGTAAAAGTTTGAGACCCCTGAATTAGAATGTCAGAGTTTTCTGGATGTTCAAAATATGGGTTTTATTACCTACCTATCAGGGATAGCACTGCATCTACTGTGTAGACACATTTAAGGAAGATTCAATTTCACTGCAACAGCACAAGATGGACTGAAACATCAAATCCTTAAGAAAAAGGAGAAAGAAAGCTATAAAATTTGTTCTTTGGTGTTTTGAAAGAGGGTCTTGACACATCAGGCATGGAGTTCAGTTTGCTATTATACATCAAAAATGGAAACAAGTGAGGTTGATGAGCAGTGATGGCACAATGTGTAAAAATATTAATTACAGGTAGCACTTCAGAAATTTGAAAATGTACGGTTCCATACAACGCATATCAATCAATCAGTGGACAGCTCTCTAACATTGTAGGTGTGGTTTAATGGTGATGGCGGTTTTCAGTTCACCCAGTTTTTTGCTACAAACACTCACCTATCTTTATTACTGCTGTCATCATTAACATTTAAGAATTCTCAGTAAATCTTTTCCAATATAATCTCTCTAACTGTGAGCAATTGCAGTAGCTCTGGCTAGAGTGTCCATCAAAGTGGTTTCTTCTCTCTGGGCTTCAGGAGCTTAGTACAAAATTTGATAGCTTTCAAGAATCCTGGGGAACCTTGAATAAGAAATAAGAGCAGTTGGAACCACCTGTTCAGAATGGTGAAATCTGTCACATGGTATATAACCATCTTTGATCTGACAGTTCTCTCACTCTGAACAGGGCAATGTAAAATCAGCAAAGAAATATAATGTTACATGCATTGAAATCCATATTACGCTAGTTTTTAGAGAGTTTGAACAAAATCCAAGAACAGCTTTATTTGTTATGTGGAGGACAGAGTGTGTTGGTTTTGTTTATCTTCTCAAGTAAGCGCCTCAGGACAGGGAATGTGTCTTTGTGTCTTCTACCACACCAAGTATACTGTGAGCACTTAAGGATGAATAATAAATAAATGTAATGCTTGTGAGAGGTGCCAGATTGGCATCAATGCTGTCTATTTATATACAGAATGGGTGCAGCATCAGTGCAGGCTTGCCTTCTCTGCCCCACCTATTAATCATGCATTTTAAATGGGCCACCGAACAACTGTCAGATGGTAACAACTCTTAGTCACTAAAATCTTGGGAAAGAGTTGAACCTGTGGCCTCAAGCTGAAAAGCTTTTTTGTAGCTCTTTATCAAATCACCTGAGCCATCCAGCATTCTGTATTTAGCTCCTCTTATTAATTTGATTGGATTTTTTTTGAAATAGTAAAATCTGATCACAGTCGTTTTCTCTAACAATTGGGTGACCATCCTGGTTTATAATATTTTACCAATAACAGATGCATCCGTTTGCTTTATGTCCCCTTATACATTTTCCTTACCCTTTGAATTACAGTAATTTGTGTGAATTTTAGCCCAATAATTGTCATCTTTGTTTTCTAGTTTACATGAAAAATTGTTTTCTGAGATATTGAGGTACATTTGTCCTATTGTAACTTATTGCGGCAGTGGCCATTTTAGAGGACAACTTATTCTCTTTTCAGAGTGCTCAGTTCAAAAAGCCTCCTTTTAAAGTGTGCTTGTAAGAAATAGTGAGGAAAGCAGGGGACGCCTTACTCAGCTGAGTTCCTTACATATGATCATTGATTCTTGTTGTAGCAGAATTGGCAGCGATAGGATGATTCTGATGGGTGGTGAACTTAATGCCAGGAAAAAGGAGCTTGCCAATGGGATTTCATCCCAAATAAAATACTTGGGTTTACTCCAGTCAGAATCAAAACAGAAAACTCCAATTTGCTTTAGCTACTACAGAATAAAAAAGGGAGCAACGAGGCTTGTAGGTACCAAAGGTAACTGCAGCAACAAGGTAACTTCTGCAGTTACCAAAACCACATGACACTTCCAAAGTCCCCACAGTTTAAGATCAGTCTTTTGTAACAATGGCTAGAGATTTTTTTTTTTTTTTTTTTTACAGTCCAAATGCGAGCAAAATAGAATCAGAAAGCAGGCAACTATTAGCCCCATCTAGGATTCCAAGGCAGCAGCATTAACAAAAAACCCTTTTTTCTCTCAAACTTTTCAAAAAAAAGATTCCATACTAAAAGCAATATTAAGAGAACATTAAGTTTGTATTACTAAGCACTCCACAGTCAGTAGCGGCCCCAATTACTGATAAGATTCCACATGCAACCATAACTGTCCTCTTGAACAGACACAGTATGATACAATCTTTAATTATATGTGTCATGGTTTAGGGCTAGCTATACCCTGGAGTCCTCTCAGTGTAACACCTCCAGGTGATGGGCCTCTTGCCTTCACCTCTCTTGTGGAATCTTGCAATTCTTTCACTCTCTAGATTGGATCGTCAGTGTGTAGCACACTGTTTACCAACTGAGATTATTTAGCAGGCCCAGCTAGATTCAGATGCCCTGCAAGACTTCGTTTGGGACTTGCAACCAGTACCTGAATACAGTGACATAACACAGCCTTTTCACAACAAAGTATTGTTTAATCTCATCAGAAGGAACAAAGCATAACAAGAAAAGGGTTTTTAACACAATTACCAGTCAACTTGCTTAACCGTCTTACCCAAAACTTAAGTAAGCCTTGCTTATTCAGACATCCCCCACGTTTCAGTCTGGGGGGACAGTCTGCACCCCTGCAGCTTCTGCCTCCCTCCTTGCCTATCCCCTCTATGCAGTGCATCTCTTTATTCATTCCCAAAATCCTTTGTTTCTCTTGAACCTGTTGAAACTGGTTTATGCACCCCAGCAGAGGGGGTCAGAGATAGACTTCCAAAAAGTTGATTGTCTGCATTGACCTTTAATTATCAGTAAATGGGGGGCAATGGAAAGATTTGTCTGCTTTCCTGTCTATGTGCAGGTCCTTTCATGCCTGAATTAACCCCCTAACAATCTTATAGCAAACACCACAAACAAGCAGCTGGAATATATAATATTACTCCTGGGGGATTTCTGCGCCACTGCACAATGCAGAATTTTGCAGAAATTAACATGTGCACAGAATTTCCTTTCCCCCACAGAAATGGGCTGCAGGATATCTTCACTATGCCCATGCCATTTGGCTTTCTACAGAAAAACTGCAAAATCTATTGTGCATGCATAACTTCTATTTTCAGCCATTATTTGGTCAAATCAAAACCAGATTTCACTGAATACTAAAAGATATTTCTCTTCCATAAGGACTATGTCCATACCAAATTTCAACTTTCAACCCTCCAGCTATTTAGGATTAGATTGGTTCAAAAAATCTTGCAAAAATGTATTTATGTAAAAAAGCATATATCTCTTAACTTTCCTAGAACTCCAAACTAGCTGAACCTTTGTTCACCTTCAGCAAGACTAAAAAACTCCAGACTAATTGATGACAGTTCCAGAAGGGACTGAGTAATTAAATACAGCTAAAATAGAAATTAAATAACCTTATCGACAATAAGAGTGGCTACACCTGTGATAAGCAGCCATCAGTCTGAGGCGCTAGCACACCTTTGCCGCAAAAGTAACCTATCCCTCAAATTATTAATGTTACACACAGTGTGTGGCACTCCTGTGCTTTTCCCTAGAGTGCCATCCAAAACATAGTCTAGAATGCCTAGCACAGAATTGCCTATTTCTAACATTTAACCTGAAATAGTTAACAAAAACAGTAATAAAACAACTGGTGTTATGTTCCCCATTATACCCTTATGTAACATTATGCCAGTTAACAATGCTTTGTTGAAGTTTTTTTGCCCACTAAAATGTGGCACTTACAATTTCTACATTTGCCTAAAAACAAATCACTGCAGTTTTCTGTTCTTACCAACACATCTGATGGCACTACCAATGTTTATTGTTACAATAAGACAGAGAGCTTCCTTGGGCAGATATATATGAAGAAGATATGGAACACGTCCATCTTTGTCTCCTCAGGCTTCTTGACTTCATGTTGCTGGTGTATGTCCATCTGCCCTCTGAGGAATCAGGAGTTTATTGAGTTTCTCAGTATTCTTTTAAGAGGCTTCAGCAGAAATCACTGGATTACTGAGACCTTGATCCCCAAAAGGCTGTTGCCCTGTACAGTACCTGCAGCTGCTGCAGAGTATTCTGGTTGCCCGATACAAAGTTTTAAACCATTGCTTCTCAGGAATGGTGCACAGCTAATCCACTCTGTCTCCTGTTCTGATGGCCAAACCTGGATACAATTTACTGAATGAGTCGTGGAAAATTAGCTGTTTCCATTTTGCTAGCATTTGTGGAGAGACAGGTGAGATCTAATTTTAAATCCTGCAATCTAATTCTTTGCCACACATCGGAAACTGGGCAGGGAGCCAAAAGATAATGCAGGGTGTCTCTATCCACGCACCGGAAACTACTGGTTTGACTTAACCCTTTAAAGATTGGGAGAGGGATTTTTATAGCTTTATGAAATTAAGATACATAGATAATATATAGATATAGGCATGCATTAGGTTCTTAAATTATTTTCAGACACTCCGAAAGCTGTTTCCCCCCCTGACTTTTGAGGATATTGACATTGGAATCACTTCGAGGTTATGCAAAGAAACAGGTTTACAAATGCTCCTTATCAGCTGTGAATACCTTTGAGACCAAGTGGATTTATATTCTCTTAAAAATCTGTATTTCTATAATTGAGTAGTTAAATTGAGGTTTTGGAGGAGAAGGGATTTCAGCCCTTGTGTATGTGTGACAAGTAGTATATGTGGCATGCTCTCAGTCAGGATTTTAAGGCAGAGGTTACTTGATAGGCAACTCTCTTCCAGTACTAAAAAAGAAAAGAAAAAGAAAACAGAAAGAAAAAGGAAAAGGAAAAGGGAAAAAAAGGAGTTCAGCAACAGGAAGAAACCAGATGACTCCGCAGGCCCCCATTCAACCCTCTCCCTTAATATTTCTTTCTTTATGATTGCCAAGTCAAGTAGAGCACACTCTACCACAAATCACTTATTCTCACTTAGTGACACATAGCATTAGTGTATGCATGTACTAATGGATTTAGTTGCTTTTATGTGATGAAAAAGGTTTATTTACATGTACACTAACTGTTGTCCTTTGAGATGTGTTGTGCACGTATATGTTCCACTGAGGGGGAGTATAGGCGCCCAATGCCAGCAGTACCAGTAGGGGGTTCATGCATCCGTTGTCCTCGTGCAGTAAGCCGAGAGTATAAAGGGGTACCTCCCCATCCATTCCTTCACACTGCTGGGAACTAATGCCCAAAATAGTGGACAAGGTGGGAGGGTCATGGACAATAATTACTGTACAGGTAAATCACAGACTTTTCTCCTTGCAGATGTAATTGCTAACAACCCCTCCCCGCACTGTTTTACTTGACAGCAGCATCAGAGATGTTGTTGTCAAAGGTTCAAAGGAGGAACCCATCAAGACAGACCTATTAAATTCAGGTCCCATAAAGGTAGTGGATGAGACACAGGAGGGTACATGTGAATAAGTCCCTTTAAAAATCTGGATACAAAGGAGATGCAAGAAGATAGAAAACCCATCTACGGGTGCATGTACTGCAGAGATGGATGTTAGATGGACAGTCACTAAACTAGAGAGACAAGGCGGGTGAGGTAATATGTTTTATTGGACCAACTTCTGTTGGTGAGAGACAAGCTTTCAAGCTTACACGGAGCTCTTTCTCAAGTCTCACTGAACTGATAGAGAAAGCAGAAGCTTTCAGATGCTGCAGGTAATCTAGCATATGTCTAATCTCCCAAGGTGTTCAAAGTGCTTGAGCATGAAATTGACCCAGCTGAGTCCCCCCAACCCCTGGTAGGAAAGGAACCCCTCTGCATATGTTCAAGGGTCCAACAACAAATCTAGAGACTGAAGAATTAGTCTGGAGACACAAATCAGCATGGAAGACACACTGATTGAAGTCAGGCTTGCAGACAGCTGAGGTGAAGTGTTGCATGCTGAGTCATATACATGCATGGGCCCAAGTGTCCCAATAGGTGTAGGCAGGGCCATAACCGGGGGGGGGGGGGAGGTGATGAGCAGGGCAGCCACCCAGGGCACAAAATCATGGAGTGGAAAAATGGGGCCAGTGCGGTCTGATGTAGGTCTGGTGAAGGGCATGCTCTAGAGTAGACGATGCCAACTGGTGATGTCTAAAAGGCTTAGATCTCCTTCTAGAGAAATCCTGAGGTTTCCGCTAGTAAAATTATTTTATTTACTTATTATTTATTTATTATTATTTACTTTTGTGTTTGAGACTTGAACTGTTTCCTCTGTTACTGGGGTGTAGATCCCCAGTAAATGGAGAGTCACACAGGAGTCTCTAACATGTGCATGGAATCATCGTTTTTTTGAGAAAATGGTTTGGATCCTTTGAGTGGTAGGTCTTGCATTGTGTTTTGTAGCTCCCTTGGGATGCCAGTGGCCTACAACAAAGAGGAACATCTCATCAAGAGGGCTATAGCCATGGAACATGATGTGATGTTGGCCATGTTGTAACTGCCTCCAAGAACTGCTCCTTGTATTCTTTGGGCAATTTATCTGTAAACTTTGTTAATAAAGGTATATTTGGACAACAATGCCTGATAATTTGAATATTCATAGTAATATAGGCCTTTCTGATGTGTAAGTATAGTCTCTTATACCCCTCATCTTTCAGGGTAGCCTTAAGGTGAGACTGCCTTGAACGCTCATTGGCCACTGCGACCACTGGAGAGTCTTGGAAGGGGTGAGTAAATAAATAATCAAATTCCTGCTGGGTAACGTCTGACCACCCATTTAGCCATAGGTGGAATGGAGACCATGTCTGCCAATGCATCTTTGCAGGTTCCAGCAGAGCTTAATTAATTGGAGGGTAATCCTTCCTGAGCAGGAGTTTGCAAGATATCTAATACTTTTTTTAGTTTGTCTTACACAAGTTCTGCCTGCACCCCTAGACCTATGACCATCCTCCACAGGAGGTTCTGAAATACTTTAAGTCCTCACGGGGCATTGATGCCAGCTCTGGAATGATGGCCTTATCTGGAGAAGAGGAAGAAATATGGGGTGGGGGAACATCTAAGGGTTCCTTCCTGGACAACTCCTCTTCTATGGACTCCAACAAAGGAAGAGGAGACTGCAGGACAATCTACCCTAGTAGTCACTGGTACTGGAGAAGGCAACCTCCTCCTACATTGTGTCTGTGATGGGGACCTAGATGATCTTGAAGCAATCCAAGATGCCCAATAAGGCCAAAGAGGGTAGTTTTTGTACTGCCCACAGTGGTGGGCACCATACTGGGTATCTTTCTAAAAGTACTGTTCCTGATCTATGGTCCGTGTGTTCCTAGAGTGTGACCGGTACAGAGCCCTGAAAGATCTCGGAGGAGATATAAGTGTACCATGGTCAGAGTCTGAAGAGGAGGAGATACAGGTTGTGATGGGTTCCCTCTGGGGTGCCACCTAGCCCTCTGACCCACCAGCCTGAGCTCCCTCTCTCACTGGGCTGCTGTGAAAAGCTGCAAAGCTCTCCAAGTTTGCACTTTCACCAGCATTCACACAAGTAGGGACACACCCAGCTGCAGTTACATGCAGGCTCTCTAACCACCAGCCTCCCAGCCTAGGATCCCAGAGCAGTATCATCCTGCCCTGGTCAAAATCTGGCCAGTATTTGGGTTTAATGCCCGGTCCGCCTCTCCCTCAATGTGAAGAGGACCATGCACACTTGTGGTAACCAAGCTGAGATTTCCCCCCAACCCCTTAGTCAAATGTACACTGGTTTGGATTAAAACATAAATTTATTAACTACAAAAAGATAGATTTTAGGTGATTATAGGTGATAGCAAACAGATCAAAGCAGATTACCTAGTAAATATACAAAAATGCAAACTGAGCTTAACATACTAGATAGGTAGGATATGAATTAACAAATTCTCACCCTGAGTGATAAACAGGCTGGCAGATTCTTTAGGCACAAGCTGCCTTTGCTTTGCAGCTTGGGTATGTATTCGACGGAGCTGCTGGAAGCAGGTGAGGGATCAAAAGGCAGAAAAGGTGGGTTGATGTCAACAGTGCCAGCAGAGGTGATGTTGAAGGCTGTATGGACAATGTAGGTGGAACTGCCAGTGACATGGCAGCATGTGACTTTGATGGTATCAATGTGATTGAGGCTAATGTGATTGATGCTGGGTGATGTAGTAAAGGAGAGTCCAGAAGGGGGGAGACAAAAGGTCCTGCCACTGCAAAGACCACTTACAGCGTCAACAGCATGAAAATTGCAGGCAACTGTTTGTTCCCAATGACAGTAGTACTGGACTCGACCGTGCCAGGGCTAGGGATCTGCCTGTGAAGGCACTGGTCTCGATGGCCCTGCTGGAGCAAAAGTGGACAGTGCCACCTCAGATCAGTGCCATTGAGTGCCAGTGTTTGCAACCAGACCTTGACTCGGCACTGGAGGACTTTTCGGAAGATTTCTTAGAAGACTGAGACTTCGAGGGTCTGTCAGTCTCAGAGGATAAAGGTGGTTTTGGACACTTCGAGGAGGCTGTGGGAGAGGATGAACAGTGTTTCTCACCCAGTGTGGGGTTAGAAGCCAGGACAGCTGGAGGGGTACTCCTTGTCTGTTCTCTTGTGGTCAGGCTCAGGCTCTGAAGAGCAATATATTGCCTTTTCCAGGGGATACACCTTGAGGCAGAAATCCCTCTGCTTCTTCGTCCTCATTGGAAAGGAAGTACAAATAGGATGTTTGTCCCTCACATGTCCCTTGCCTAAGCAAATTAGGCAGCTTTTGTGCCTATCACTAACAGGTATCAGCCCTGCTCATGGCACACGGTTTGAATCCTGGGGACTTTTACATAGTAAAACCCCAGAATCAGAGAACTACCTACCTAAACTATACTCTACTAACAATAAAACTAATTACAACTGTACACAAATGAGAGAAATGCTCATTTCTAAAGGCTGGCTAACCAAAGCTGAAGAGCACCAGAGAGCTCCAGCTCTCACCACAGGAGGTAAAAAGGGACTGAGAGGGAGGCAGTGGCTGTGTCCCTTTCTATACTTGGCTCAGCACACATGGATAGCGCAGCCACATGGGCTGCCTGCTGGTATTGCTGGCAAAAGTCTCTGATTTGAATGCATTGGGTGTACGTACACCTACAGTGGAATGTATATGTGCACAATCACTCGAAGGAGAATGAGTGAGGCTCTTGGTGAAATCCCAGATAAGAGCAGATAGATGCTTTACAGATGGCACGGTTAAGGTTGATGGCTTAAAATGTCCACAAAATGTGAAAAAAGTCATCATCTGAGTGCTTTTTATTTTTTTACAGAAAGAAATTACGGAGAAGTCTTGCTCGGTAGAAAATTGGCTAGAAAGACCATGAATTTTTATTTAATAAAATCTTAAAAAAGACGACCAACCAAAACCACATGGTTTTTGCTATGTAAGTCAAAGTTATGACAGACACACAGTCTCGGGGATGATACATACTCACATCTTGCCACAACTGTATTCTTCAGAGGTCCTCATTCCTCATGCTTCTTGGGATTGAGAGAGAGAAAAAACCAGCGTATTTATGGGAGTTTAATCACCCTGGTTCTCTAGCCTCTCCACTTTGGTAGTGTAATTGGTAGTGTATCACTAATATGGTAGTGTATTGCTAGGTCGGTGACACCTGTATCATCTCAGAAATCTCGTCAACATTAACGCACCAATTATTTTATTCTAATGTTTCATTCTCTGCCATCCTTGAATAATACAATTTAAATAATTAAAACAAAATTACTTATTTCTTTTGTATTATACTGAGTTTGAGTCACTAGAAGCCTAAGAACCGTGATGGAGGAGACTTGCCAGAATCAGTGGTCACCTACCTCTTCTGGCCACAAATTTGTCAGCTCAGGAAAATATTGTCTGGCATCCTCTCTACCCTTGTGCTCCCCATTGCTTGCAGTGCAATCTTGACTGCCTCTTGAAATTATTTTTATTTGGAAATTTGTATAAAATTACCATAGTAAGCATTAACATTAAAAATGCAACTTGCTTCAAAACATTTTCTAAAAATCAATGTCAGTGTTAGATGTTTCATGATTATTTATGTAGCAACCACAGTCTGTGAGGAGATTTTTTCAAACTGATAAAAGACAAGCCCGCAATGTAAGCAGGGTACAGCCTAAATATATAACAGGCAAGGGAGAGGACAGGACAGTGACTGTGCAATGGATCACAAGCATTCGGACCAAAGTGCCATGATTTGAACGGTTTATTTTTAAAAGTAAACATCCACTGGGGCATAGGCAATGCTTGAGGAGATATCCTTGGGGAGGTTCCTTTTGAAGAGAAGCTTGAAAGTGGAGCCATGACAGATTGTGTCCAAAAGGAGGTTCCAGGGATATAGGGCAGCATGGGAAGATTCAATAATGGGAGTGGAATCATTGTCTTTACATTCTCCTCTGGAGTATTATGGTTATAGTTCAGATATGAGTCATACTGATATATCCAGATTGTTAAAAGCATATTTCAAGCTGAAATGCATCTGAAGACTGCAGGCTGCAAACTATTAATTCTGTTTACCAGTAGGTGGTGCTAAAACCTGATTTAACTTAATGGCTAGCTGTCTAGGTGCAACAGTGACCAGAAACACATTCTAGATCTCCAGCAGGCAACAGATTTTCATATGCTCCTCCCAGTAAGGAGCTGGCCACAGTGATCCACACTTTGATTACTTCAAGGTTGGTCTACTACAGAATGCAGAAACCACATAGAAGTGACGACTTGTCTAAAGCTTAGTGGCTCATTTCCTAAGACAACCAAGTGGACAGAACCACACCACATTAGCATTCCACATGCTACTTCGCCTCTCACTGAGTACTGGATCCAATTCAGGATCCTAGTTCTCATCTTCAAAGATCTCCATGTGTTATGGCTTGGCTTCCTGAAACACAGCTTCTCCCTCTGCATCCCTTCAAGAATATTACTATCAGAAAGATGGTGGTAAGAGTACCCAGTACGAATGTTTGAAGTAATCATTCCCATTCTTTTCAATGCTCATGATTTATTAACTCTAAAGTATTTGGTTAGTAGTCTTCTAATAGTTATATTACTTACTTTACTGTAGCACCCTTAAATAACGTATTGAAGTTGTTTTACCTGGAAATACCATTTCTAGAATTAAAGTCCCCCTAAGTGAGATATGTATGCTACCCTTCATTTAGGACCAGCATTTAGGACTATGGACTTAATGGCAAATATGGGCTGATGGGTGGGAAGATAACTTCTTGTTTTTTATTATACCCCTTTGTGCAAGGATATTGATACCACTCATTTCTGAAATTTGCGTTAGAGATTTCTTGTAGGACTTATTCTTCTGTCCTAGGACATTGGGAGCCAGGGTGACAGAGATGCTGCAACAGATTTAAGTATTTTTTTCCCATGAAGATGAGGCTATACGAACAATGACCACCCTACGTGTTGTGGCTGTTTACCATCTCTTCAGTTCTGAAACTCAGTATGCAGATATAATGTTTTCAAATATTGGATATTCATAGGCAGTTATTATTCTGGAGTATCTAACTAGTTTGATGATGTTTTCTTGTATTTTTTAAGATGTGTAAATACAACTTAAAATTTTTCTTTTGAAAACCAGCACAAGGAAATCCAGTACACCCTAGCACCACACCAACATCATGTCAAATATGTATCATTTATTTTATGCCAACAATTTCACTTGTCATAAAGAGAAATGCATATTTCCTAATTTCTTCTTTATTTTTCATTCTTTACATTTCTTTTTTACCTCTCCATGTTCAGTTATACCAAAGATTTTCTCAGGAAAATCAGTTTTACATAAATATTGTTCTTTCAATTTCAAGTTTACTCTTACTTTTTTGACACCCCCATATTTTGAGAATTTTGGTGAATATCAGCATTCATGAAAATGAGGGCCTGCACACAGACAAGTTTCATAGGCCAGGCAGTCAGTTAGCAGTTTGCCAACCTTCACAATCAGGTACACCCAACACAAAAGTGGGATAAAATCTGCTTTTGTGACATGTATGCAACTGCTAAAATAGAGACAAGTGTAAAAATATAACTTCTTCACATACTCCATACTACTGCTTTTGTCTTGGGGTCTCTTCTGTGTAGAGACTATTGCTTGTGATGTATAGTGTTGTGGTTTAGTGATACAGCAGTTTTCAAATGGAGAACTGGATTGAATCCATCAAACAAAGTTCACTGGTGATCCACATGATTAGAACCCAGATTTCCAAAAATGAGAAGTTACCTGCTTTAGTTAAGAGAAAACTTTCTCTCTCCCTTTGGAATGATGTAGTTTCCAGCAGAGTTTATTGGCTCTAAAAGAAACAGAGCACTGAAATCTAGAACTGTACAGCATTTTGGGTTTCAGGTAGATTTCAGTTTTCATTTTGGAACAGATTTTTTTGGATTTTGAATACTGACAAATTCCTACACAAATCTTGTGTGTGTGTGTGTGTGTGTGTGTGTGTGTGTGTGTTGTTTCTCATAATACAGACTTTTTGTTTTAGACTCCGATATCTGGTTCTTGCTCTAGAATCAAAGACGACAAGGATATTGCAGAAAAGCTAAATGATGTATTTGCATCAGCTTTCACCACAGAAGATCACTGGGAGATCCTACCTCAGCGTGGGTGCTGGAACACTTTGTATAGTGGGAGTGCTGATTGCTATTGAACCAAACTGTAAACCCTGTATATGATGGAAACCACTTTACGCTAGGGGGTGCTGCAGCACCCCAGCACCCCTAGTTCCAGCACCTATGTACTGCACAGCTATACTTAATAGTTAATAAAGATGATTCAGAGATTTAAGGTGTCAGAAGTGCTATTGGAAGTGCTGACCCTCATTTGTGACGCGGCCCGTTGGTCACCAGGACCAGATGTTATTAATCCAAGAGTTCTGAAGGATTCAAGAATTCAAGAATTAAGCAAATGAGATGTAAATATGTAATTTATCATTAAAATAAACTACTGCAGGTAGCCACTGCTGTACCTATTTTATAAAAGTTAGAATTGGTAGAGTTGTCCCAGGAGATTATAGCCTAGTGTGCCTTACTTAAATATCAGGTAAATGAGCTGAAAAAAAATTAAAAAGCCCTATAAAATGCCTAGCTGAGCCTACATCTGGCTGGAGGCAGACAAGGAAAGGACATTTTCTTCCCATTAAATGTTTACCATTCAAGTTGCTCAAAGCAGAAGTCCAGATCACTCAGCTTCAGGACCTGCATAATAAAAGATGGACTTTTGTGGCAAGCTCAGGCCCTAAAATCCTCTGTACACCATTCCCCCTCCTTGTAGCAATGCTTGATAAGGTATTTATATGAGATTTTCACTAAGAGCAATAAAATTGGCTGAGATCATATTACTTTTTACCACAATAGTGTTAGAGTATATTTTTGTCTAAAGCATTGCTTTATACCGGCACTCCAAGGCAGCCAACTTCTCCAGCAGTTTCTTTGGCTGTCCTCCAGGAACTTCTTCCCCAAAATGCTAAACTAAGAAGTTATCTTGCTAGTGTTGCTTTGGCTGCGTCCCATGAGAGGGCACACTCATTTTTCTTCTCTCTCTCTGTAGAGAGAGATAGAGACAGATAAAAGACCATCTGCAATCTTATTGGTAATAAACAGGTTTGTACTGTTGAGCTGTCAATGTCACACAGTTTATTCAGTCAATTTTTTATTAATCATCTATACTTGAGTATGGTCAGATCATGTTATTTAATCTAAACATGAAAGGCCAGATTCAATCCAGGGTCACTATCAACCCTGGTGGAGAGGTCCTGGTAAATAAAGTCTGCGAGGAGGATGATTGACTCAACTAATCTTCCGCCTGGGAAAGCAGGTAAAGGGTTAAGAGTTGGAAAGGAAGGGGTAGTAATTTGCAAAAGTAATGCAAGGTAAACCACATTACTTTCTGCTGTAAAAAGTAATCAGATTACCCATCAAAATTATATTATACATAAGTAACCCTTCATGTTAATCTGTTACATATAATCAAATTACTTTTTAGACTAATTTATTATTGTAGTCCCTTTATGTTCCCATCAGATCCATATATAAACATGTTTATATATAAACATATTCAAACACACAGATTCAAAACATTAAAACAAAATATTCCCACTTCCCACCCACAGAAACATTGGGTTCCCCCTTCCACCGTCCATCACACATTCACAACCAGAGCTGCCATTCTCCCCTCCATGACCATCATCCTAAAGAATGGTGGGTGAAACTCTGGTCCCACTGAAGTCAATAGCAAAACTTCCATTAATTACACTGGGGCCAGGGTTTCACCTCATCTTTTTTCATACTTAATGCTATTTAAAATCAAGCAACCTATTGCTTATAATACTGGCTGTAAATATTTTGTCATTTAACTTTCTGTAAAACAATATGATTAACTTACTGTCTGCCTTGTTTTTCATTATCTCTTTTCCTTCACTTGTCTTTTATCCCTTTCTTTCCCCTCTGATTAACTTTTCTGTTCTACCCTCCTGCTTCTAATCCCTCCCTCCATCCCTATCCTTTCCTATCTTGCACTAGCTCCAAACCTCTCTGTCCCATTCTATTCTATTCCCTCCTCTTTGCCTCTCCTCCCACTATAGCCTCCCTTCTGAGGTCTTCCGGCCCTGGGTTCTTTGCTCCCCACTCCTGTTTCTTCTTGCTCTTCCTCTCCTCATCTCCCAGGCAGCTCCCACTTTCCTCCTCCTTCAACCCACCAGAATCCTTTCTTCCCCTGGTTTCTCCTCCTCCCACCACACTATCTGCAACTATCTTTCCTCTCATCTCTTCCATTCCCTCCCAAATGAGGGTCTCTCCCTTGCAGGCCCCTAGGCTAGTTCTCCCCTTCCCCAACAATTTCCTTTCCCATTTCTGGGGTTCACTCTCCTCCTGCTTCTCTCCCTGCCCCCCCCCGCCCCAAAACAGAACTCACAGATGTGAGGATCCTTGGAGGGAGCTGGAGCTGCTGGAAGATCCTGACTGTGGGAAGTGGCTGCTTCTTGGTGTCTCCACTTCTTCCCCTCCCCCTGGTCCCCACAGGAAGATAGTCAGAGAAGACGTGGGCAGCTACAGAGTGGGGTCTTCAGCTGGCTTCTCGCAGGAGGAGGCAGCCACGCAACTCCCTCTTGGAGAGGTAGGGAGTGCAGAGTTTATAATCCCAACTCAGAGGAAGTTGGGGAGCAACGTCCTCTGTTATCTCCCTGTATTATTGGCCCAGTCAAAACCTCTTTCTGAAAATGCCCTGCTTTCAGCTTCCTCACAATTAGACCCTGTGGTTGCCACTTCAAGCACCTCAACTAGTGCAGTTCCAGTAGCAGGGTGTCTACAGAAGACTGACAGTTCCTGAGGTGAGCCAGGATTCAAGTCACTTCAGGCTTTATTGGCCAATGCCACCAGTTGGACCAAATAATACAATGGAAGGTCAAATAACTCTGTTAAGCCCACTTTTATTTTTGTTTTTAAAACTTAGTGCAATAGGGATCAATAAAGTCATGACTGTAATCTCAGAATGGAGTCTGCTCCCACAACACAGTTTTTAAAATGTATGAAGCTTGAAACTTAAATGACTTGACAATGCTGCCTTAACTACACTCCTAAGACTATTAACAAAAATGTAATCAAACCCTGAAAAAGTCTCACGGGAGTAGGAATAAAACTATTCCTTTCCATTCTCTGCATCACACAGGACCACATTAAAAGGTTAGAGGCCTACTTATTCACCTTACAAATGCCAGTACAGCACAAGCAAGCAGTTGGGTGTCTATCTGGCCATCTGTATGAATATTTACCTGGTTTCAGCCCAAAGGTTTTAGATCTTGGCCCTGATTATACTTCTTCATGCATAAGCCTTTGCACACATTATAGCCACTACCAATGTGCATTCTGTCACCCCTATGGGAGACACAGTACTGTAAATCTCATCAAACTATCTTCTCTTCACAAAACAGCCGTTTTTATGGGAAATAGAAAATTCCTTATAATTGGTTATCTATTATTACCAAAAGATTTCATGTTCCTAAGATAATTTTACTTTTAATTTTAAGAAGACTATCTTCTTTCTTTATCCTTTAACAATTTTTCTAATTGCAGTGAAGTCTATTGGCTAATGAGGTTACCTGTACCTCATTCACTGGTGCTATCACATGAGAAATGTAATTGCTACTGTTGATCCAATTACTATTTAGCTCCACTGCCTATAAAATCTGCTGCAATAAACTGATTCTTGGTCTTCTTGATTGATATTTAAAAGGCAGATCTTTTGCTTTCACTACTCAAGTGAAGGAGAAAGAAAAGGAAGGATGTTGTGTTCTATTTTAGTGAGCCTATAATTAATACATCAAGGGCCAAACACATCTTGTATTGAAGTCAATGACAAAAGTCTGATTTCAGTAAGAGCAGAATTGGATCCTTAGACATATTGAAAAAGGAAAACTGCAGTGACTAATAGGGTGGGCATTACAATTAATTTTCAAATCATTTGTTAAAAATACATCTCAAAATTTCAATAGCCCCATCCCCGTGAATACGGTTAGAATCACAATCATGGAAGATGAAAAAGGCCCACTAGAAATTTTAAATAAACTTTTCAGCTTAGTTACAAACTGTTATTGGACTTAGCACCCAATCCTGCTCCCTTTGGAGCAGGGGCGACATTTGCTAGAGGGTGGGGGAACAGTTCCTCCCTAACACTTTTTATGGCTCCTCGCCAGTTAGCAGTGTGGTGTCTTCTCCATGCCTGTGGGGGCCATTATGGGGTGGGCCAGGTGTTGGCACCCAGTCACTGCATTGCCAGTGCTGCTCTCCTCTCCCCACCAGCTGGACAGAAAGCAGCAGTGGCAGGCTGCCTGGAGCTGAGCACAGAGCGAACCAGTCCCCAATCCCTGTCCCGGGCTGGCCATCAGTGAGACACCACTCAAAATGAGCCAGGCTCAAATTGCATCCTGGAATGTGGGTTGCAGCGTCACTCAAATTTGGCCCAGACCCCCATCCATCAAGCCAGCTTGGAAGGGGCTCCTCTGGAGAGGCCTATTTAAAAAGTGGGGGAACAATGGCCCCTTGGCTCACCCCTGCCTCTGGTTCCTGCCTGCCCTCCGGGATAACTCCGGCACACCACCTCCCTGCCCCTCTGCTGTCCCAGGGATGGGACTAGCCCACTAACCCCATGGCCAGCCATGACCTCAGCAGGGAGGTGGAAGCAGGGATGCTGACACAACTTTGATCCCTATTTTACCCCAGAATTGTTCTGAAATGGTGCCCCTGCTTTGGAGTTTTACCATTGGCTTCAATGGGAGCAGGATTGTTTGACATGCAGGAAGCAGAGCTCAGCGAATTAAAAGCATTAGTGACCTGGACACTTTGGGTGTTTAAAGCCTACTGAAATCAATGAAAAGTCTCACTGATGTCAATGCGCTCTGGATCAGGGCCTCTCAAAGTTGTATGATAGGTACTATTAATTATTATTTTTCTGCTGTTTGTATATTTGCACACATTTTCTATACTATAATCTTACCACACTTCTGAAAGTCTTCTGAATCACTTTCATACTGAGTTGTCTTTTCTGCTTCTATGGGAATAAAATGCTTCCACTAGTGTGAGTACAGAATTATGATTTGGTATCATTTTACACCCACTTAGCATGGGCAGAATCGGGCCCCAAAGTTTTAAATTTAATTTGTGCTCTAGGGCCCACTTCCACAGTCTTTACTCATGTGGGGATAAGAGTAGCAAAAGTGAGTCTAAATTGGCAGGTAACTTCTTAATGGGGTGACATTTAATTTTTTGTATTTGAGCCATTTTTTTCTCTGTTTAACTTTTATAGTAGAAAAAGTTTATACATAATCCTTCTGTAGTTTTTCATTGCACTATCACAAACTCTCATTCCAGGGTAACATGATGCATCGCAGCAGCCAAGCAGAGATTGTCTGAGCTCCCAAATGAATCCTTCTATAATTCCCAATAGAAATGCTAATTTTTGGACCCCCAGCCAATCACACTCCATAAATAGCTTTTTAGGACCTCTATGAAATCCTTTTGGAACATTATGACAAGTCCAATATGTCTGATATCAAAACTGTGAATTATAAAAGTAGAATCGGATCAGGAAGTCAGTCAAGATGGTAGAGCCATGCAGTCTGCAAAACTCAGTGATCTTGCCATCAAAATCAAGAAGGTATCTTTAAACTTGACCACTATCACAGAAAGTACACTTTAGGAAAGCACCACTTGAATCATCTCTAACAGCAATGGACCCCTTTCTGCAGACCCTAGGAATGCAACATTACCTTCTGAGATAGTAAAGCTGAAGATTTTGAATACAGAAGCTGTTGATCCAAGTAGCAGAAATCGTACATCCACTGTTTGTTTTAAATGCATCCCCAGACTACTGGATCTAGAGAGAAAAGGGAATAAGTTAAAAATAGATAGAGCCCATTGGACACAGGGCTGCAAGAGACAGCTTTTACTCTGACCCATAATTATTCACCTACATAATTTTAAAGGACAGCAATTTTACAATGCTGCCATGGAAAAAGAGCTCTTACTTAAATAAGGAAAAGCTATCATTTCCGCTTTTGCAGTGGTAGACTGTGACGGGTTGGATCACAGAAACCCCCTTGGGAGCTGCCACCTAACGTAGCAAGACTACCCCTGTTTTATTTTCCCTGCCAGCTTTTACTATTTCCAGTTTTGCATGAAGCATATTTCAGTTACATTATATTCACTTATCATGTTTTTATAAAACCATGTAGACTGCACAACGTCACACCCTCCTCCTGAACTTACTGCCAGAGACTTGGACCATGGCGGAGGCAGTATACCTAAAATTTGTTTTTGGGCTTCCCTATGGGGCAGACACTCCTGTGTCCCCCAAAAGGGAAAGAGACCCTGGTTCAGCTGTAGGCTTACAGCTGCCAGCTATGACAGACCTTTCGCTGGCCAGCAAAATCCCCCCCCCTTCACTCTGGTTGGGTTTGCTTTCAGCTAGAGTTCTTGGGGTTTGTTCCCACCGCAGCAGTCACCAGGACCCCAACTTCCAGCTTTAGGATACATGTCTCTGTGTACCTCTTTCACTTCATTACAGCCAGTTTATGCTTCTGGGTCTTAATTGCTTTGTCTCTTAAGTCCAGGCTGGTGGGCAGCCTTTTCTTTTTCCAGGTCAGCCTTTTCCCAGGCAAATTGTACATAAATTTTCATTTGTTTTCCCTTGAGACCATCACTTGATGAGCTGGGATACCACAGAGAACCCCCTCCTGCCAGAACAGGCACCCCTTCACTCTTGTCTTGCTAAGTTAGACACTTCAGTCAGCCTCAGCACAGACACGGAGGTTGGGCCACACCCATCTGCAGTTCACTGAAACTGGGATGCACTTAGCTCAGGGGCTTCTTAGTTAACAGAGACTTTTCCAGCGCCCAGTGTTTAGTCTTTTTGGGCAATTTGCAACATGTGTAGTTTTAGCTTCTTTTGATCTTCATTCTTACTTATTTTGCTTCCTTTTCTGTCCCTACTTCCCTTTCCCGAAATAAGCAAACAGAAAACAACAAACCAGTAACCACTTTGTCTGTTTTCCAGCCACCACACTTAAAACTCACTTAAAATTACTACCAGTATTTCAAATCAATCAGCTGTGCACAGATCCTGCCGACTATGCCACTGTGACGGGTTGGATTACAGAAACCCCCCTGGGAGCTGCCCACTGATGTGCCAAGATTACTTCTATCCCTGTTTTCCCTGCCAGTTTAGGACTCCAGCACCCTGTCTTGCTGAGCCAGACACTTCCGTCTGCTCCAACACAGACCCAGGGTCTGAATTACTTGCCCCAAAGCTGCAGGTTTACCTGAAAACAGCTCACAGAAGTGTACTTGTCTTTAGCACTTAGATGCCCAACTCCCAAGGGGGTCTAAACCCAAATGAATCGGTTTTACCCTGTATAAAGCTTATGCAGGGCAAACTTATAAATTTTTGCCCTCTATAACACTGATAGAGAGATATGCACAGTTGTTTGCTCCCCCAGGTATTAATACATACTCTGAGTTAATTACTAAGTAAAAATTGATTTTATTAACTACAGAAAGTAGGATTTTAGTGGTTCCAAGTAGTAACAGACAGAACAAAGTAAGTCACCAAGCAAAATAAAATAAAATGCGCAAATCTATGTCTAATCAAACTGAATACAGATAATCTCACCCTCAGAGATGCTTCAGTAAGTTTTTTCTTGTTCCAGCTCAGGTGATAGCTAGGGGATTCTTCATGATGGCTCCTCTCTCTCTCTTTGTTCTGTTCCCACCCCTTTATATATCTTTTGCATAAGGCAGGAACCCTTTGTCCCTCTGGGTTTCCACCCCCCCTCACTGGAAAAGCACCAGGTTAAAAATGGATTCCAGTTCAGGTGACATGATCACATGTCACTGCAAAACTTCATTACCCACTTGCCAGCACACACATATACAGAAAGGCTTACAGGTAAAACACAGCCATCTGCAGACAATGATCCTGGTTAATGGAAGTCATCAAAATTCCAAGTCACCATTAAAGGCCCACACTTTGCATAATTACAATAGGCCCTCAAAGTTATATTTTATATTTCTAGTTTTAGATACAAAAGTGGTACATTTATACAAATAGGATGATCACACTCAGTAAATTATAAGCTTTGTAATAATACTTTACAAGAGACCTTTTGCATGAAGCATATTCCAGTTACATTATATTCACTTGTTTTTATAAAACTATTCCAGTTACATTATATTCACTTATCATGTTTTTATAAAACCATATAGACTGCACAATGTCACATAGACAACTGCATTAAAGCCAGTAAAGAAACTACATAGACCTCTTATACACAGTGAACCTATGGCTCCTTAAAGGGACACCGACTTTGATGTTTAATAATCCCGAAGAAGAAACTCTGAAATTTGTAAATTCTAGAGCAGAAAAGCAGAAAACCTTAATGCAAAATAAGCTTTAAGGCACACTTTTGGGTTATATTAATGCTGCTATGTAATAAAATGGCAATTAAATGAAAGATATTTAAGTAATTCTTTTTTTCCTCATTATTTCATATGGAATATACTTAGCTTCAATGTTAGTTCATTAGGACCATCTCCTGTAACAATTTTATCACAACCTAACCTTGATGATCCAAGCTGAGAGTAGTCTATGCTTTCTAGATAGTCTATAGACTATGAACTAATTGAGGGGGCCTATTTATATTCTTTTCGTGTAGATTCACTCCCTGAATTTTATCAATATCCATTTATTTCTTTAGAGTAATGTTATTCCCAACTATCTGGCTTTATGCCAGACAAAACTACAAATCATAATATTCTGCAAACACTAAACATCATTCATCATATTAAATGAACAAATGAAAGTTGCCTACTTCTAGCCTCAGATGCAGAGGATATTTGACAGGGTTTCTTTTTTGTAGTTATTAACTTTGGACATCTATTAAAACAGTGGTCAAACTGTTCGACAATTCTCCACGTGCTTTTCTTTTATTCAAATAGCCTTTATTCAATGCCTCAAAGTCTTAGTAGCATACAATACCATATTATTATAATGGTAAATAGACCATGGCAGAGGTTTTGCTCTTAGACACATTCAGTGAGTCTCTCACTAACTATTTTCCATGCTGACAATCCCCTGAGGGATTTAGATATTTAGGAGTACAAATCTCACCCAATTTCAAAAAACTAATAATGCTAAATCTGTAAACCCTTTTATATCCCCTACATCAAAGGCCTGCAGCGATCTCACAGTTTACCATTATTTATGTTTGGGAGAGCCAGCTTGACAACAATCAATGTCCTTCCACAAGTGTTGTATTTTCTACAAGTCCCTCCTAGTACTTCTAGCTATGTGGTTTAAAAAGAGAACTAGATAGATTATGCAGCAACTTTATATAAAAGACCAAGAATCATCTTATTCAGGCTCCAATGATAAAAATCAAAAGTAGGTATTAGTCTTTCCAATTGGAAAATCTGTAACTGGGAAGCTGTAATTCAATATGACCCTAAGGGCAGGTCTACACTAACCCCCCAATTCAAACTAAGGTATGCAACTTCAGCTACGTGAATAACGTAGCTGAAGTTCGAAGTACCTTAGTTCGAACTTACCTCGGTCCACACGCGGCAGGCAGGCTCCCCCGTCGACTCCGCGGTACTCCTCTCGCCAAGCAGGAGTACCGCAGTCGACGGCGAGCACTTCCGGGTTCGACTTATCACGTCCAGACAAGACGCGATAAGTTGAACCCAGAAGTTCGATCGCTCGCCGCCGAACTACCGGGTAAGTGTAGACCTACCCTAAGCTAAAACCACTAAAATCAGTGCAAAAGTCCCCATGGACTTCAATGGCTTTTAGATCCTACCCCTATGTTTAGAACTGGTTACATTGTATAGAAATTCAAAACAACAGTCCCACGTGACAAAGTGTCATATTACTCTCCTTTTACATTTTCCAGCTTGATGTGTAGTGAAGATATTTTGTTCCCCTCAGGAAATCAGTCAACGTCCTATGGCAAGGACACACTTTGGGAATACTGGGGGAGCGGGAGAAGGAAGAATATCCATCAAATACCTTATAGCAGTGCCAAAATATTCACTGACTTCCCAGATATGCAGAATATGCCAGAATACTGTTGAACATTGGAGACTTTTTCCAGAGCACAAGGCTATTGAACTTTGAACAGCTCAGACTGAAATTTGATCTACTTTGTTAGGATTTCAATGTATAACTATAATTTGCCATTTTCTAGATTAGATTACTGAGGGGAAAACTCCACTGGAGAACTGGAGCAGAACTGATTTGAGGAAACATTGAGAACCAAACTGAGTTCTTTTCTCCACTGTATAATTTTTTCCCCTCAAGACAGACCCTGGACTTGAGAACTTAAAATTCCTCTTTGGTATAATCATTAGCAGAAAGCACTCCTCTGGAGCCTCAATTTACAACATTCACAAAGGGATGCAGTACTTTCAGATATAGACTTCTATTGTCTTTCAACTCTGACCAAAATTAATTCAGATCTATACCTATGAGGCTCCAAATAGAGCTTGTTGGAAACCGGGAAACATTTTAATGAAGATTTGTGAATTTCCCCCCCTTTTATTCTTTGAAATTAAATATTTTTTTTCACTCAGATTTAGCTTGGAATGTGATTATCAATCAGCCTCACTCAATACACTGTTTATGGAGATGCCATTACGTCATCTGATTTTGGGCACTGGTCTACCATTTCATACATTCCAAGTTGGCAAATGATTTATTATTTAATCTTTTGTAATACATTCTGGAACATGGGACCAAATCTCTGACACAGAGTATTGAATATGATGTCGATGGCTGGCAATAATCTTATCCCAAATCTAATGAGTGTAACCATTAGATATTATGGATGTGGCAACATGTCCATATTATGGATGTGGCAACATGAAATCTGAACTTATTTTAACTTAAAAACAAAACAATTAATAGTAATGAATAAAGGTTGTATATATTCTGAATGTATATATAAAGTATCCTCGGACTTAACTGTCAACAGAATACTGCTGTAGACTCTGGACATACCATATTTATACCGAAGGAAATCAATCTGTTGCCCAAAATATTATTGGTAGAGCTTGTTGAGAAAAACTAAGTATATTTCCTGAAAAATTTCAAATTAAATTTAATTTCTTACCATTTCATTAAATGTTTCCATTTTTTAAAATTAAAGAATCATTTTGGTAAGAAAAAAACACTTTGAAAAGCAAACACTTTTTCCTGCAACAAGGGGAAAAATTAAAAAGTGAGAGAAAGTGCTTTTTCTTGCTAAAATGAAATAAATTAAAAATTAATTTTTAATTTGCAAATTTTTCACTGGAACTGTTTCACAATTTTTTGGTAGAAATGTTTGAAAAGGCATTTTCTACAGAAAAAAGTTAAATCAAAAAGTTTTCCAACCAGCTCTAAATATTAGCATGTGGACTTTCATTTTTTAAATTAAAGTTGATTACATGAATATGAAGGAAGTTTATCATTTAGAGTTTTTTATTTTATTAGTTCATTTAATTTTTAAAAATTAAAAGATAAAATTAAGCATTTGGACTATAAGTCTTGCAGGGCAGGGATTGTTTCTTTTCTATACTGTACATGAAACCCAACATAATGGCTAATATCTGGCTCTTCCTTGAGTCTTCCATGAAGGAAGCCATGGGTCAGCAGACTGACAACAGCTTAAACAGAACTCTGCCTCTGAGGAAAGGTACAGAGGAACCTCCCAGATGGAGTACATCGTTGTCTTTGCCTTTTATTTTCCTTGTTCTTCCTCTGCCATCTTTGAAAGTGGGGGAGGTGGGCCAACCTCTGACAGACCACTGGTGAGAGACAACCCCTAGGAGAAGTACTGTCCATTTATGAAAAAAATAAAAAGTAGGAAAGAATGTAAAGAAGAAGTAAGAGTTTCTTGCTAATTCTGCTTTTCTCCCTCCCTCCCCCACTCCTTATAAAACAACAACAAAGGCAGGAAAGCCAGCACTTCTGCAAATTTTCATTCTTGCCACCATTTACAATTCATATGAAAAAATGGTTATATTAAGAGTGTGCTAATATTTATTTTATGTAATATTTGGCATTCAAAGCCTTGCTGTGAAATCTTTCTGTGCTCTTTGACTTTAGTATTTCAATAACTATTTTGTTTTGCTGCATGATCATTTGGGAGACAAAGCTCAATTGTGCTGAGTCTGTCATCTCTGCTTCCACCATGCTTTATATTCTCTTCATTGCCATATTCGCTCTCTGGAGCGTTCTCTTATAATAAATGACACAGCCATAAAAAAGCTCTAAAGAAACACTGCCCTCCCCTCATTAACTAATGTAAAATTTTTGCAAGAAGTCATGGGACAATTTTTTTTAAATTGTAGAAGACTCGGCAACTAGGAGAAATTCTTAGCAATTAAGGGTAGCCAGTTAGACTTAAGTAAAAAATCATAGGGTTAGAGACAACTTGATTTTCTGGTGTTACTAGCAGCAACTTACTGCTAATGCCTATATTATTGGAATACTCTTACTTTTCACTGTTTCTGGTTTTTACCTTTTTCACTTTGCTGAATTTGGCCTTCTCACTTTGGGGATTAAAGTCAAGTATGAGATGAGTCTGACAGTCTCAAAAACACAAGCAGAAAAAAATTCCAACACTTTATTATTTGTCCTTCCCAAAACTGTTGTTGTCCACTATCCTTTGAACAAGGAGAAGTTTATGAATGATCACATTACATATTTCCTTGTAATTTTGATTATGTTTTGATAAAAAATAGGAAACAGAATTCTAAAAGTAGTTCAGGACATACCAGATTTTAAATACAAACAACAAAGAAGGTGCTATGAATAGGTTTAACAATGATCCCAACTCCACTATCAAAAAGCTTTCATTTTGGATCCACAGCACTCTAAAATGGTTCTCCCAGCCACCTGCAATTGCCTCCCCATATGATCCACCTTCCTTCTGCCAATTCCCACCTCCATTCTGCAGTACCACAGATGCATTTTGCCTAAACCTACCTGGTACATTTCAGCGGTATAACAGGCACATTCCACCTTTAAACAGAATCAAGTTAAAAACAGTGGAAGTGATAGAACAATTCATGAAGTGTGTGCATATTGGGAAGGGAGCACTTTAACTCTTTACATACCCAGGCTACAGCACACTCACAATTTTCCCTTTTAATTGCCTGTCCATTTTTTATAGATTACACCTCTGTATGTACTTCTGTGAACAGAGTAATGCAGGTGCTGCTACAGCACAGCACTCCACAAATATTAATCTAGGTAAGCAGCTCCTGTAGCTTAGAAATCAAATGAGTACCATGTGACAGGGGTTGCCATGGTACTTATAAGCATGACATTTTTATAGAATAGTATAGAAAAAAGGCATGTAATTCCTGTGCCACTTATGGATGTGCATATTACAGATGTTTCACTACTTTTAAAAATTGAAAATACATATTTCATTCACAGTCTCAAAAGAACATTCTTTGCATTAAAACAATTTGTCCTTTTTACTACCAGACAGATTTATAAGAATACAATTAAAACAGTATACAGTTTTTTTTAAATGAATAGAAGCCAGTCAGATGACAAACTATTCTAAATCTATGTTTACTAAATTAGGTAGATAATTAATCTATATATAAAAAAAAATTATGTAGAAAGACAATTGTTTGTATGATAGACAATAGAAAATATAAGTGCAGAGAGTGCTTGGCTGTTATAAATTGTTTATGAAGTGTCTTTCACTATTTTCATCCAATATTGTTCTTGCAGCAGAGATCATGTGGGCTCCTGCATGCGATTTCCCCTCTCTCCTGAGAGAGGAGAATGTGCCGCAGTCTACTTTTCTTGGGTTACACTGCAGTATGATCTGTTTTCTTATGCAGGCAGTATGCTAGGTCTGCCATTCATGGTGCAACAGCTCTTACTTGATAGTGGAGAGAGACAGAAATATGAAATAAGCATACACTGGATCACAGTGATAAAACTTAGCTATGTCTGAGAAGGAAATAGATCAACACATTTGCACCATCCCCCCACTGAAAATTATGTTAATAATGCAGAGGTTTGCCAACCATTAGATATTCCTGCACTGTAGCTATGTCAGCAGGCTTCTCCTAATATACTGTAAAGCTAAAGAATCCTTTCTGGGTGCATTTTGGGACAGCAATTTAGTAATTTTCTAGGCCCACAACAACCAATAAACTACCATCTTTGCTAGGCAGTTTTTAACGGTACGTTATGTTATTTTTGCCTTGCTGATATCTAATCTAGGACAGCAGGTACTTGTGTACTGTTATTTTAGAAGGTGGGGGGTCTATTCTTGTACTGATGCACAGTGTAGCTAACTCCTATTAATACAAACAGAAGTTATGTTTGTAATTCCCTAGCTCGTTTTAGTAGACCTCCTAAAGCTGTATTTTTGAAATCTCAAATGAGTCTGGCAGCTTCTTACCATTGCAGTGTCAGCACAGCATGAGAGCACATGCTGTTGTAGAACCTAAGCCCATAAATTGCTGGCCCAGAGGCAAAAGTGCTAACAACAAAGCTGCACTGACATATCAAGCAATATAGTTGTCACATTCTGGCATCATCTGAAATTATTTCACTGGAAAAACAAACTAGGAAAACTATAAATTATATAGAAATCTATAAAATATTTTCCATTATTATTTTTATAATTTCTTTCATGTACTAATTCCTTAGTTGCCTAAATCTTAAAGAGCAGCCATAATATTTTAATGAATGGCCCTGAGTTTGTGCCCTCTATTGGATGGAATCATAATTACTGAACTATTTGTCATAGGCTCTACACTGGAAACAGCTACTGAAGATTCTTCTTTAGCACAAGCATACGGTGCCTGTGCTTTTTGCAGCAGAACAGTTTGAGTACTGTCCCTACTTGCAGTGTGAATTCTGAGATGTGGTGCCGTATAGTAATATCCACAAAGTCCTAGGTGTCCAAGGATTTGTTACAATATGGTGGCTGACAACATGAATTGAATATATTAATGTAAATAGTCTTGATCTTTTTAGATTTTGCTGTAAATACCAGTTAAAATCTGATTCATTTGATGGATATTTTATTATACATTTGTAATTCTCTTTGTAACAGTTTTCTTTCAGCAGTGCAAACAGGTTAAATTGAGTCAAAGAACTGGAATTCCATCTGAGTTACTTGGTATTAACTTAGGGTATGTCTACACTACGAAATTAGGTCGAATTAATAGAAGCCGGTTTTATAGAAATCGGTTGTATACAGCCGATTGTGTGTGTCCCCAGATAAAATGCTCTAAGTGCTCTAGTCGGCGGACCGCGTCCACAGTACCGAGGCTAGCGTCGACTTCCGGAGCATTGCACTATGGGTAGCTATCCCACAGTTCCCACAGTCTCCGCCGCCCATTGGAATTCTGGGTTGAGATCCCAATGCCCGAATGATGCAAAACAGTGTCTCGGGGGGTTCTGGGTACATGTCGTCAGGCCCCTCCCCCTCCGTCAGAGCAACGGCAGACAATAGATTCGCGCCTTTTTACCTGGGTTACCTGTGCAGACAACATACCACGGCAAGCATGGAGCCCGCTCAGCTCAGCTCACCGTCACCATATGTCATCTGGGTGCCGGCAGACGTGGGACTGCATTGCTACACAGCAGCAGCAGCTAACTGCCTTTTGGCGGTAGACGGTGCAGCATGACTGGTAGCCTTCATCGGCGATCTGGGTGCTGGCAGCCGTGGGGCTGGCAGCCGTAGGGCTGCATTGCACCAGCCCCTTGCCTTTTGGCAGTAGATGGTGTATTACGACTGGGAGCCGCGGAGGTCGTAGTTACCTATTACAAGTTGGATCATCGCACATTAGCAGAGTCTTCCCTGAGCAGCAGATCGTGCAATAGGCCTGAAGGCCATCGTCATCATACAGGAAAAATGTGGCTATCAGTCTTAGTACACTAACTGCCAAGCGCCCAGTATTTGCTGCCAAGCACCCAGAAGATGCCGAGGGCTATCAGTCATGCTGCACCGTCGTCTTAAGATGTAAAAAATAGATTTGTTCTGTATTCATTTGCTTCCCCCTCCCTCCGTCAAATCAACGGCCTGCTAAACCCAGGCTTTTGAGTTCAATCTTTGGGGGGGGCCATTCTGTGTGACAGTTGTTTGTGTTTCTCCCTGATGCACAGCCACCTTTGTTGATTTTAATTCCCTGTACCTGTACGCCATGTCGTCACTCGCCCCTCCCTCCCTCCTTCCCCTGGTCCGTCAGATACTAGTTTCGCGCCTTTTTTCAGACCAGACGCCATAGCTAGCACTGGGATCATGGAGCCCTCTCAGATCACCGCGGCAATTATGAGCACTATGAACACCACGCGCATTGTCCTGGAGTATATGCAGAGCCAGACTTGCCAAAGCTAAACCAGGACCAGCCGAGGAGGCGATTGCAGCGCGGCGATGACAGTGATGAGGAAATTGACATGGACATAGACCTCTCACAAGGCACAGGCCCCAGCAATGTGGAAATCATGGTGTTACTGGGGCAGGTTCATGCCGTGGAACGCCGATTCTGGGCCCGGGAAACAAGCACAGACTGGTGAGACCGCATCGTGCTGCAGGTGTGGGACGATTCCCAGTGGCTGCGAAACTTTCGCATGCGTAAGGGCACTTTCATGGAACTTTGTGACTTGCTTTCCCCTGCCCTGAAGCGCCAGAATACCAGGATGAGAGCAGCCCTCACAGTTGAGAAGCGAGTGGCGATAGCCCTGTGGAAGCTTGCAACGCCAGACAGCTACCGGTCAGTCAGGAATCAATTTGGAGTGGGCAAATCTACTGTGGGGGCTGCTGTGATCCAAGTTGCCAGGGCAATGAAAGACCTGGTGATATCAAGGGTAGTGACTCTGGGAAACGTGCAGGCCATAGTGGATGGCTTTGCTGCAATGGGATTCCCAAACTGTGGTGGGGCCATAGACGGAACCCATATCCCTATCTTGGCACCGGCGCACCAAGCCACCGAGTACATAAACCGCAAGGGGTACTTTTCCATGGTGCTGCAAGCCCTGGTGGATCACAAGGGACGTTTCACCAACATCAACGTGGGATGGCCGGGAAAGGTACATGATGCTCGCGTCTTCAGGCACTCTGCTCTGTTTCGAAAGCTGGAGGAAGGGACTTTCTTCCCGGACCAGAAAATAACCGTTGGGGATGTTGAAATGCCTATCGTGATCCTTGGGGACCCAGCCTACCCCTTAATGCCATGGCTCATGAAGCCGTACACAGGCAGCCTGGACAGGAGTCAGGACCTGTTCAACTACAGGCTGAGCAAGTGCCGAATGGTGGTGGAATGTGCATTTGGACGTTTAAAAGCGCGCTGGCGCAGCTTACTGACTCGCTCAGACCTTAGCGAAAAGAATATCCCCATTGTTATTCCTACTTGCTGTGCGCTCCACAATATCTGTGAGAGTAAGGGGGAGACATTTATGGCGGGGTGGGAGGTTGAGGCAAATCGCCTGGCTGCTGATTACGCGCAGCCAGACACCAGGGCGGTTAGAGGAGCACAGCATGGCGCGGTGCGCATCAGAGAAGCTTTGAAAACGAGTTTTGTGACTGGCCAGGCTACGGTGTGAAACTTCTGTTTGTTTCTCCTTGATGAACCCTCCGCCCCCGCCCCCCCGGTTCACTCTACTTCCCTGTAAGCCAACCACCCCACCCTCCCCTTCCCCCTTCGAGCACCGCTTGCAGAGGCAATAAAGTCATTGTTACTTCACATTCATGCATTCTTTATTAATTCATCAAACACAACTAGGGGGATAATTGCAAAGGTAGCCCGGGATGGGTGGGGGAGGAGGGAAGGAAAAGGACACACTGCAGTTTAAAACTTTAACTCTTATTGAAGGCCAGCCTTCTGATGCTAGGGCAATCATCTGGGGTGGAGTGACTGGGTGGCCGGAGGCCCCCCCACCGTGTTCTTGGGCGTCTGGGTGAGGAGGCTATGGAACTTGGGGAGGAGGGCTGTTGGTTACACAGGGGCTGTAGCGGCGGTCTCTGCTCCTGCTGCCTTTCCTGCAGCTCAACCATACGCTGGAGCATATCAGTTTGATGCTCCTGCAGCCGGAGCATCGACTCTTGCCTTCTGTCTGCAAGCTGACGCCACCTATCATCTTCAGCCCGCAACTTGCTCTGTTCATCCCGCGATTCAGCACGCCACCTCTCCTCTCGTTCATATTGTGCTTTTCTGTAATCAGTCATTGACTGCCTCCACGCATTCTGCTGTGCTCTGTCAGCGTGGGAGGACATCTGTAGCTCTGTGAACATGTCATCACGCGTCCTACGTTTTCTCTTTCTAATCTTCACTAGCCTCTGTGAAGGAGAAACATTTGCAGCTGGTGGAGGAGAAGGGAGAGGTGGTTAAAAAAGACACATTTTAGAGAACAATGGGTACACTCTTTCACGTTAAATTTTGCTGTTCACATTACACAGCACATGTGCTTTCGTTACAAGGTCGCATTTTTCCTCTTATATTGAGGGCCTGCCGGTTTGGTGTGAGAGATCACTCACGCAGTGCCAGGCCACAGATTTCAGCTTGCAGGCAGCCATGGTAAGACACAGTCTTTTGGCTTTTTTAACCTTCTTAACATGTGGGAATGGTTTCAAACAGTAGTGCTCTCATTTCCCATACCAAGCACCTGTTGGGTTGGCCATTTAAAATGGGTTTGCAATGTAAAAGGAGGGGCTGCGGTTTCAGGGTTAACATGCAGCACAAACCCAACTAACTCCCCTCCCCCACACACCCAATTCTCTGGGATGATCACTTCACCCCTCCCCCCCACCGCGTGGCTAACAGCGGGGAATATTTCTGTTCAGCAGAGCAGGAACGGGCACCTCTGAATGTCCCCTTAATAAAATTGCCCCATTTCACCCAGGTGACCGTGAATGATATCACTCTCCTGAGGATAACAAAGAGCGATAAGGAATGGATGTTGTCTGCATGCCAGCAAACACCGGGACCATACGCTGCCATGCTTTGTTATGCAATGATTCCAGACTACGTGCTACTGGCCTGGCGTGGTAAAGTGTCCTACCATGGCGGACGGGATAAGGCAGCCCTCCCCAGAAACCTTTTGCAAAGGCTTTGGGAGTACATCCAGGAGAGTTTTCTGGAGATGTCCCTGGAGGATTTCCGCTCCATCCCCATACACGTTAACAGACTTTTCCAGTAGCTGTACTGGCCGCGATTGCCAGGGCAAATTAATCATTAATCATTAAACACGCTTGCTTTTAAACCATGTGTAATATTTACAAAGGTACACTCACCAGAGGTCCCCTGTGTGCCCTCAGGGTCTGGGAGCACGCCTTGGGTGAGTTCGGGGGTTACTGGTTCCAGGTCCAGGGTGATAAACATATCCTGGCTGTTGGGGAAACCGGTTTCTCCGCTTCCTTGCGGCTGTGAGCTAGCTACATTTTCTCCATCCTCATCTTCCTCGTACTCCGAACCCGCTTCCCTGTGTGTTTCTCCAGTGAGGGAGTCATAGCACACGGTTGGGGTAGTGGTGGCTGCACCCCCTAGAATGGCATGCAGCTCCGCGTAGAAGCGGCATGTTTGCGGCTCTTCCCCGGACCTTCCGTTTGCTTCTCTGGCTTTGTGGTAGGCTTGCCTTAGCTCCTTAATTTTCACGCGGCGCTGCTGTGCGTCCCTGTTATGGCCTCTGTCCTTCATGGCCTTGGAGACCTTTTCTAATATTTTGCCATTTCGTTTACTGCTTCGGAGTTCAGCCAGCAGTGATTTGTCTCCCCATATGGTGAGCAGATCCCGTACCTCCCGTTCTGTCCATGCTGGAGCTCTTTTGCGATCCTGGGACTCCATCATGGTTACCTGTGCTGATGAGCTCTGCGTGGTCACCTGTGCTCTCCATGCTGAGCAAACAGGAAATGAAATTCAAACGTTCGCGGGGCTTTTCCTGTCTACCTGGCCAGTGCATCTGAGTTGAGAGTGCTGTCCAGAGTGGTCACAATGAAGCACTGTGGGATAGCTCCCGGAGGCCAATAACGTCGAATTCCGTCCACACTACCCCAATTCCGACCCCCTAAGGCCGATTTTATCGCTAATCCCCTCATCGGAGATGGAGTAAAGAAACCGGTTTAAAGGGCCCTTTAAGTCGAAAGAAAGGGCTTCGTCGTGTGAACGTGTCCAGGCTTAATTCGATTTAACGCGGCTAAAGTCAACCTAAATTCGTAGTGTAGACCAGGCCTTAGCCTTTAGAATTGCACATTGTTCTGATCACAGTAAACACATTTTTATTAAAGCAAAGCCGTAAACTGACAGAGCAAAAATGTTCACACGAGAAGGTGGATCTTTTGGATTAAAATTAGTAGAGGGAAGTAACACAGCAGGCTCTCTCCATTTTATAATTGTGGATACATTCAGGACATCAATATTATAAGTTCCTTAACTGTTACATGTGTTTCTTTGAAGAGTAAAGGGTCTTTCCAGCCCAAAGGAAGTTGTGGGAGAGGTATAATTAAAATGGTGGCTCTTCTTACCCTGGTCCAGTGGTTTTGCTTCCAAATCTAGCATCTGATGCGAATGCTACTTGTTCACTTACATAGGTTCTTTTTAAAACCATAGATCTTGGGGATGGATAGATCAAACTAAAATCCTCTTATATCCCATCCCCTTTTAAAATATAGATGAACTCAATTTATGCTAGATGTGTGCATGTAGCTTTACCAAAAGACAGTGATTGTTGTAATGTCTGTGATGTTCAACAATGGCAGGGGAAACAGTAGCAAGTCCTCAGAACCCAGGGCTGAAAATAATAAGGGGTGAAATCTCGCTCCATTGAAGTCAATGAGAGTTTTGCCATGGACTTCAATGAGACCAAGATTTCACCCAAGAACTTATTCTCCCCTTTTTATCCTAGCAAGGGGATACTTGTTTTCTAGAGGTTTGATGAACTCTTCAATATCAATGAGTGCGTGGGATAAGAGAATCCAGTTACATTGCCAGAGTGATGAGCAGAAACTGTAATTTGGGCCAGTATAGAACCGGAGTGGGTCTTTCCCTTTTGGAATTAAGGAGGACTTTTCAGTTCACCCTACTTTCACTTTATACTAACAAGAAGAGAACACTGTAGGAATTTCTGGAATCTTGCTATTTCATATAGTATAAGACACTAATGGCCCCATTATGCTGGTGCATCCTCCTTACTACATTAACTTTTTGAAAGAACTGGATATCTATGTTCTAGGGAGTAGCAATTGAGATCTCGTCTGCCATAAGGGCAAATACCTTCTAGGTGTGCCAGAGTTACTTCTAAGAAAGATAATGGAATACGCACAAGTATTTGCATACATATTCCCATTACTTCTAATAGGAATTACACAGCAGAAATCCACTCTCCTCACAGACATTTCACTGGAATAAAGGACCCAGATGTTTAGAATTTGGGTTATAACAAAAATAATGAGTAATTTAAGTCTGATTATTATTTCAATAAACATCACAACACCACAAGATTAATGATGACAGAAATGTGCAGGCACTCTTATAAGGCACAATGGTGTTACTAATGACCACAAATAAATGCAAGTGTAAGCTAGCATGTTACAGTAGGAAATACACTGTAAAAAAGGGATCATTCCAGTGTTGTCTTAAGAAAACAACATAGTGTAGGGCATAGACATTGAACAAAGAGTGCATCCAACACAGCAAACAAAAACTGTGCACAGTTTAGTTTGTAACCTGCAATCAATGCACTGCATAGCTGAGGTTTTTAGTTATTTATAGTTGGAATGTATATTTTAAAAAAATCTTTATAGTAGAATAAGTATCTATTCTTACTATGATACAGGATTTTTAAAGCAAATTAAATGTGGGGAAAAAAACTGAAAGTCCTTTTAGGTATTGAGTATTTGAGCAGTTGTTCCATTAGTTAATTTGAGCTAATGAGTCAACAACAACAACAACAAAACATTTTGAAAATGTTAATCAAAGAACTTAAATCTTAGCTCTAGTTATTTGAAACTCACTTCTCTGCAAGGTCAACAAGTTATAAGCCTCCAACCCATTATGTTAAAGAAGAGAGAAAGAGTAGATGATTAAAAAAAACCAACCTTTAAGATTGAATCTTCCCTCTCTCAGGGTATTGTGTTTCCGTCCATGTATTTAGACACCATGAGCTTCTGTGTCTTGCACAGTACCCAAGTACACGGTCAATAAAAATTACTGATAGTTTTCAGAGAAGCCTTGGGCTCTATGAAAGTTGTAAATATCTAAAATAATTATGCAAAGAACAATTATAATTTAACATTTGTTATTTTTATGGCAATTGATGCTTTATTTTCATAATTATTTTTTCTTGTTTTTCCTTAACAGTGAATCTAATGTTTTTGTGGAAAATATAAGAATAAGAACATAAGAACGGCCATACGGGGTCAGACCAAAGGTCCATCTAGCCCAGTATACTGTCTTCCGACAATGGCCAATGCTTGGTGCCCCAGAGGGAATGAACAGAACAGGTAATCACCAAGTGATCCACCCCCTGTCGCCCATTCCCAGCTTCTGGCAAACAGAGGCTAGGTACACCATCCCTGTCCATCCTGGCTAATAGCAATTGATGGACCTATCCTCCATGAACTTATCTAGTTCCTTTTTGAACCCAGTTGTAGATTTGGTTTTCATAACATCCTCTGGCAAGGAGTTTCACAGGTTGACTGTCTGTTGTGTGAAAAAATACTGCCTTTGTTTGTTTTAAACCTACTACCTATTAATTTCATTTGGTGACCCCTAGTTCTTGTGTTATGAGAAGGTGTAAATAACACTTTCTTATTTACTTTCTCCATACTAGTCATGATTTTATAGACCTCTATCATATCCCCCCTTAGTCGTCTCTTTTCCAAGCTGAAAAGTCCCAGTCTATTAATCTCTCGTGATATGGCAGCCATTCCATACCCCTAATCATTTTTTTGCCCTTTTCTGAACCTTTTCCAATTCCAATATATCTTTTTTGAGATGGGGCAACCACATCTGCACACAGTATTCAAGATGTGGGCATACCATGAATTTATAGAGGCAATGTGATATTTTCTGTCTTATTATCTATCCCAGGGGTCGGCAACCTTTTAGAAGTGGTGTGCCGAGTCTTCATTTATTCACTCTAATTTAAGGTTTCACGTGCCAGTAATACATTTAAACGTTTTTAACATATAAGTCTATAATATATAGCTAAGCTATTGTTGTATGTAAAGTAAATAAGGTTTTAAAAATGTTTAAGAAGCTTCATTTAAAATTAAATTAAAATGTAGCGCCCCCCCGGACCGGTTACCAGGACCCAGGCAGTGTGAGTGCCACTGAAAATCAGATTGCGTGCCATCTTCGGCACACGTGCCATTGGTTGCCTACCCCCGATCTATCCCTTTCTTAATGATTTCCAACATTCTGTTTGCTTTTTTGAGTGGATGTTTTCAGAGTACTATGCACAATGACTCCAAGATCTCTTTCTTGATTGGTAATAGCTAATTTAGACCCCATCATTTTGTATGTATAGTTGGGATTATGTTTTCTAATGTACATGACTTTGCTTTTATCAACATTGAATTTCATCTGCCATTTTGTTGCCCAGTCACCCAGTTTTGAGAGATCCTTTTGTAGCTCTTCGCAGTCTGCCTGGGACTTAACTATCTTGAGCAATTTTGTATCATCTGCAAATTTTACCACCTCACTGTTTACCCCTTTTTCCAGCTCATTTATGAATATGTTGAATAGGACTGGTACCAGTACAGACCCCTGGAGGACACCACTATTTACGGCTCTCCATTTTGAAAACTGACTATTTATATATAGATAGTGTTGGAGGCTGGAATCCTCTTTAAGTTCACAGAATGTGTCAAGCATGGGCATCAGCAGTACAAAAGTCCCCACATTGCACCAGTACCTCGGGCTTAACCTAGAGGGACCTGTGAGGATAAAATGGTAATTAAAGTTACCATGCCCATTTAATTCTTGGACCGCCTGCTACAACACCCTGAACAAGTGCCTCTTATTATTGTGTTGTGATGCTGTTTACTAAAAATTGAATTGAGACCACTAATTCTTTCCCATAATTTAAAAAATAATCAGATAGAAACTTGTTACCATCAATACTGACTTAAGCCATATTGTAACTTGTGGTCTAAGGGCCCCCTTTGCCCCATCACTAAAGCCATTCCCCTTTAATTTTAATAGCAACCCATTTATTATTGTGTATTAATTTTACATAATAAAACACAGATTGTACAAGTACATATGATAAAAATGTAATCTTTATTCTTTTGTCTGGTTAGTAATGTATTTATGGGAAAACATTTTCTGGCATGCAGTTCACCAATACACTACACGTCAATAGTTTTAGTAAAAGAAGGAGTCTGTTTAACTCTACCTTGTGTAAGAAACAAAAACATCCTGATGTGATGCATTATACAAGTTCACTACTTTGTTCTTGTGAAAAAAGATTGTGGATCCCATATTATATTTTGAACAGTTCTAGTGCATCATGAATCAACAAGAACAACAGTCTATATAAACAGACACTGTGAAAGATCAAGGATTCCATGAATAAGACTACCTTGAAACTTCAGATGCAGGCAGCGCTAGAAATTCAACAAATTTCTCCATTCTTTTTCCACATACAAAGAACAACCTACTCAGAAGCAAGTGAACTCTGGTCCCCATTTTATTTCAAATTATTTCATATTAAAATATGTTCAAGTATAATAATAAGCAGAAGCATACAACTACCTATTCACTTCGTCATATCTTAAATTTCTTAATGAAAAAGAAGTAGGAATAGAAATGAACAAAAAAGTGACTGACAACAACTTGAGGATAACTGTAGCTGCTTATAGGTACAAAATGCTGAAAAATAAAGTGATTTTTAAAAATAATATAGTTTTTTTTATAAAACTGTTTTCTAACCCCACATTTTCAACAAGTTAAGCAGTTTACATGTCCTGTATAGTCCAATTATACACCGCATGATATTATTTTTTTTAATTAAAATTAAATAAAAATAAGCTCTTAAATAGCAGCAAACTATTGCTTACTGACATGAGGAATGATGTCTGGTTGAACAATTTGTTTCACTTTTCCACTGACACATGGCTTCCCATATTAGACTTCCGAACTTTGGAAGGCGTAAGATACAGCAACAAGGCGTAAGATACAGATAAACATGCATCAGTAATAACCTTCAAATTATTTATAATAGTACAGAATATATCATATTACCTGTTGAAAGTTTGCAAACTCGACTTATTAAGGTACATATTTAATGTAATAAATACTGTGGTCAGGTCATTATTTGCTTGCTCAAACATGTACCACTGTGTCAAACGATTTAAATATCAAAAGCCATTTCATTGACAATTACAATGTCAGCCTTGCTGAGAACAGATGACATTTAAAAAATACTGCAGGATAAAGCAGAATAACTACACCTATTTGAACATCTCAGTGTTTAGGGAAGATTCATTTCATATAGCAGAACACTTGACAAAAACATAAGGGGACCAAATTCTTCCCTGATTTACACCTCCCCTGCCATGTCTCCCCTGTGCAACCCTAACAGGGTTGGGTTGTGGGCATAAGGTATAAAGCAAGGCAATATTTGTCCCAAGGGTGCTTAACATTCCCATTGATCTGCACATGTTACTCCCTTTATCTTAAATGGGTTTTACTCATGTGAATAAGAGAAGTAGAGACAGAATGTAGCTCCAGACCTTAGAGTAAAATATGGAATGCACTGTTGAAATGTAATAGTCTATATTAAAAGGCAAAAAAAATCAACCAACCAACCAAAAAAAAAAAATGACTGTTCCATTTTTGGGTATTCTTTTTGACTTTATATTTATGATTTTTCTGGATGTTTTATTTCATGATAGTTAAAATACTTCAAAATTAAGAGCCAGCCTGAAATCCAGAAGTAGTTAGAACTCTGCTGCTCTTTGTGAGGTCATGTTTTTCCATGCATGAGCTATAAGTACAGCATGCCTTCATGCAAATCACTTCAATCTGAACATGAGAGAGAATCAGATTATAATAACTCACCAAATATAGACTTTAAAATAGCTAAATAATTTTTTTAAGAAAACCAAAAACTAAGTAACCAAAAAGAAAAAAGTGAAACTAATAAATGAATCAGCTCTCTGTGGGAATAACTACCTCTTCCAAGGGCAGACTCCTCTACTGGTATTTATTGATGTCTTGTCTATATCCCCCATGGTCTTGTCATCTTTTTGTGATGGCACTGATCTGATTTAGGTTTAAGGTCACAGGGGCAGGGACCTCGCTTTTTAATTGGCTTGTTAAGAACCATGCATGCCTTATCATGCCGTATAACTAGTATCTGACACTTGAATACCTGTGAAAGAGCACTTATCTCCTTTTCCCAACATAAAAGAACCACATATAACCACATATAAAAATCTGTGAATTAAAACAAATGACTGTACCAACAGAAATTTTAAAAGTAGGACAAATGTGGCCGTTGAAATGCACAGAATGGATATAATTACGCCACTGAAGTATTTGTTGTTAACACACACGCATTTTAAGAATTATAGATTTGCACCCTTTAATGTTCCTAACAGTCTGAGTAGCAATGTTGTGTCTCCTCTTCAACAGTACCAGCTGGTAATAGTCATCTCTTGGCAAGGCTGTTACCCTACAGAGTCATAGTTTGATGACGAGGGGTCACTGTCTTGATATAGGCACTGACCTTAAGGTAGGTGTGTGTGTGTGTGTGTGTGTGTGTGTGTGTGTGTGTGTGTGTGTGAAAGCTGTCAGTTTGGCGTAGACCTCCTACAGGAGCCCTATTGACATAGATGTCACTTTCTCAAGCTGTAAACAATTTGTGATGAATGGAATTCTTTGTTTCCTTTTACTTTTTACTTTCCCTGGTGTCCTTACTTTTGTCTTCTTTTTCTGAATTGTCTTTTTCATATTTGTCTTTGTCTGGCTTTGTTACACTATTGTAGGAAGGTGGAGAGGTTGTGGAGGGGGTCCTATTTGTTTTTTCTGCAGCTGAGTTTTCACTTAGCTTATCCAGAGTCATATCTTCTTTGATAGGCAGACCATGCTTTTCTTTGCGATACATAAATGAAACTTTTTTCACCGTTTGCCTTAAAAGGTAATGTCTGTAAGCTCGCTGAATAACAGTAGCGGACACTTCCTCTTGTTTTCGTTTTAATGTGGTCGTAATTGGTTCATAGGAGACTTTAGAAGGATTGGCTGCCATAAACCGGTCTTCCATTTGTATTCGAAGTGCATCCAGCTCATCACTGTCCCCCAAAACACGCTTTGTAAAAGCAAACAAGATGTCAAGGCAGTGAATTCTGTCACCACTCACCATGGGCAGATCCATTGCAATGAGCTGAAGAGTGTTTGGTTTTGCTAAAAGAAGAGGAGGATCCAGTGAAGCTGCAAAATCAGACAGTTTACTGAACTCTATGAACTGGGTGGCGTCTGGATCAAACTTTTCCCAAACCTCATAGAACATCTCAAAGTCGTCCTCACTCAAGGGCTCGGCACTTTCTTCTGTAGCAACACTGAAGTTCTCCAAAATAACAGCAATATACATGTTTACTACAACTAGAAATGAGATGATAATATAACTGACAAAAAAGAAAATCCCAACTGAAGGGTTACCACAGTCTCCTTTAACAGAGCTTCCTGGGTGAGGTTTATTGGGATCACAGTCCGGTTCTCCACTGTTAAGAATTGGTGACAGCAACATATCCCAACCACCGGACGTGGTAATTTGAAATAGGCAGATCATGCTGTTGCCAAAAGTTTCAAAGTTGAACATGTCATCAATCCCAGCTTCCCTCTTAACGTAGGCAAAGTTGGACATTCCAAATATAGCATAGATAAACATGACCAGGAAAAGCAGGAGACCAATGTTAAACAAAGCAGGAAGAGACATCATCAAAGCAAAAAGCAGAGTGCGGATCCCTTTAGCACCCTTAATGAGACGCAGGATTCGACCTATTCTGGCGAGTCGGACAACTCTGAACAAAGTGGGGGACACAAAATACTCTTCAATCACCTTGTCTAGAAACATACCTGTAAAACAAAACAAAACAAAAGGATAGTCTGTTTTATAATAATTTAAAATTTCCATATCACAGAGCATAAATGCAGGCCATATCTATCCCCAGTAGAGATTCTGAATAGGGAGAGAGTCATAATGTGCATTCTTATGTTTTGCATAATAGCATCTATTGAAAGGCATTGCACAGGTACCATATTTGTTTTGGCACTTTTTATGTGGGTTATGAAAAACAAATGGATATTAAAATTAATACTAAAGTACTAAGAAAGCCCATTTGCAGTTTCTGAGGTTAGGAATGGTAATGTAAAGATTACTATAAATGCTCTAATTCATGTTTCCTGTTTACTGTAGAATCAGAGGAAGTGAAAGCTAACTAACGGTCTATCTGATCTTGTAAATCTTCCATTGTTAAAACAAATTTTTATAACAAATGTTTGCCCTTCCATTTATTAGATTCCTTTTAAATGTAATTATTTCTTACCTACTATGGAGAGGATGACAACCACAAAATCAAAAATGTTCCAGCCTATGGTGAAGTAGTAATAACGGAGTGAAACTAGTTTGAGGACACATTCTCCAGTGAAAAGGACAATAAAGACCATGTTAATCCAGTATAAAATATGTTTCATCTCATCACTCTGGTCATCAGTTTCTATCATCATTGTGACCATGTTGAGGCAGATAAGAATCATGATGCTGATATCAAATGCTTGTTTTGTTACAATATCAAACATCAAACCTTGGAATTTGTTCTGGAAAAAAAAAAAAAGTGAAAAAGTCGGATTTTATTAAATCTCTCTCTCTCTCTCTCTCACACACACACACACACACACACACACAGTAACTGATAAGATCTAGTTCAGAAAGAAAAGCCCTAATGCAGTTTATTTCTTTTTAAAGGAAGGCTTTGGGAATCAGTGAAACATAAAATCTGAAAAAGTGAAGAAAATAAGTCTGCCAGTCTAAGTTTTCCTCCAGGAAATGGATTGGTTTTATACTGTCTCATATCTGAGAGCTATCACATGAAGAGATTCAAAGATTCTATTGTGACCACAGAGAAATATGCAAAAACAACGAGGAGACCTTGTGGCACCTTAGAGACTAACAAATTTATTTGGGCATAAGCTTTTGTGGGCTAAACCCACTTCATCAGATGCATGGAATGGAAAATACAGAGGCAGGTATAAATACACAGCACATGAAAAGATGGAAGTTGCCTTACCGAGTGAGGGGGTCAACCCCCCGCTTGGTAAGGCAACTCCCATCTTTTCATGTGCTGTGTATTTATACCTGCCTCTGTATTTTTCACTCCATGTATCTGATGAAGTGGGTTTTAGCCCACGAAAGCTTATGCCCAAATAAATTTGTTAGTCTCTAAGGTGCCACAAGGACTCCTCGTTGTTTTTGCTGATCCAGACTAACACGGCTACCACACTGAAACAGAAATATGCATACATTTCCATTTCCAACTATAACATCCAGAAATGTTTGACACTGAGCTTGCAATTGTGATTTGCTCCCAAATTCAGATGAATGTAAAATAACGTGCATTCTTACCGCTGGTCTAGGTATAGGTTTTTGTGGTTTCTTGGATCCCAGCTTTTTCATTGCGTTGTAATATTTCTTCTGTTCTTCTGTCATGAAGATGTCTTGACCTCCAAAGTAAAGAAATGAAAAAACTGGTTACAACCATGCCATTAGAGATATTTCACTGGTTATTCAAATATATACGAACACAGAATTTACTATACAGGTATTCATTCTTTCAAAAGACAAAATTCAGGGATCAAAATAGATTACATAAAACTGAATTATTTAAGAGTATATGAAGTCTTACTAGAAAAATTAGGCTTTAAAGAATTACTTTAATACTTCAAAGGAATGTTAAGAAGGAAAACAGTTCCCTTAATCTAATTGGTTGGGCCAAGAATCTGCAAAAGCAGAAGCTAACTCTTGCCTTTGCTTTAAAAAAGTACAACTTGCCACTTTGGCACAGGCCGACAATGCCTCCAGCACCTGCATACTAACCCAACAACTGAAATGAGACTCATAGACTCATAGACTTTAAGGTCAGAAGGGACCAATATGGTCATCTAGTCTGACCTCCCGCATGATGCAGGCCACAAAAGCTGACTCACCCACAACAGAATCTTCCAGCCTGCGACCCCTGCCCTATGCTGCGGAGGAAGGCGAAAAACCTCCAGGGCCTCTGCCAATCTACCCTGGAGGAAAATTCCTTCCCGACCCCAAATATGGCGATCAGCAGAACCCCGAGCATACAGGCAAGATTCTACAGCTGGACCCTCATTTTACCCGCGATGGCCCGTTAATGCCTAATTGACTAAAATCACATTATCCCATCAAACCATTCCCTCCATAAACTTATCAAGACTAATCTTGAAGCCAGAGAGGTCCTTCAAAGTATTACAACCCAAAGAAGACTACAACACAGATACTAGAAGGGACTGAGGTGCACCAGTGCCTGAGGCCCTCACAGTGGCAGGGAAATGATTAAATCAGATATGCCCAGATAATCCTGGCAAATGACCTGCACCCACATGCTACAGAGGAAGGCAAAAAATCCCCCAGCATCACAGCCAATCTGACCTGGGTGGAAATTCCTTCCCGACCCCACACCTAATGTATCCTAAGATCGCATTTGCCTTTTTCACAGCAGCATCACATTGGTGGCTCATAGGCATCCTGTGATTGATCCACACACTAAGGTCTCTCTCTGCCTCTGTCACTACAAACTGAAGAGCTCCCAGCTTGCAGCTGAATTTTTTTATTATTAGACCCCAACGATACGACCTTTCACTTTGTATTATTGAATTTCATCACATTTTTGTCACTCCAGTCTTCAAGGTCACCCAGATCTTCCTGTATAATGTTCCGATTCTCCTCTGTATTGACGATGCCTCCCAGCTTTGTATCAACAGCAAATTTCATTAGCACACTCCTGCTTTTAGTGCTAAGATCAGGAATAAAAATATTGAATAAATTGGTCCCAAGACCAATCCTTGGGGAACTCTTTAAAGGCTAATTAGGGGCTCCAACATGTTGACCATGGTTCAATGCGGACCAATCATTTGGTTTCTCAATCTGAGGTTGCAGCAGAAAATTCCAGCCTGAAGAGAATGTTTTCTTGCAAAATCTTTTAGTGACGACAAGCAGATGTCCCTTTATTTAGGGGACATTGAGGGTATGTCTACACGTCTATTAAAAACTTGTGGCTGGCCTGTGCCAGCTGACTTGGGCTCGCAGAACTCAGGCTGCAGGGCTGTTTAATTGCAGAGTAGGCTTCAGGCTTGGGCTAGCCCACATGCTCTAGGACCCTGTAAGGTGGGAGGGTCCCAGAGCTTGGGCTGCAGTCTGAGCCCGGAAGTCTACACTGCAATTAAACAGCCCCCACAGCCCGAGATCCTGAGCCCAAGTCAGCCGGCATGGGCTAACCGTAGGTTTCTAATTGCAGTGTAGACATACCCTGAGAGATCCATGTGAGAAGGAGCTGGTAACAGATGTCAGTCTAATGATATAAGGCCCATTCTAACTTTGCTAAATATGATTAACTGTTCATCAGCAATTACCCTTTCATACATTTTTCACTCACTCCTTACGACAATTAGTAAGAACAACTTTGGGTGGTGGTGGTGGTGGGGTGACCAGGGCAAGTACATGGTCTGCTCTAGTGCCCTTTCACCTAAAATCAAAAGCTGCTTTAACATTTCTTATCAATATTAAACTTCATTTAATAATTGATCAAATAAAGTTATCCAGGCCCAGATTCAAATATGGCCCGTGTTCCCTACAACTGTTATGAGAGAGTTCAGATAATGATTTTCATCCCTTATAAAAGCTGACCACTTGATGTTTAAATAATTTCTTTTATATTCAGCTCTTTCTGATGTAGTGATGAAATGCTAGAATACTTATCTTCTTTTTTTGTTGGTTGAAGTTATCTATGATGACACCAATGAAAAGGTTCAAAGTGAAGAATGACCCAAAGATGATAAAGATGACAAAGTAAAGATACATATACAGGTTTTCTTCATACTTGGGCTGCTGGTCTATCTACAAAATAAGGAGAAATAGCAAAATGTCAGCACTAAATAATAAGAGACCAATTGTCTGAAGAGGATGTTTCTAATGCCTCCTAAATTTCTGCAATTATTTGTGTGTTTCAGTGCACACCAGGTACACAAAGCAGGTAAATGCATATGTCACAGTTGGTACATTAAAATGCAGGTTGTCTGTGCACACTTGCAAGTCATTTTTGAAAACTGGATGCAGTGAGTCAAACTTCATTAACCAAAAAAGCAAGAAAGCCATGACATTTGGCTATTCTGGAGCAGTACTTAAGCATTCTTTGGGCTGGTCTACACTGGGGGGGTGGTCGATGTAAGATACACAACTTCAGCTACGGGAATAGCGTAGCTGTAGTCGACGTATCTTATTTCGACTTACCTCGGGTCCTCACGGCACGGGATTGACGGCCGCGGCTCCCCCGTCGACTCCGCTACCGCCGCTCGCCCTGGTGGAGTTCCGGAGTCGACGGGAGCACGTTCGGGGATCGATGTATCGTGTCTAGACGAGACGCGATATATCGATCCCCGATAGATTGATTACTACCCGCCGAATTGGCGGGTAGTCTGGACGTACCCTTTGTCAGCCTTTGTTAATCTATTTTTAGTTAGTTAGTAAAATTTATTGTAAACAACTACTGTAAGAAAGCAAGTTGCTCCATCTGAAATGTGCACTTAATTACTTTATAAATTTAATTTGTATACAAGGTTTTCCATGTTTTAAGCTTTCATTTTCACTGCCATTCAAGTTAGATATTAAAGAAGCGTTATGTGCACCTTAGAGTCTACCCACTCTAAACAAATAGACTTAGAATATGTACTGTACTTACATTTATGGAATCAACAGCTGCATACATGATATCCATCCATCCTTTAAATGTAGCCTATGAAAAGGCAATGTGTTAAAATTCTGTGTCAAGCTTCAGGTCAAAGAAAATATGAAACATTTTACAATCATATTCTTATGAAAGAAAGACCCCCATTTCCCACAACATGTATTTGCATATTCATAGAATAAAAGTACTTAAAGTATAGCAGTGAGAATTTTTTTTGCCACAAATTTTTTTGGGGAAAAAAAAATGCAGATATGGCAACACTGAAACATTTCACAAATTCATGTCAGTTTTGCCAAATTATTTCAGTTAAAGACAAATTTTTAAAAATCAAAATATTACATTTTGACATTTTATAAATGAAATGTTTCAATTTTTCCATCTGAAACAACTTTTCATTTTTAAATCTTTAATTTTATTTCACACAAAAATGTTTTTAAAATCTCAAAATCAAAATGAAATGTTTTGTTCAACAGAAAGTGAATTTTTCTTCAGAATTTTCATTCTCCAAAAACAAAAAATAAATAAATAGAAAAATTTGGTTTGATCCCACTTTACTTTTTTTTAAAGAAATTCAGACTTGCCAGTGAATCAACGAATCACTTACTTGCATAGCTCTACTTTAAAGTTAGTATCTTGGAAAAAGATGAGTAAAATAATTCACAAATTAATTTCAGCTGCTTCTTTTGGATCACAGAATACCCCTGAACAAATTCTGATTTTCCTGGATGTGTTCATTATTTGAATTATTAAGCAAACTCTTAAAAAAATCCATAGATGGGCTGAGTTCTGGTCAACATCTGAGCTAATCAGTCATACAGCTAACTCACATGGTAATGTTTCTGTTTCCATTTTCTGACTGTTACAAACATCAGAAAGGCTTTCACAGACCACTGTGGCTTTGAATTTCTCAGGGAGAGGATTGGAACAGCTTACAAAGGCAGAAAATAAGCAGGCTTGGGAAATGTTATGTATTTAAAACTTTTCATTTTGGGGGCACACAGGCTTTGCTCTAGGCATTGTTCCTAGGGGGGAAAAAATCTAAGATTTATTGGCTGAGGACAGACAAATTTTCATTTAATTTTCTCTTATCACATTCATACAAAGAAATTCCTATTTTGAGAGGCTATAGTCAGATTCCTGTAATAGCTTCTCCTGCCTTGGCTCTGGAAACAAATTTATCACTCTGTAGTTGTGCAGACATTGTCCTCTTATCCTGGATAAAATAACTGAACTGCATTTACTGATGTCTGTAATTTTCTGTCTAGCACACAAAAGTTTTGTATATGTATGTGCCTCATGATGGGCATTGTGAGATTCCTGTAATAGCCACTCTGCCAGGGTTCAGGACAGCGGTGTTGGTCCTTTTGGTGTGTTAATGTTGCAGCAGCATCGATAACTAACTTCCTTTTTCTGGTCATCAGCATTCACAGTAAATAAGGCAAATAGTTATACAAACAATGAAGGGGAAAAAATCCCTAAACCCATGATTTAGGCACCATGTAAATGCAAGGGAATCATCCTAATGTGGGCACACAGTATGATGTCACCATAGAGAAATGTTTGGGGGGGGCGGGGCGGCAAAAAATCTGGCAAAAACAGTCAGGCAGGGAGTTTTACAGATGATCTGATGCAAGTTGTTGCCCAGCCACAGAATGGTGCACAGGTTGACAATATATCTGAAAAAGGAGAGTTGGATTTATATGGAGATAATACATTTCATGGTTCTTCTTCTGAGATAAAAATGATGTTCCTCCAATGTTATTCTCTAGGTTTGGAGGAAAGGGAACATATGGGTCATCCTGTGGTGTATCATAGGATACTTTGTACTAACGGGCAGTAAAGAGATTGCCATAGTATGATGTTAACATTTTACTTCCACGATGTCCAAAAAGAAAATATTCAAGAGATGGAATATGGGGCTCAGTGAGAAATGCATTAGAATGGAATAGGATAGGCCACAGGGACCAGAAGAGATTATGGAGACTCCCAGGGTACTGCTGTCTTTGCTACTCTATGTAAGCAATCAGAAGTACGAAGTACAGCATCTGATAAACAACAAAGGAAGAAATCATGGTTGTGGAACTATTTTTCCACTGACATCAGCTGTCCAACCAGTGCAACATTTTTGTGTCATAAAAACAACACAAAGCACAATTGCTGCAATATATATGCTAGTCAGAAAAGCCACAATGCGCAGCAACATAGTTCAGGTGGAGGGAAGCCTTCCTAATAGCCATGTAGTGGATAAGGACAAGTGCCTCCACTTAAGAGGCAGCAGAGTAGCCACAGTGCCAGAAAGAACAGCTCAACCTCAGCAGGGACAGTGTCTTCACATGAGGAACTGCCTCAGAACACTGGACTAGATGGACCATTGTTCTGTCTCTGACAGCAGCTAGCGCTACATGCTTCAAGGGAAGGTATGAGAAACTGAGAAACAATTATGGAATAACCGAGGACAAATTTCTTTCTAATCCCATCAGCTAGTGGTTGTCTTGTGCTCTGAACAACCAGGTTTATATCTGTTATATTCTGTAACCCACTTATCCATATATATATATTTAATCCTTCTTTTATGCCTACCAAGCTCTTGGCCTCAATATTATCTTGCAGTAATGAGTTCCACTGATTATTTATGAAAATGACTAAATGAGCTATGTTGCACTGAATGTCACCTTGGTTTTGTACTCTTAAGAAAAGATAAATAGAAGCCTCAAATAACTTCTCTACATCATTTATTATTCTATATATTTTTATCCTAGTCCCCCTCCTCCCTAAACTAAACAGTCCCAATTTCCCCCCTTCTCCTCACATGAAAGTATTTCCATGCTTCTAGTCATTTTCACCCCTCCCCCCATTGCTGCTTCTTTGGTCAGATGGGGTCACCAGGATGGAACATTGGAACTGAGCATTCCAACTAAGGCTGTACTGCTAAGCAAGACATTATTTTCTATCCCTTTCTTTATGCATCTTAACATTTCATTTTTAAGACCACCACTAGGAAATGAATAGTTTTTTCCATTCAGCTTTCCACAATGATGCCCAGGTTTTCTTCTTGGGTGGTCACAGTTATTTTATATCTAGCAATGTGTGTAAGCAATTCAAATAATTCTTTCCAATGTGTATTATCTTGAACACTGGACACAAAAAACAAGTACTGAGATAATTTAGAGGGGCACCATATACTGCAATCCAAAGCCCTTTTATTGAGTGTATACTGTGCAAAGATGTTGGGATTTGACTTATTCCCTCTACTTTCCTTAAAAAAAAGAAGCCTTCCAAAAGCAAATGGGATGCAATTTTCGAATGAAAAAGGATGTGGCTGAGTTCTATGAAGCAGTGAATGCTTCAGTATAGCATGCCCTTTGGAGCTACAGTGGCAAGAGAGGTCCATCCGAGCATAGGCTTTTGGCTCAGTTAATAAATCACTAATCATATATCTATTAGCACAAACTGCCTCTGTCTTAGTAGCAACTGTGGCATGTGTCAGTATACAGCCACCATGCCTGGGTGGATTTGAGAAACACCACATTGCCACCAATATAGTGGAGAAACTGGATTGTCAGAAGAGAGCTGTTGATAAGCTCTTCCCTTCCTCCTGGGTTCTTCACTGGCACCTTCTTATTGCATTTAGCCTCTATTTAGTTGAAGTGATTCTGTGAAGTGAAGTCATTTTCAGTTAACATAAATGTGAAAAAACTTTACTCAAATGGTCAAAGACAATCAAGGTGTGACCAAGGCTGATGCAAGTTGAGTTAATGCAAATAAATATTCATGAGAAATTATTGTCTGGCATTTGCCCATCTCTTCTGTTAATAATTACTTATTAGATACGTTAAAAACTGGTACTTGAAAAAAGAAACAGAAACATGAAATCAGTTAAACTGCCCCCCCCCCCAATACTGTAATCTCTACTACATAATTAACAATATTGGGTAAAAACAAACCATACAAAAATGTGTAATTTTTTAAACTTTACTAGAAACAACATGTAGTATGTTGACATGTTGAATATATGTGGAATTCATATTCAAATACACAGTTGAACTACAGTGCATATAACAGAGGCAGACACACCCATGTAATCCAGAATAGATAATTTATGCAATTGCCTAACCCTCAACATTAAGTGCTGGTTCTCCCAAGAGCAATCACAAAGGTAGCCTGCCAGCAGAGGACTACCAGCTCCAGAGTTTGAGAGAGAATAATTAGCATGTGTTTATGCGCACAAATGTTTTCCCGGAAGCAGCTTGCCAAGTGAACCTGATTAGAAATGCATGTTCCTGTCCTAATTGGTTTCATTCTACAGATGGTCTGCTAGGAAAATACTTGTGCTCAAAATCATGACACTAAGCAGTTCTTCTGAACCTGCTGGCCCAGAGTTAAACAAAAGCCCCCCAAAACATGGGTAATGGTTGGAAAGCAACTGAACTGGAGAAAAACTGGGAGAGAGCATACAACATGGAGAAAGAGAAGGTGGTTTAAAACCCTCTTACTTGATCTCTATTTTTAAATCACTAAATTTATCCTCCTTATTTTTTTTCTCTGAAAATTGGGAAAGGTCCTTCAGTTTCCGTACTGGGCTACTCTGTAGCATTGGAATATTTTAGTGAAATCTGCAGAGATTTGGGAAGAACTTAAACCTTTTTTTTTTTTTTTTGTTCTCAACAGTCCTCTCTTTTTCATTCTATATATTCTGGCTGATAGTAAACACCTCTCCTCTTCCAAAGTTTACACATGAGCATGCTAAATTGATACCAAATACCAATATTAATCTGCTTGCGTGGAACAGCATCAAAAAGATAATTAAGCAAGCCACCTATTAATCCCTGATAAAGGTCCAGAATGTCCGCTTTGGAACTACATTTTTGTAATCTCCATGGAAACTTGCTTTTGGACATCATAGAAACAGTTTCCTTCTCCAAGACTCCCAAATTTTCATATATTTAATGCACTAACAATTTTCACTAATAGATTATCTATGACTTTATGGCAAGATAATGAAAATTAAGGAATCCAACTTTGCTTTTATAAACTATAGACAGGGAATTAAACTATAAAAATATATACAGAATTGTCACTTACTATTTGAAGCAGAGAAAGATAGCCAGCTCCAACATTATCAAAGTTTACTTTCACATTTTTCCACAGGACTTTTCCTTTATTGCTGTTCATAAGAATCTCACAATCAGTTTTATTCATAACAATTTCTCTTGAAAAAGTGTCACCACTTGTGGTGTTAACACAGTAGAAGAACTTGCCAGCAAACAAATTTACTCCCATTATGCTGAAAATTAGCCAGAATATAAGACAAACCAGAAGTACGTTCATAATAGACGGTATTGCTCCTAAAAGGGCATTCACAACCACCTAATAAAGAAATACAGGGGAGAAAAGCTTGTAAAAAAAACGTATAGCAGCAAAGTAATTAGGCATTCTTCTAAAAAGGCTAACAGCAAAAATATTTTATTCCAAAATGTAGTTACAAATTATCTTATTTTTCAAATACTTATTACAAGCCACACAATGAAACAACGTGAAAAAAGGTGAAGACTAAAATGTCAAGATGAAAAATAAGAATTATTTTTTTTTAAAAGTGGCAAGACGTAATCATAAAATGTGTACGCTAAGGGAAAAAAGAAATACACGTTAAAGAAATATAACATTCAAATTAATAAATTTGACAAATCATTACTGATGTACATAAACAATGACTGATGATAAGGACTGATTGATCTATAGATCTTTGCAAACAGTACAGAGGTTGACAAAATTAGGACTTCAAGAATTGTAAAACACATAATACCTTTACAGTATATTTATTCATACATTACTATTTTACTTACTAAAGACAACCCTGTCACAGAAATAGACCACTTTATATTATAGACCACTTGTATTATATGTTCATTTGGATCATTAGAGTACCTTTCAAGCACCACTTATAATAATCTTGTTAGGTATTTCAAATTAAAATATGATTTTATTTCAGTGTATATAAAAGCATGTATAGTTTCAGATTATATTATGATCAATATTTTTGCCATTATAATATAGATAATTAGGGTGGCAGAAAGAAGAGTACCTCCTGCTGGTTGAATAAGGAACTTAAGTGTGGTATCCCATGGGAGAACAGCTTTGGCTCTTCATACCAGATAATTTAATTTCTACAAAAATTTCTCCATTAGTTCTAACCTTTGGGGTTATCGCTCCTTTGCGGAAGAGTCCACAGAGAACTGAAGAGCCAATTTAGACTGTTTAATGAAACTGGAATTTTTTCACCATGTCTCAGCCTTCAGGGATCTTTCTGCCCAGAACATGGGTGTGGATCTGCTGGTGCACTGTGATACTTACTGGCTGTAGTTGGTTGGAGAGCACTTAAAATTCCTCTCACGCAATACCTTAATCCATCTTGCAAACGAAAATACTGATACTTGAAGTTATCTGCCTTTCTAGTGAAAACTTAGAAAGATGCATGGTGATTGTCCCAGACCCAGCTTCATTTCAGATATGTTAGATCTCTGTTTTATGCTTCCAACTTGTACTTTAGCTAATCCTTTTGAAATAGTTTGAGGCAAAATGTCAAATGATCTCCTGAGACATATGAGAAGTGGAATTTTCTTTAGTGATGAAGTACAAAGCAATCTGCATAACCATTGTGTCATCATCAATTATAAGTATTCTAAATAGACAGAACTTTGATATGCTGCTGCTCTTCTACAAAAGTGACAGCTACAAATAAATAATTTTACATAAATAGATGGCATATGGAAGAAGAAAAAGTGCTTGAAAAAGATTATCTAAGGTCTCTTATTGAGGAAAATGAGTCTGATCCTAGATTTGAGCAATTGCTGATTTTGAACCAACATAAACAGTACTAATGTTCATAAAGTGAAGTTGGTTTCAGACCTACCTCCATGTCTTCCTGAAGGTAATCCAACCTGGCCAATATCTGTAACTTACAGGGTTTATGTCTTAACTCTCCAGAGGGTAGTCCATATTCCTGAGACCATGGTTTCTCAGCAACTAAAGACAGAGCTGTATTGATGGCTTCCACTTCTCTTTGATTTGGTTTATATATATGGATTTCAGGAACCTCTCCTATGTTGGGAAAAGCCTGCCCTATAGCATGTCATTATCCATCCCCAGGTGTTGGATTTGCTATACAAGCTAACCGCAGAGTCATCTTCCTGTAGAGAGGATGTGTCCATAAACTCTTGAAATGAGATTGCTTCTATTAGAATGTGGACCAGAGACCACCAGTGCCCGTATCTTTGTACATGCCCTAAGGACTGAGAGACTGAAGAAAAGGGTTCTGGAATGAAAATAGTGGGTCCTTAAGAAAACTCTGGTGACAATGGATAGAGACAGAAAGTAAGTCTCCACAAGATTTATCAATATCAAATAATTTCCTGGAGATGTTGCAATCATTGTTGAAGTCAGGTTTTTCATAATGAATTTGACTTTCTTCATTCATTTGAACTGTTTGAATTCTCGGTGTGACAATGCAGCAGAGATAGGACTAGTGGCGAATTTTATTGCTTAGAAATCATATTTCTGACGTCTGCTAAGAGCCAAAAGTACCTAAAAGGTGCCTGATCTGAGGCATCAGTGATACAAGGCTGTAAAATGTGTGTGCCCGAGAGGTCTGCCAAAACACAAACTGCAGTTGGCAAGAAACCCAGGGAAAGCCTGGTGACCAGAGGGAAAAAACGGGGGCAATTTTGAGTATAGTGTATCCTTTGAGACTCGTAGCATATGTCTGCTGCAGCTGGGAATGAGCCTCCCAGCCCGGGGAAGACAGACTTGTGCAAGCAGGTCTTGAGCTAATGCACTAAAAATGGCAGTGTGGTTGTTGCAGCTCTGGCTGGAGATCAGGATCGCAAGCCTAAGGGGATGTGTAAGCGCAAAAACTTGTCTCTCTCACCAACAGAAGTTGGTCCAATAAAAGATATTATCTCACCCCCCTTGTCTCTCTAATATCCATGGACCAATATGGCTACAACAACACTGCATACATTTATATACCATGCCATTCTGCTCTGTATACAGTAGGTGGCAGGAACTAGCTACTGTGGGATCCTAAAGAATCTGTGGGATCCTAGAGAATGTTGCCAATTTCCACCACAGGTGGTGATTCAGTGATACAGTACACTTTGTAAATAATTTCTTTTGAAAGGAAAAAGGGTACATGGATATCAATTAATGTGCCAAGAACAAAGATCAACCATAAAATTAAGGGAGTTGGTATTTTAATTAAAGGAATTAAGGATTAAGCTATTGTGGTAGTGGATTCTGGAGTACATTATATGAATGACAATCAGAAATATTCAAATAGATATTGTCAGTTTACGAGTCCTATTTTAAATAAACCAAATTCCTTAGATAATTAAAACTAAATATATTTTAAAAATCAAATTTACTTTTCAATATTTATATTCTGCGTACATTTCACTCAGTGGACAATGATAATAGACTGGCTAATTGACTGGAAATCACAAGTGTATTGGCAGAAACTTTGAGCATGAGCAATGGACCAAATGGTTATTGTCAGAAAGATTTGGGTGTTTACATTGATTTCCTGCTACAAGAGTCCTAATATGGATATATGCCACTAAGTGCAATTTGTGCTTGACAATACATAGGTTGTAGTAAACAAAGAGGATGCTCTGTCCCAAAGATCTTACAATCTAAAAAGACGCATGTGATTACAACACAATATTTAAAAATACATACAGGTACCATATAGGCAAACACGGAATGATGTGCCATCATTGAAGCTGGAAGGCTTCACAGAAGGTTTTGATGAAGGACTCGAGGGAGGAGACTTACAGCAACCTATAAGAATGGTTCACAACTAAAAGGATTATGGAGAGATGTTAGTCCATAGTTAAGGTTGCAAGCAGATTTTCAATCCAAGCCTGAGTTTGCCTCACCATCTTACTTTTAAAAGGGGCCTTTTAACTTATTATTTAGTATGTACAGTCCTTGGTCAAATGCTAAGGTTGCAAAGTCAAGTACTCAAATATTAGGAAATGCCAGAATTAAGGCTGCCTGTGCAACCTTAATTCCACCCCACTGTGCATGTGCATTACGATACAGGGTTGGTTTTTTTGTTAACATAATCACATACTACTTTTTCCATAAACTTTACTAAAAATCCACCCTGAGGCAGAATGGAATATTTCAGTTTACACAGTTACATTTTGACAAAGTTATAAGCAACTGAAAACTGAGGCTTATAAAAGAAAGTAGTGGGCAATCCTAACTGTAGGCAACACTACTTTTTTCTGCCCTATCAATGGGGTAAAGATCAGGTCTTAACTAAGCTGTTTTTTGCTTTATTAATAATAAATAAAAGGAAACATAGCTTGCAGACATGTTCAATAGGTTTTTCATTTCCCACTTTCTATTACAGGGTCATCTGGCATCAGAATCATCCTGCATGGGAATCCCCCCCCCCCCCCCTTTTTCTTTTTAACAACCTCTCCCCTGCCACCAATCTTCCACACAATTTCTCTTTCCTCACCCTGGAAAACAAAGAACATTTATTAATGTATTGATGTTCTAAGGTGTGCACTGACCTTGCAATGGAAAGCATTAACAAGAGAAGAGGGCTCCTGCCAACAAATGCCCTATGATTCTGAAACTGCTAAGAATGAGAATTCTGACATCTGGTCTGCATCTGAAAATAAGACCTTGTGTTCCCATGATTATCATAACATGGATAGTGGTCCTTCCTGGGCCACCATATTCCCAGAAAACAGCGCTCAGTCACTTTATAGTAGCTATCAGAGGACTGTAACAGCTGCACCTCATTACAGACTCTGGAGGCAGGCTGCATCTGAAATCCCCAAAAGGAATTTGCTCCTGTAAAGAGAGCCCAGATCACAACCCCTTGGGAAATACTAATTACAGTATATCATGGTCCTAAGCAAACTCAATGGAACTCTGTAAGAACAACTATATGAACATACTTTCTTCCTACTAAGTATAGGCTAGTGAGTCACAACAAGGACAATCAAGAAGAATACTATGAAGAATATCCAATTCTATTATAATACAAGTTAGGTGTTTTCATTGGCACAAGGGACCAAAACAAGGTCACTTAACTTAAATCCAGTAAAGGTTCCTCACCCTGATCAAAGCCTCAACTAAAGTAGGTCACTTTTCTATCATACAGCTTCTAACTCTACCTCTGTGGACCTCACCACTGTAGAAATGGTACACATCTAGTCCTCAGCTACTAAGGACAAGGCATCTGGAAAGAGCTTATAAAGATGAAAAAGAGGAAGGTTTCCCAGAGAAACACACAGCCACACGCATATGATGAACACTACAGAAATCCTTCTTCCTAACAGCAGTATTCCAACTTTCTCTCCCTCCCTCCCCCACACTATCAAACTCCTCACAACATATACAAGCTCCTGCACATTCTCATCTGGTTCACCTTGGTTCCCTGCCTGCCCCCCCATTACTGACATCTCATCTCATGAAGAGAAACATTCTCTTCCCTCTCCTACAATACAAGAGAGATTCTTCAGAGAATCCTGGAAGGAGCACTGAGGGTATTTTTATTGTTTTACGCTCACGCAGAACCTGATGTTTCTGCTGAGAGTCTAGGCTTTGGTGATGAGGTGGTGGGCTAGGAGGTGCTCTCAGAGTTCTGAAGGGAAGAGAAGGCCTGGTGGAAATGGAGGACTTTGTTTTTAATCTGCTTCTGAATGTGAAAGCAGATACAGTTACTGCTGCAGGAAACCTGAGCTGCCCTTTGCTTTAAAAACCAGTTTAAAGCAGCTAATATTTACCACCTATTCCTAAGTTATTTCATACTCTTTTTCTGGTGCACATGAAAAAATATGCTTCCTCTCTGAAAAAACGGTTACTCACCTTCTCATAACTGTTGTTCTTCGAGATGTGTTGTTCATGTCCATTCCAATCAGGTGTGTGCACACGTGCACGATGGCCGGAAGATTTTTCCCCTAGCAGCATCCGTCGGGTCGGCCTGCAGTCGTGCCCTCATGGCGCCTAATATATAGCCCTGTTGACCCGCCACCCCTTCAGTTCCTTCTTGCAGGCTACTCCGACAGAGGGGTAGGAGAGTGGGTATTGGAATGGACATGAACAACATATCTCAAAGAACAACAGTTACGAGAAGATGAGTAACCGTTTTTTCTTCTTCAAGTGCTTGTTCATGTCGATTCCAGTCGGGTGACTCCCAAGCAAATTTAGGAAGTGGAGTCGGAGCTGTCCACTGACCGGAGTACTGCTCTACCAAAGGCCGCATCATCTCTGGCCTGCCTAGTAATTGCATAATGTGCGGCAAAGTGTGTATCGATGACCACGTCACTGCCCTGCAGATTTCCTGGGTGGGGACTTGAGCCAGGAAAGCTTTTGCTGAAGCTGGGCCCTTGTAGAGTGCACTGTTATCGGGAGCGCTGGGATTCCTGCTAGATTGTAGCACTCGGTAATGCAGGCCACAATCCATGATGAAATGCGCCATGCCAAAACAGGCTGGCCCTTCATTCTGTCCGCTACTGTGACAAAGAGCTGTACCGACTTCCTGAACGGTTTCGTCCTTTCGATATAAAAGGCCAGCGCTCTGCAGATGTCGAGTGTGTGGAGCCTCTGCTCCCTGCTACTCGCATGAGGCTTAGGGTAGAAAACTGGGAGGAAAATGTCCTGGTTGATGTGGAACTGTGATACCACCTTCGGGAAGAAGGCCGGATGGGGTCTGAGCTGAACCTTATCCTTAAAAAACACAGTGTAGGGCGGCTCGGTCGTTAGAGCCCTGAGCTCAGACACCCTCCGGGCTGAAGTTATTGCCACCAGGAACGCAACCTGGTAGGAGAGGCAGAGCAGGGAGCATGTTGCTAGAGGCTCAAAGGGATGCCCCATGAGCCTAGAAAGGACCAAGTTAAGGTCCCAAGCAGGAACTGGTTGGTGGACGTGCGGGTACAACCTGTCGAGCCCTTCAGGAAGCAACTGACCAGGGGGTTAGTGAAAACCGAGTGGCCCTGTACCCCCGGGTGGAAAGCCGAGATGGCAGCCAGGTGTACTCTTACAGAAGACAAGGAGAGACCTTCCTGCTTTAGGTGCAAAAGGTAATCCAAAATCTGGGGCACTGAGGCTAGCGCCGGGGGAAAGTCGCGTTGAGCTGACCAGATTGAAAATCTCTTCCACTTGGCCAGGTACGTGGCTCTAGTGGAGGGTTTCCTACTGCCCAAGAGAACCTGTCTGACTTGTTCTGTACAGAATAGCTCGAACATATTCAGCCATGGAGCCTCCAGGCTGTGAGATGAAGCAACTGCAGGTTCGGGTGCTGGAGCCGCCCGTGATCCTGCGTGAGAAGGTCCGGGAAGAGCGGCAGGGTAATTGGGGCTCCAACTGACATGTCTAGGAGAGACGTGTACCAATGCTGGCGGGGCCAGGCTGGTGCTATGAGAATGACTCGAGTCCAGTCTCTGCAGATCTTGAGCAGAACCTTGTGGACGAGCAGTATGGGTGGGAAGGCGTATAGCAGCGGTCCCTCCCAATGGAGGAGGAACACGTCTGCTGTGGAGCCCGGACTGTGATTCTGGAAGGAGCAGAACTGCTGACACTTCCTGTTGAGTTGCATGGCAAAGAGGTCGATCAGAGGACAGCCCCACCTCTGGAAGAGTGAAGATGCGACGTCTGGGCGAAGGGACCACTTGTGGCTGTGAAAAGATCTGCTGAGGCAGTCTGCCAGCTCGTTCTGGACCCCTGGAAGGTACAACGCCTGTAGATCGACTGAATGCTCTATACAAAAGTCCCATAACCCGAGGGCTTCCTGGCACAGGGGAGAGGAGCGTGCACCCCCTTGTTTGTTGATATAGAACATCGCGGATTGTCCATCATGACGGATACACATCGACCTGCTAGATACAGGCGGAATGACTGACACGCTAGGTGTACTGCCCTGAGCTCCCTGACATTGATATGAAGACGGAGATCTGTCTGTGTCCTGTGGTCCCCCAGATGAGCTCCCGATCCCAAGTCTGACTCGTCCATCACTAGCATCAGGCATGGTTGTGGGGCAGCGAAGGGGACTCCTGAGCACACCTGCTAAGCGTCCGTCCACCACAGGAGCGAGTCGAGGATAGGGTGAGGCAGGGTCACGATCCTGTCCAAGCTGTCCCTGGCAGGTCTGTACACTGATGCAAGCCACGACTGAAGCGGCCGAAGCCTGAGTCTGGCATGCCGAACCACGTACGTACAGGCCGCCATGTAGCTGAGAAGTCTGAGACAATTTCTCGTGGTGGTGGTGGGGAACTGCCCGAGTCCCTGGATCATGGTGTCGAGGGCCTGGAATCTCGCCTGCGGTGGGAATGCTCTGGCTAGGGTTGAGTCCAGAACCGCCCCTATGAACTCTATCCTCTGGACCAGGGACAGAGGTGATTTAGTCTTGTTCAGTAGGAGGCACAGATTCTCGAAGGTGGCTCTGATGAATGCCACCTGAGCTTCCACCTGAGCCCTGGATTGGCCTTTGATCAGTCAGTCATTGAGGTATGGGAACACCTGTATCAGAAGTTTTCGCAGAAAGGCGGCGATGACTGCCATGCACTTGGTGAAGACTCGAGCTGTCACTGACAGGCCGAAAGAGAGGACAGTAAATTGGTAATGGGAACCTTTAACCACAAACCTGAGGAACTTTCTGTGGTTGTGCGCGATTGCTATGTGAAAATATGCGTCCTTCAAGTCGAGGGTGGCATACCAGTCTGCTGGATCCAGTGAAGGGATAATGGAGGTCAGGGAGACCATGCGGAACCTGAGTTTCCTCACAAACTTGTTGAGGTCGTGCAGGTCCAGGATAGGCCTTAGGGCCAGAGGGCAGTTTGGGCTGGCCTTGATTAGCGGAGGGAAGTTGCCTTCTCCTACCGCTCCAGTTCCTCCTCCTAGAATTGTTCTGGCTGTTCTGCTGCTGGAATCTTTGAGGAGGTTGTGGGTGGAAGTGTCTCCGCTGTGTGGCGGGGGTATGCAAGCCCAAGGATTTGAGGGTGGCTCGGGAATCTTTTAGGCTGTGGAGCTGTTTGTCCGTCTTCTCTGAAAACGGAGTCTCACCCTCAAACGGGAGGTCCTGAATTGTTTGTTGGACTTCGTAGGGTAATCCTGAGACTTGCAACCAGGCCCCCCGCTGCATAGCCACCCCTGTCGCCATGATTCTTGTGGCAGCGTCTAAGGCTGCCTGCAGTGAAGCGCGGGAGACTAATTTCCCTTCTTCCACCAAGGCGGTAACTCTGACCGAGAGTCCGAAGGGATGAGCTCCGTGAACTTAGCCATGGAAGCACAGGTGTTATAAGAGTACCTGCTCACAATGGCCTGCTGGTTAGCAATACAGAGTTGTAAACCACCAGTGGAGTAGATTTTTCTACCCACGAGATCCAGGCGTTTAGCATCCCTATTCTTTGGGGAAGGACCTTGGAAACCTTGTCTCTCCCGCTGGTTAGCCGCATCGACGACCAGCGAGTCCAGAGGTGGATGGGAGTAGAGATGCTCAAAGCCTCTGGAGGGGATGAAATACCGGCGCTCATTGCATTTGGCAGTTGGTGGCAGGGATGCCGGTGTCTGTCAGAGTCTTGGTGGTGTCCACCACTGTCTTTATGAGGGGTAACGCTACCCGTGAAGGCCCCGAGGCTGCTAGGATGTCCACCATGGGATCTGTGTCCTCAACTACCTACTCAGCCTTGATGACCAAACCTTGGGCAGTCCTGCAGAGCAACTGCAGTAGAACTCTGTTGTCCTCTAATGCAGGAGCAATGGACGTCCCTGCCAACACTTCGTCCGTCGACAAGGAGGAGGAAGCGTGTGCCAGTGGTGGAAGCTCCCTGCCATCTGCCCTGGACAGGTCACGTGACTCCTGGGGCAGCACTGGAGGAGGTGGTGCCGATGATGGTGCCGGGGCCATAGGCATCATAGCCAATGTTGGCGTCGGCATCAGTCTCACAGGAGGGAGCTGCATTGGCACGCTCACAGGAGCCGCTGGGGTCGTGGGGTCAGGTGCCGACATTGGCACCTGGGCCGTAGATGCCTGCATCGAAGTTGACGTAGACAATGGTGCAGGAGTGGGAGATGAGTGTGTCACCATCGCGAAGGCCGGTGCCAAAGTCGGAGCCGAGTATGGATGTCGCTGAGTGTGGGCCCTGGGTTCCTCACTGGCCCTGGTGATAAGCCCAGGGAGTCCAGAAAGGCCACTGAGGCGGGTTCTGCCACTGCAGAGGCCACACCTGCTGCTCCCTTCTGTCTCTGCTTGACCTCGCTCTACGGCTTCTGCTCCTACTTGAGCAATAAGAGTCGGGCTCCGACTCCAAAGTCTCAGACACTGAAGACCACGGAGGAGCCAATCCTCGGTGCCTTGAACGTCGAGAGCTCGGGGAGCGGGAAGGCTCTCTGTCGGAGCGTGTAGGTGCCGATGGACAAGGCGAAGGGGAGCGCCTCGACATCATAGTAGGCTTTCCTTTCGAATGCACCAGAGGACGGGGCTCCGTCGGCGCTGAGGGTTCCTCCCTGGCAGGTGAGAATGGTGCCAACAGGAGGAGGAGATCTCTGGCAGCCTGGTATGCTTCTGGCGTGGACGGGAGCTGAAGCTGCTGCGAAGGCACCAGAGATTGAGGTGGGGCCAGACTCAACTGCCTCACCTGGACAGGAGTCGACACGGCCCCGGAAGGAGACGCTGAGGAGTGGCCTGCCTGGGGGGTCACACTTCTCGAGGCTTAGCCAGAGGAGAACGGTCGTCTGGCTTTTTCTTCTTTTGAAGCGCTGTAAGCGGTGCCTACTATCACATGGAACCCGTGAGGAGCCGTAGCGGTGCCGAGTGTCCCTAGAGGAGTCCTTCCTCAGCGCCGAAGTCGCCAACAGCGCTGGGGCATGCCACGTCGAGGATGTCGCTGTAGGGGTCAGGTCTCTCGAGCCCGGGTCGGAATGGGGGCACAAGGCTGCCTCCATGAGGATCACCTTCAGCTGCTGTTCCCGTTCTTTAAGTGTTCTCGGGCAGAACTCGCAGCAGATCTTGCAACAATCTTTCTGATGGGTCTCCCCCAGGCACCTAAGACACGACGAGTGCGGATCACTCTTAGGCATGCGCTTGGCGCAAGCCACGCAGTTCTTAAATCCCGGGGACCACGGCATGCCACGGCGCCGGGACCAGAGTGGGGGGAAAACCCCCCAACTACCATACTATACTTTAACTGGAGTACTACTAACAACTAACTAACTATATACACGGAATAACGAAGAAACTTGCTGAGCAAGAGCCAAGGGAAGTTCCAGCCACCGTCACTGGCGGTAAGAAGGAACTGAAGGGGTGGCGGGTCGGCCGGGCTATATATTAGACGCCATGAGGGTGCAACTCCAGGGGGCGCCCAGGCTGACCCGATGGATGCTGCTAAGGGAAAAATCTTCCGGCCATCGTGCATGTGCGCACACACCTGATTGGAATCGACATGAACAAGCACTCGAAGAAGAACTCTTGTCACTGAGGCAAAGTGCTACATATGTTCATCTGTGTCACTACATAAATACATCCAAGCAGCAAAGAATGAAACAAGATTTATATCTCCCACACTGCTGGGTCACAATCATGTTGACAGTAGTTATTGCAGAAATCATAAAAGCACACTGAATATTTGTTTCACATAACGTTAGATGGGGTGTCTTCATGGAACCTTACAAGAGAGAAAAACATCAACAGAAGAAAAATACTAATCAAATCTATATTTTACTGAGTGATACAGATATTGTGCAATAATTCAATTTCTGTACAAAAGAGAACCAAATATATTATATGTAGGTACGCATATTTGATAAATGACTCTTACTGCGATCAAGATATTTTAGTTATTGTGATTAACTTCCTAATAAAGAAAGGGATCATTCTGTCCTTTATTCCGTATAAACTTCACCTGACAGCCAATAGAATAATAAAAATAGATTTAAACACTTCTCATTCTGTTTTTTCTATACCTACATGAGGCCATTCTGCATACTGTATATAAAGTATGCAAAATATATAAAAATTATGAAGCTATATAAAGATTCCACTATATAAAGATTACTTTAAAAATAAGCTAATTATGAGAAAAAATATAAATAGAATCAATTTACTTTTAAACTTGTTACAGCTAAGTCTGCTAGGAACTGACAGCTAAAAAAACTTCTGAAGATTAATTAGAGATTAAGTAACCCAAATGAGCACAGCTAATGCATACAATTGCATATGGTTAGAAACAACATAATGAAACATAGTTCTGTAGAACTCAGTAACAAAGGTGCAATAAAGAGTGAGTACAGCATTCCTATTTTTTTAAAATTTCTTGTGCATGTTTGTATGAATAGTCGCTTTTTATGAAATAAAGAGTTCAGGTTATTTTATTTAATCTTACCCTCATTCCTTCAAATCGCGACAAGGCTCTCAAAGGTCTCAAAGCTCGTAGCGTTCGAAGTGATTTAATTGGACCAAGTTCAGAGTAGCCCAAGGCATTAGCTGTTAAGCTAATCAAAGAAACCTACACAAAAAAAACAAAGAAAAATTATTTGTATGTATCTTGTATTGCCCTTTGAAGGATGCAAGATATAATGGCTAAAGGTGGAAAAGTTCAGCCTGGATATTAGGAAAATGTTCTTAGATGCCCTGTGCTTCTAACAGCAAGATCAACTGGGTAGTGGAAAAAACTGGAAAAGAAGAGACATCAAGTTGTTAGTGAATTTCTGAAGTTCTTAGTCTCTTGATCTATGATACTATCATTACATATATACATGAACAGGTTAGATATAGGAAGTACCTTTGCAAAATACAGGTTGTGGGCTGGACTAAAAAACACAAATAGTCTTTTTCTGACATTACTGCCCTTGAGAAATCATGGTATGGATGAATCATAACATTCTCAGGAAAAATAGTAAAAGGTTGGATGACTGTCTCCACAATTCTTACTAACACAATATTTTGACTGTGACAGTGTTACTACCTTACTCAAAAATGTTTCATAAAGGGCATCATAGTGAAATCCTGGTGGCACAAAATTTCTCATACATAAAGTCTGTCATGCTGATGAAATCCTGTTAGTGTAAGAAACCCTTTTGACTTATTTTGCTATAAATTTAGCTGAGGAGAAGCTACACCAAGAACCTATTGTAAAGCAATAAAGATAAATCTACATAGTTTGTCAATGTGTTTATATTTTAACCAATTTGCCTTAAAATCTTACAAGAGCCTTATTACTCTCAATCAGGGGCCTGATCTGGAATCAATGGAAATTTTGACATCAGCTTCAGTGGGAAAAGGATTAGGCTTAAAGTCCTTAGAAACTTATAGTAGTCATATTCTCCAGGGCCCAAACACCACAATGAAGAAAAAAAACTGAAAGTCTGTTGAGAATTCAGGATACTATTAATCAAGAGTTGATGTGTCAATATGTAACTCAGTAATTAATTTGTGCGATCAATCTTGTGTTTTATTAAAGGCTTTATATTCAGTGTTGTATGAAGAACCTTGTGCCAAAAAGTTATTTATTGAATTCTGTAGCATCTTTCACAAGGATCAAGGTACACTAAAAAGTAATCAGTTGTAGGCTACTCAGTTTGTGCAAGAAAAGGTGTTTCTCTTTGTCTGTGAAGCTTCCTCAGACCCATAGAAGTCTTCCTGCTATGGCTTACCTCCCCTACCTATACAGAGGACTGTTCGAAGTAAGGCTCCTTGGAATGATGATTCACAGATCTGAGTATTACTTAATTTATTCATATTAGGAAGTACTTTCCCCCTCCTAATCGCCAATACAGCAAGAAAATTCGTGCATGATATGTCTTCTGCCAGGAGTGTCTATCAAACTATGCTAAAACTTTGTCACAAATTATTCTGAATAGCTGGGGCAAGGAGCCCATGTTTGGTTTTGCAAAATCTTGGTTAGACCACAACCAGAGGTGGTTTGGAATGGACTTCTATTTTTATCAGTGCCATCCAGGTTTGTAGGGGATGAGGATTTGGATGAAAGGCTCTAGGTTGGCTCAACTCTTCACCAAACTCAGAAAACAAGCCACAGAAGTTGTCAAGCACCTGTAATTTTCTCTCAAATGCAATACGAGCTGTAATTTTCTCAGAATTTGACATTAAATGAATATACGTAGTATTAGAAAATCAGGAAACCTGAAGAATCTAAGATAACATCCATTTAATCAAAAGATTTTCCACTTAGTTTTCATTAGTTGGATTGAAAGTATTTTTTCAGTTAGTTCAGTAGGCAGCATAATCCATGTGGAAGGTACTGAGTCTGAAATCACTTTCTTCCAGAAAATAAAAAGCTTATTTACTGGTGTAATGGATAAGATTGTTAAGGAATTTACACTTAAGCATATTACTGTAGGAACTAAATCTTATTGCTGCGTGTTCAGTAATAAAATAGAATATCATTATTTGTCATTACAAGGCAGATTAAAAATGATCTGTTTGCAGCCTAAATCCTTCATGAAGTATTTTACTATATTACTACAAAATTATTGTAGTTGTGATAAAATGTGGCATACAGCCATTTGTTTTTGTTACTCTCTTTTCTGGGAAATAATTTACATTACAGCATAGATCTGGTGCAATTATTAATTCAGCTCTTCAAAGAAGAGCCACAAGAATGATTAAAGGATTGGAAAACATGCCTTTGGTGAAAAACTAAATTGACCGAGCTTCTTGAGTCTATCAGAGGAGATTAAGTGGTGATTTGATCAACCTATGTAAATACACACATGGAGAACAGAAATTTGATAATACACGGCTCTTCAGTCTAGCAGACAAAAGGTATAAATTGTGGTTACTTACCTTACAGTAACTGGAGTTCCTCAAGATGTGTAGTCCCTATGTGTATTCCACTCACCTGAGACCAGAAGATTTTTTGTTGGCTGTGTTTGTTAGTCCACATATACACCCTTTACTTCTTTGTGCACCAAACTGAGGGCATAAGGGGCGGTGCAGACCAACTGCCTCTTCGGTTACCTTTCTACTGTGAATAGTCCTAGGATAAGGCCCCGCAGTAGAAGGGAAGGAGGGTGGGTAGTGGAATACAGATAGTGACCACACACCTTGAACACTTCCAGTTACTATACAGGTAAGTAATCTTTCTTTCTTTGAGTGATGGCCCCTACGTGTATTCCACTCAAGGGGATTCATAAGCAGTATTCATCGAGGACAGGGGTGCAAGAAACCATGCTGTACCACAGATTAAAGGAGTGCTCTGCCAAAGGATGCAAATATGTTTTGCAGAAGTGTGTACAGAGCCCCACCATTGCCACTCTACAGATGAGGGACATTTCTAAGTGAAGCCACTGATGGGGATGGGGCTCTGGTCGAGTGAGCCCTCCCATCTTGTGGTGGGAAGGTTGCCACTAACTCGTAACCAAAGCAGGATGCAGCTGAAAGCCATTTGCACAGTCTCTTTGAGTAGGTGGCTTCTTGTCTCATACATTTGCCAAAAGAGTCAAATAACTTAGGAAATTTTCTGAAGGGGTTTGTCCTCTGCAGATACAAAGCCAAGGCTCTACAGACATCCAGAGAGTGTAGTTACCTGTCCCCTCTGGTGGCATGTGGCTTTGGATAGAAGACAGGTAAGTGGATGACCTGGTTTTGATGAAATTCAGGGGCTATTTTTGGGATGAATTTGGAGTGCAACCTCAGGGAACCTTTTCATTGTGGAAGACTGTCTAAGGTGGGTCAGCCATAAGGGCCCCCAACTCACCTATTCTTCTGGCTGAGGTAATTGCAACCAGCAATACAACCTTCATAGATAGGTGAGCAAAGGAACACGAGGGTAAGGGCTCAAATGGACCCTTCATTAGTGATGACAGGACTAGGACAGGACAGGACCAAGGGGCCACATTAAAACCAGTGCAAGGGATTACATTGGAAAGGGGGTGGGGTCCCCTTGTGGGGAGAACCACTGATTTTCAGCAGTGTAGTGTGCTCTGTGGGAGTGGGAACGTGCCCAAGAAGCTCTGGAATCTATATCGGGAATAACTTTCTGTCTCAGTACAGTCAGTAGAGTTGTCATCCAGGTCTCGAACTCACCTGAGGAATATAAATTTTCTGAATCAACAGGTGGAGTCATTGGTACCCGCTCTTATTATGCCCCATCTTGTTGGCTGTACTGGTGAGTGGTGGATCTGTGGTGTGGGAACCTCTCTGCAATGACTGGTTCCAAGAGTATTGGTGACTCTGGGTCAGCATATGCAGCCAGGTCATCAAGAACAGTATACCTGACTCCTGAGGCTGGAAGGGCTTCTACCTCTTGGTGGAGTCAACAGTGCTGGTTCAGACCAGGTGGTTAGTCACAGGTACTGATGACTGCTCCTTGCTGCTGTGAGTCTGTACTGTTGGTTTAGGGGGTTTCCACTCTCTTCTTTCCCTCACCAGTACTGAGGCTGAGTCTGTCCCATCCATGACTGAGGTTTTTGGCACAGTTGAGTCTTGGTACCAATTAGCCAGACCCAGGCTCCTTGTGACCACCTGACACACCCGTACCAAGATGCAGTCTCTCACTTGATTTGGAGGATGTAGGGGAAGAGATCCTCTTCTCAGATGAACACTTCAGAGGGGATTTCTCTCACTGTTTGTGAGAATGCTTTCGCTTACCCTCCTCCTTCTGTCAGCTCTGCCCTCTGTGATTCCGGAGTCAGGGAGAACCATGGCAACCCAGGGTCAGACTGGAATCTCATTTTGGCAATGAAAGCAATACATTTTCCTCTAGGAGGAAAAATTTTGTGTGGGGGCCTTTTGATTTCTTCCTCCTCCTGTTGCATATTTAAGACCATAATGGACTGCCTTCCATCCCCCACAAAAAATGGCATCAGTTCTGAGCTCAAATGATATTGCATTATAAAAGCATTAAGTGTAACAGAATTCTATGATATAATTCTGGAGAAAGCAAATTGCTAGGTACATTTACCAATGTTTTAATTTCTTAAGAGTTATATTTTATCTAATGTAAAATTATTTACCTAATACATTTCTACATTTACCTTTCTAAAATTGGCATCTACACCAATCATTCCAGTACATTCCTTTTATATGTGCAGAGACTAGGTGCAGTTCAAATGAAATCAGTTTGTCTTAGAGGACACACCAACTCTGGATCCTACCAAAAAGTGTAGAAACTTATAAATTATTAAACAGACAGCTATTTATAGGAAAATTTCAAAACAGAAGTCTAAAATGTTTTACACTACAATCACAAAAAAAGATTATACCTCCAAAGAGTTAAACTCTAGTGGTAAGTGTAGGAAAGATGTCAGACAATGAATGCATATTGCCAAGAAAGTCTCCATTCTGTCTCATGACATTTGCAGCAACAATAAGTATCCAGCAGTAAAGAGCAGCAGAAGAAAACATTCCATAGCCAAGAGTAAAATAAAAATATGTAAAAGCATGAGAACATTGGAGCTGGCAATGCTTTTCAAAAAATTAACAGGTAGCATTGTTATCAGATAGTTATACTTTTTCTTTTTGTGGGTAATCAGGACCCTTAACTTCTCTGGTTTTCTAGGTGTACTCCCCATCCTACAAGGCTGGGATCTGTTATGAGAATTCTGGTCCAGTTGCAGCTGAAGAATCCATTATAACAAGACTCCTTTTGGTTCAACAGTAAGAAGTATAGTACTGCTGGTAAAGTTTATTTGGGAGCATATCAACTACTGAGTGATTTTAGTGTTTACACTGGTAACTTTCTTATGTGCAGTTAAATCTATGGTGGGACCTCAATGCATGAAACCCTCAGGTCCAGTTGAATACATAGCTTTATTGTGCATTTGGAGTAGTGTAAAAGTAGCTCTTTCAAACTTAGAATGGGCGTGAGATGTGCAAAGGCATAGTCATGCTGATGTTTCGATGGAAGAAATTTCAGCTGAATTTTGCCTGGGACTTCTCCTGAAGTTTCTGTTCCAATATCTACTTCTTGTAGAGTCAGAATACCAATGGAATATTTATGTTGGATACAGTTATTAGAGGACTACCAGCTCCTGATCTGTTCAGAAGCTTGGAGGGAATGCTTATGCTTCTTTGTATTTTCTGCAGCTATTTCTTCCAACTTTTCCTGAAGACTTTAGATCCTATGAACTATGAAGAGCACAAAAAAAAAAAAAAAAAAAAAAAAAAAAAAGTTCCATCTTAACTAAACTGGGGCCTGGCAACTGAGTTGGCTGCAAAGTTCTCATAGCAAAACACTTAGGAATCGACTATTCAAGAAGTGGTGAGTGAAATATTATGAAGCACTGTGAGGATTTCCTCATATTTAAAGGGAACAATACAGCTTTATGGTTATCATAAGAATATAAGAAGGGCCATACTGGGTCAGATCAAAGGTCCATCTAGCCCAGTATCCTGTCTTCTGACAGTGGCCAATGCCAGGTGCTTCAGAGGGAATGAACAGAACAGGCAAACATTGAATGATCCATCCCCTTTCATCCATTCCCAGCTTCTGGGAAACCGAGGCTAGGGACAATCAGAGCAGGTGGGATCCCTATCCATACTGGCCAATAGCCATTGATGGACCTATCCTCCAGGATCATACCGTATTGTTGCTGTGTTGGGAAAAGCATCTTAGAAGCCTCAGATTATCTCTAATGCATTTTGCCTACTGGGTTTCTGAGAAGCCACCATGTTTTTCACAAAGGAAGCTACTGCTTCATTAGTTTTTCAGAATTTTAATTATATGACTGCATTTTCTGACAACTGGCTCTTTTCCCTTTGTCTTGGTTTTCCTACTCTCAAAGATAATGTCTTAAAAAGCAAGGGTAGGCGCAGTCTATGTATCACCTTACTACCAAAGGATGTCTCTGGAAAGGTACTTTATCTTCATGAGATGAAGGGTGCCGTTTTTTTTTTAATAGATAGAGATACTAATTCCAAAATCTGTGTTGGGGACTGGGGAGGGGGGTAGTATCTATTAAAAAGCAGGCCTTGATGGACAAATAGAAATGGAAAATTAAAGATCATGGGTTTCTGGAGATACAGTGTGTGGAATTCTACCATGGCACAGCAATCCTAGCAGCTGAGCCATGGATGAGTATAGCTGGGAAACCACTAGCTTCCCATTACTTATGAAATTATCCAATGTTTTCATTTAACATTTTAGATTTAATCAGCAGTCCCCATTTGGATCCTATGCAGTCTTCAGAGGAGAATATGAGAATATCTTCTTCAAACAAAATTAGAAACAGGTTGTTTCCCTTATTTTGAGACCTCCTTCCTCTACTTTTATGTCGTTAAAGGCACTATCTAGTGTTACAGCATGCTCCTGACTGTCCAGAGATTGTGGTCATGGCACAAACGGATAGTTTCCTCTCCTGAAGAACAGAGCTATTGGAACAGGAAAGAGGGGAAGGAGTCACAGTATCTGTTTTAAGTTTCTTATGAGCCACTGCCCCCTGTCTCAGAAGGGGGAGTTAATCTTATGCTTTTTTTGCAGTGGTGAGGGAGGGACTTTACCTAGATAGGTGGGCAAAGGAAACCCAGAAGAGAAGGTTAGAGTTTCAATGCTCTAATGTTTTCTCAGCTGAGGAGAGGGAGAGAGGAGTTAGAATCTGATATGAGATAATTATTGTGCAAAAATGAACAAAAATTAAAATTCTAAAACAAATAGGTTGGGAGAAGCTGAATTACTAACTTGCTTTGTCTGTGGAAGCAAAGAACATAAACAAACATAAAAAAGAGAGACCCAACAACTAAAAACCAAAGTATTTACAGGAAAGGAACGGATATGCTTGAACTGCTGCTGGTTGCAGATTTAAAACTTTTGGCAGGATTCCAGAGTTTGTGTGGCCTTGTCAGTTTGTTTGATTTTTTCCCAATGTCTGCAAAGACAGAAAGAACTCATGAGTATGAACTCATGTAGATGTCATAAAATAAAATATATGCATGGGAGTTTTGAAAGTACCTAAATGACTTTGGAGTGCAAATCCCAGTGATTAGTGCTCCTAAGTCATATAGGTGCTTATGAAGATACCAATCTATGTTTTTATCATAGCTAGCAGTAAAACAGTAATTCTATTACCCATAAAAATAGATTACTTCTGTTTTAAAAGTATAGTATTCAGAGAGACAATATAGACAGAAGCCAAACCAAAACTGAGACTGAGAAGAAAAGCCAAGCCAAGCCAAAAGAAAGAAAGATTTAGTTCCCAATATAAGCTTTAGAACAGTGGTGGGCAACCTGAGACCTGGCAGGGTAATCCGCTGGTGGGCCACTAGACAGTTTGTTTACCTTTGCACGGCCGCCCGCATCTCCCAGTGGCTGCAGTTCACCATTCCCGGCCAATGGGAGCTGTGGGAAGCGGCGGCCAGCATGTCCCTGCGGCCCGCGCCACTTCCCGCAGCTCCCATTGGCCGGGAACGGCGAACCGTGGCCACTGGGAGCTGCAGGCGGCCATGCAAATATCAACAAACTGTCTGGCGGCCCGCCAGCGGATTACCCTCACAGCCCATGGGCCACAGGTTGCCCATCACTGCTTTAGAAGGTCAGAAGTGGCTGAAAAATGATAGGATTATATTTAAAGTTGTCTTGCCACCTCATCGAGCAGGAATGCTATAAAATCAACATGAGGATTACTGCTGAAAACAAACAGAAGATGCGGAATGAAATGGAACATACAAATGCAGTTTTAATGCGTTATTAAATAACCACAAGGCATCAGGGAAATGTTCACCAGTTGTGAATTTTTGGTCATTTTTAACCCAGAGTACTGTCCTCATTATACATATGACTAACAATGAGTTATGTAGGATGGCCAACTTACAGAAGAGTAAAAATAGGTTATTTAGAAAATATAGTACATACATCAACAATCAGGAAATCCAGCCAGCACCAGGCATTAGTGAAATAGGTTTGAAAACCATAGGCCACCCATTTTAGCACCATTTCCAGAATGAAGATGTAAGTGAAGACCTTATCAGCATATTCTAGCACGGTCTTGATAGCCTTACGCTTTTCAATATATATATCTTCAAAAGCCTGTGAACAAACAAATAGTATTCAAGTTCAGTATTCATAAGCCTTTGCAAGTTACAATTTAGGCTGCATGGGCTGAAGATGAAAAGGAAAAGGTAAATCACTTTCCAATTCAGGATGTTTTCTGAAGGTAGTATTTATCACTGATTACAAAATATATTTTTGAGATTTAAGTCTTTGGTACATGGTGATGGGAGTGATCTACAGCAATCCTCCAAAGGTTTTTAGAAAACTGTCTACTGTCATCCCAGACACAGGCTCTGTGACTCAGACAAGCCAAATCTCAATTCAATGCACAAGGCAGTATTAGACACGAATACCTGCAGCTCACAAAAGTATGTAATAAGTATGTGGCAAGAAGAAATGAGGCACAGTGACCCAATGCTGTATACTGTAACTGACAAATCCCTAACCCTCAAATGACAGCTCATGCAGTGAATAACTATAGGAAATATAAACAGACACTTGTTTCCAGGTGTCTCTTTTTAAAACACAAGGAGGATGCATGATAGAGCAGGGGCGGGCAAACTTTTTGGCCTGAGGGCCGCATTGAGTTTCTGAAATTGTATGGAGGGCCGGTTAGGGGAGGCTGTGCCTCCCCAAACAGCCAGGCATGGCCCAGCCCCCAACCCCTATCTGACCCCCCCCTCCGCTTCTCACCTCCTGATACCCCCCCCGGAGTCCTGCCCCATCCAACCCCCCCCCATTCCCTGACGGTCCCCTGGGGACCCCTGCCCAATCCACCTCCCTGCTCTCTGTCCCAACTGCCCCCGGACTCCCCTGCCCCGTCCAACCCCCCCTCTCCTTCCTGACTGCCCCCCCGGCACTCCTGTCCCATCCAACCACCCCTTCTCCCTGACTGCCCCCGGACACCCTGCCCCTAAGTGCCCCCTGCCGCCCCATCCAACCCCCCTCTCCTTCCTGACTGCCCCCCCAGGACCTCTGCCCCATCCAACCCCCCTGTTCCTCGCCCTCTGACCACCCCAACGCCTATCCACACCGCCGGCCCCTGATCACCCCCTGAACTCCCCTGCCCTCTATCCAACCCTCCCTGCTCCCTTACCGCACTGCCTGGAGCACTGGTGGCTGGCAGCGCAGCTGCAACAGGACAGGCAGCCACGCTGCCACGGCACTGCCCCAGAAGCTCACTGCTCCGCCGCCCAGAGCATTGCGCCGGCGGCGCAGTGAGCTGAGGCTGTGAGGGGCCGGGGGACAGCAGGGGAGGGGCCGGGGGCTAGCCTCCCGGGCCAGGAGCTCAGGGGCCGGACAGGACAGTCCCGCGGGCCACATAGTTTGCCCACCTCTGTGATAGAGTGTCAAAATAAATGAATAGCTTAATGGATTTTTATGAGATTTTGGCTACAAACCTAGAGAACTTTTAAAAAATGTAATCTGGAGAATTTTGCCAGACTAGACTGGGTATGTAGATGTGTAAAAAATAATGGGAGGGTAAATGGCTAATTAAACTGAAACTCATATGTTACCTGTTCAAAGAAATTAGGACAATTACGTAACAGTGGTTTGCCCTTATAAAGCATGGATACGAAGATCTGTTTTTAATATGTGAATAAAAAGTACCCTCTACTAATCAAAGTTACTACTTACACAAATAAAATTTTTCATACAAGAAATTTAATTTGATAGAAATTAAGTGGCCCAGAAGAAGATTTATTAATTTGGTGAGAAGCAAGTTAATGCCCTATACCCTGTTACTGGATGCCTAGCAAGCAGTCATGAAGCCTAGAGACGGCACATCAGAAATATCAATTTTAAATTAAAGAGTCACGGCCTAAGGGAAAGGTTGGGATTATAAGAAATACGCATCTGTGTAATCTGTATCACAGGCACTGAAAGTTCACAGGGATTCCTTGTCTCAGGTTGCTACACCATTTTGGGATTTTTTTTAAAGTGTTTGCAAGCATTGTTCCTTAAAAAAAAAAAAAAAGTCGTCTTGTTGCTGTCTAGTCAACCACCAAAATCAAGTGGTTCATCTGTCACCCTCCCATGTCTACCCATGGACTCCTGCTCCTAAATGGAAACAGACAGCCTGGACCCCATTAGTCCTATTCTCTAAAACCAGCTCCCCATCCATGCACTCATCTGCAGTTTCTTATACCAAAAACTCTCCTCCCCTTTCCTTCATTTTGCAGTCCAACTGTTCCTCCCACCTGCTGTCTACCAATGTGACACAATGTCCTCAACTGCTGATGTTTTTGCTACTACAACATTACCCCAGAATTCTGCGTGTGCAGTGGCAGGGGGTAGGCAGAGCTGAAGGTAATATGACAAATTAAAAGGCAGCAAATATAAAGAACATGTTAAAATCTATGAGCTCTCTCTATGCAATAAAAGACACCCAGAAGGCTTGGGGAGAGAGAGAGGAATTTGGCTGGAGGAATCTATACAGGAGTATGGTCCAAGAACCTTGATAAGAGTTATTACGTGTCATTTTAGATTTGTTTTCTTTTTCATCTGATCAAACCTTTACAAAATCTGGGTTTGACCACCACTTCCATTTCCCCATAAAATAATAAAAGCTACATTGTGGCTGGCCCCGCAGAGGTGCACAAGGAGGGAAAGAGCGTTACACACATAGGGCAGCCACATCTCTGCTACTGTATTCTCAGCAACCAAGGACAGGGCTGACAGAGACTCCAAAGGGGATATGGCTAGATACCGACTAAGAAAAAGAAAGCGGTCTAGTGAAGGTATGAATCCATACATATGTACAGGTGTTACAGCCTCTATTTTTGTGTGTATTTTCCCCAATGCTCCTGCAAGTATTCTGTCTGAGCTAGCCAGAATGTTGAAAGAGAACTTCCACTCACTCACAATCTGACCCCAATACAAGCTCTGGCCAGAACAGTGTGAAGAACTAATCTCTACTAATGGTAGGATAAAGGAATTCTGGGTGTCCCCATATGGCATTCCAGATATGTGACATTTTTTATTAAAATATTTTTTTAAATAATTTTTTCCTAGTGGAAAAAAAAAAGCTGTGTATACATCTCTCTTTGATTAACCATTCTTCTAAAGGGTGTTTTCTCTCAGAAATAATATGCCTGTTACACATTTCACTTACCAGAGCACCACTGCTGAGGAGAATCATGAAGACAATGAAGGTTTCAAACCAGTTGTGTTCTACTATCTTATAGCAGGTTTTTCGAAGATTCCACCAGATTTTTCCTTTCTTATCTTCTAGGCTGACTTGACAGAACTTGAATTTTCGTACACAGCCTAATCATCAGGACAATAAATTATGACAAATCAATTTGTGATATTATTCTGAAATAGTAAATCAATGCTGACAAATTAAATTTTGATACTAAGTTTCTGCTAGCCTCCTGACTCTACATCAACCCGGGAATCAGAAGCAATGATATAGTTGAGCTCACTTTCATTTACAACTTTTTTATAAAATGTACATACAGAACCAGAAAACAAACTGCAGCTACCAGAAGGCAGAGACTAAGGACTGATCCTGTAGACATTTATACATGAGTAACTTCACTCATATGAATATGTTCCACGTGTGTGTTTTTGTAGGATTGGTCCCTAAGAAAACATAACAGTGTTTTTCATTAGAACAGTGTAATTATGTACTAGGATATTGTAAAATGGTCACTGTCTAGTAATTTGGACTCAAAATGTAGCTTTTGGGGGTGGGGGGGGAGAGAATCAAGTTTCAGTATAGCCTAATATGAAAATAAGTTTCCTTTTGTGGAAATATTTTCTCTACTGAAAAATTAGAGTAGGAAATAAATTAGATATTTTTAAAATGCTGTTTTAATGATACACCTGCGGCCCGATATAACATGAATTCGGATATAACGCGGTAAAGCAGCGCTCCGGGGGGGGGGCGGGGCTGCGCACTCCGGCAGATCAAAACAAGTTCGATATAACGCGGTTTCACCTATAACGCAGTAAGATTTTTTGGCTCCCGAGGACAGCGTTATATCGAGGTAGAGGTGTATCTACTAAGTTTAAGAACTAGATCCTACAAAGACTTACCAGTTGTAGTGCTTACTACTGTGAGTAGTTCCATAGGCAGATTACGCAACAGCAGCAAATAGTGTAGTAAGTGTTTTGCACCATTTATCCCATCGAACCCAATTCTGCAAATATTTACTCACATAAGTAATCCCACTGGATAGATTGAAGTTATGTATGGCACAAGTCACGGCAGGATTTGACTTTTAATTGATAAACTTTTATTTCAAAAATGATTTTACCTTGATAGTTCCCCTTTCAATTTCTATGAACCTTTTTCCAAGAGGTTTGCTTGAATGCTACAATTTGTAAATAAAAATTTTGTTGTACACACGCGCACATGCGCATGCACAAACACAAAATAATAGTGACATTCAATAATACATTTTTCAGTGGGGGGAAAAAACAGAATTTATACACACGCTAATTATGGTTTCTCCACATCAGAAAATCTCAGCAAGCTGGATGATTAAAATATTCAGTTCCTGTCAGAAATATTTAACAAACTCCTGCATAATACACCTTGTTGCAGACATCAAAGTTAAATGCTGACTGGTGTGAAATATCAGCACCATAGCTATCTTTTTTGGCATTGTTCTTTTTCTTTTTTAAATCCTATTACTTTTGACACCAACTTTGAAACTTTTGATGCCCTTCCTTGGTGATTTGGAGTTATATTTCTGTTCATTTTTTTCCTTATGCAAGTTGTCCCATTGATTTTGTTCCTTTGTTGTTGTTTTTTCCTCCCAATTTGGAAAACACTATTATGTTTTCCTTTTTCTCCTACTGAAATAAAAATTAATAAGACTGGGCTATTTTACTTGCCTGATTGTAAATCATCACCAGTGGTGTCAGCCTAAATGTGCTCTGAGAACGGTATTCACTAATTTTATGCAGACACAGCACTGAAACCACATTTTGGTGCACCCCCCTTTCCACATCTCCCAGTCATCTCCCAGGATGAAAAAATAATTGAGATAGCAAAAGGTATTCCAGATTTCTAATCAAAAGTAACACAATAGGAATCAGCCTCTGAATTCATTCAGGAAGAGCATTTCTGAAAACTGGAAATCTGTTTATTACATGTCAGAAAATTATCATTTAGTGAATTTGAGAGAAACTCCTCTCCCTTTCGCACATTCCTCCATGCACTTCTATATAAGGAGAGGCCTGCTCTGACTCGCTCCTCTACACATCATCAGGGAGTTAGGGTATCATTCTTTTTAGTCCAATCAAACATCTCTTACTTTCCTCCCCCTCTGATGGGGGGTGGGGGGGAGGGGGGAGAGAAGGGTATCTGAAATGTTGACCAGATACATTATTGCCAATCTCAAGTGTTCCAAAATCATGAGTCAGGCCTCAAACATAATGAGAGTTGATTAAATATCATGAGATTTTTAAAAATAATACATTTGGGGTTCATTTTGTGTCTTCTGGTTTCTGAGTCTTTTGGGCACACTCAAGCATTCTGCTGCATCTATGAGGGCTAGAAACTTAAAAAAAGGGAAAAAAAGAAAGAAAGCTGAGATTTCCTGTTAATAATATGACTTAAGGAGCAGGGCGGGGCTTTAAGAAAAACATCAAATATCACAAGAACGGATAACACTGAAGATATCACAACATTCATGCCAGAACAATCTTGAGGCAGAACTAAACAGATATCTATACATAAAAAGAAAACCTACACAGGCAAGCTAAACTGATATGAAACAGGTTTAAATTGATTTAAGAGTGTTTCCAGATACAAATTTCCACTGATTTAATGAAGTAGTTTGAAATGCAGCTGATACTGGCCAGTGTCATACACAGGATATTGGACTAGAACCACTGGTCCAATCCCACATGGCAATGTCCGTCGTGGGTTTGGTGGGGTGTTGTTTTTTTTTGTTCAAACATACCACTTGTAGAGCTGTCAAAGTGATCTAAAGAATGTGTACTTTGAGATTTTGGAAATTTGTCTGCCAAGTGTGCTACCCATACCGCAAGGCTTGCTACCATAGTGAGTACGCAAGGGTCTAGAGTGGAAACAGGGTTAACTTTCAGAACGTTCTTTGTACTTACCTGTTCCACAAAGGACAATTCGGATGCCATCTGAGAATGACACCTAATGCATTGCATTGCATCAGGAGTGTGGTTCCATGACCTCAAAAAGTGATTCTGAGAAGCCCACTCAGGGGATGAAGCCAATGCATGGCACTAGCAATCCTAGCTTTGGAAATAATAGGTTATGGATGACCTCTGCCAGGGAATGATCAATGCAATGAAATTTTGGATCTTTGCAATTCTTTGCTATGTTGGTAAAATTATGGCCAGAGCTATGTCTGTTTTGACCCATGGGTGAGCAATTCTCTGCATTGGGTTCAGAAGCTCTTCTTGATTTTGAAGAACTGGTGGGCATGAGTCCTTTCCATCAGCTTTCCAGTCGTGAGTGGTCAGCTTCTCTGGGCAGGACACTAATTAGCTTATTGTCTATGCAAGAATATAGGTATCTAATTTATGACCTGTACCTTGCTGTGACTACTGCTAGTTGTTACTTAAAATTCTGAGTGCAGAAAGGGTGGATCGAAAGGAAGAGTCTTGGGCAGAAATTGTGACCTCTTGTACACAAATGCTTGTTTTGTCTTTGTCATGATGAGGATATTGTTGGTTTGGAGAAAAATTTATCTAGGTTTCCTTGGAAGCTTCTGCTTCAGATTTCTCCCTCTGCCATGGTAATAGTGTCTTCCTGGATACCCTTGCTGCTAGTAGCGACCAGTAGATTGCTATGCTGGCTTTGATAGTGAGGTCTGAGGCTCTCCGTATTCTCAGCTACTAACTTATCTGAAGTTTCCCCAAACTGCTCTTTCTGATCTGTGCATTTGGATATATAAGGTATCTGTTTATGATGACTGATTGCTACTCATGGGTGTCACATGGCTTCCTTGCAGCCATCAAGTTAAAAGCCATTGCTCTTGTCACAAATCACATCAAGGGTTTGATCAGGAAAGAGCCCAAGATGTCTCAAGGATCATACTGCTAGACGATGAGCTACTTGCTTGCTACTGAGTAGACTTTCCTTACTAAATAAATGAAAAACCTTTGGTCTGAATGGTGATAGCTGCAACTTTGAAACTGCTGTGTAGTAGGTCATCACTCTTATGATTTATGGGGTCTTTTGGAAGGAATTTTCCTTCTGAAGGTGTTTCACTGGTGAAGCTACTGCTGCACCAAACTTAGGCTCCCAGATCTTATGAAATTTCTTTGCTTTCATATCACATTTTAGTTTAACACTTGGTTTTAATCAGGTGTCCTTTAGAATGCATCTGCTAGAAACTATGTATTTAATATTGCTTGAAAGGGAAGGCATTTAACTAATATTAGTAAGTTCCTTGTAAGCCACTGGCACCCTGTCCTGGGAAAGTCCTGCAGTTTCCTTCTCTCCTAATGGTGCATGGGTGGTAGTTCCTCTGGCTGTTTACACAGAGGGGAGATAGCATGTTATTCATCCTGGCCTGGGGACCATACCACCACAGTGGGGTACTGGTACAAATACTTCAGTTGTGGAAGTAGCTTGCTAGATGTCCCTAGGAGCCTAAAAGGTTGCCTAACCTGCTCCCCCAGGCTGGCAAGCACCCAAGTAAATACTGCAGATGCAACCTAGTACCACTCAGGGCTTTACTCCGTAACTCAGGGGGCCTTTTGAACATTGGAAGGGATTTCCCATTTACTCCTCTAATGGTGCAGTTCTGTGGGGTGTGGGATCCTCATGAGCCTCTGTTCTGGTCACAGGCTGCCTGACATGCTCCTTATGCTTTAGTGTGAAGCCAGTCTGTGGAGTAGGGGAAGGGTGGAGAGAAAGACCCTTTCCCAGCCTTTCAAACTCAAAGCCCCCTTCCCTGAAAAAAAAAGATTACAGTTTATGATCAAAAGACACAATTCCCATTCTGCTGCTGCCTGAAAACTGAGTCTCTTTACCTGGCAGAGCAAGGTTCTTGGGCTGAAACTCAGATAGGCACAATTCCCATTACACTACTGGCTGAGAGAATGCTGCACAGGAGTAACAGGCTACTCTGCATGCCCACACATGCTGCAGGGTGGAGGAGGGGCTGAACCACTGATTTTCACCCCACCTGTTAATTAACAACACTAATTGCTGCCTTGTGAAGAACACATGTGCTGGGGTTTGGCAAGACTTACCCCTCAGCATCATGAGAATCCTCCGATTCATAGTGGGAGGAAAGGGAGTTGAGTAGGAGAACTACTTCTTCCCCCAAGAGCTGAGGACCCACTTCAGTATCCAGGAGGGTGGGTTTGGGTCCTTTCAGGGGTTCTCTCCCCCCTCCAGCCCAAGTTTGAGCTGAAGGGAGGGCTTAGTCCTGGATTCCCCCACAAAAACCGTGGACCTCCTCTGAACTTTAAAGGTTGGTGGCGCTGTCATTAGATGAATGAAGAGAGAAGTTGTGCAACAGCAGATGGATGAAAGCCACAGGTAAGAGGTAAATGGACAAGGGGGAGGGGAGCAGGTTTTGAAAAATGCTGTGAAGGTATGTTTGCAGCAGATTCCCTGCTAGACTGCCAGTGTCTGTGGCCCTACCCTGCTATGGAAGGGGAAGAAGGTGGCCAGGCTCCGGCTCTGGGAGGATCTGCAGCCTCTCCCTCTTTGGCCTCCTTGATTCCCATAGTGTTAGTTTTTAGTATTCTCATAGTTCCCGCTGTTTGCCAGAAGCTGGGAATGGGCGACAGGGGATGGATCACTTGATGATTACCTGTTCTGTTCATTCCCTCTGGGGCACCTAGCATTGGTCACTGTAAAAAGACAGGATAGATGGACCTTTGGTCTGACCCAGTATGGCCGTTTTTATGTTCTTATAGTGCCTTTCCCTTCAGTTTATCAATTATACAGCTGTTAAAAATGCCATCCTCATCTGTAGATGACCCCACAAGTCTCCCCTCTTTGAACCTTTCTGCTGCTTCTTCATACCCTACTGTATCAACTTTTTGTCCTTGCCTTTGAAAGATATGCAGCACCAACTCACACATCTTGGATCCTGTTTCTTATTGTGTCCCCCTCACTCCCTCCTCTCCAACAACACCAGCCTTGCCACTTTCTCTCTCTCACTCACTCACAGCCTTGTGTCTTCCTCCGTGTAGCCCCTCTACATGAAATAATAATCCTAGTGTGCAAGGCCCCGACTCTCTCCTCATTCAAATGCCTCCAAAAGACTCACTACTTCCATGAGGCCCACAAACGTTAACCCTTAGAGAAAATTATCAAGGCTAAGACTGACATCTCAAGACTAGGCAAGGTAAAAAGACTGAGGAAACCCCTTTCCTCCAGTTTAAAAACTATCTTCTGGGTCTACCAGTGCATCGTAACTTATCTGTCTTTTGGAATAGAAACTTCTTAGGGCAAAGACTTTTTTGCCTTGTACAGCAATAAGCATATTGCCGGCACTTAAGTTATAGATTTCATAACTTGGAACACTTATTAATCTCAAAATAAAGGAAAAGTGTTCTACAGGATTTAACAAATAGTTGTAAATTGCGCCTTTAATACACCCTATGATAATTATTTAATCTGTATATACACCTCTAACTCGATATAACACTGTCCTCGGGAGCCAAAAAAATCTTACCGTGTTATAGGTGAAACTGCGTTATATCGAACTTGATTTGATCCGCCGGAGCGCGCAGCCCCACTCCCCCGGAGCACTGCTTTACCGCATTATATCCGAATTCGTGTTATATCAGGTCGGGTTATATTGGGGTAGAGGTGTAGTTTTTATTGATTTATATTGTCTTACTGGTTCTACCCAAGACAAGTTTGGGAAAATATACTAATTTCCCAAATAAATATGATGAGAAAAATAATAAATATTCTGATTAGAACAAAAGTAAACTTTTCATGAAATATAGGTTTGTAAGAACCATCTGTGGTAATATTTCCCAGATAGTGCTCCTGACCCGGTTGCAGAAAGGTTCTAGATAATAGGGCTGGTGTGGAGAGGAGGCCGTGGAGTGTGTGTGTGTTTGTGTGTGTGTGTGTGGAGTTGGATAGTGAGCATGGGCCCAGCTTCCTGCTCTGAGCTTAGGGTCCCTGCATGGGGTCACAATGCCTATGATTTTTGCCCACCCAGTTTGGACCCTGAGTGTGTTGCAAAAGAAGACAAAACGCAGTTGGTGGGTTACCTTAGTAAAACGTTTGGGAACCACTGATCTGTATAGTCCACTTCCAGCTTGGAAAGCTCTGTTTTCATTATGAGGCCTGAAGGATTTAGTTGTGCGAATTTCATATTCTAGCAGAGCCCAAGAGCTTTCATGCCCACTTGGTCACTAGCACTCTTCCCATTCTTTTTAAGAGATTAGTCAAACATAAAGTATCTTAAACCATTTTAATGACCCCAGAGGTAAAATCCTAGCTCTCCCTGGAGTGTCATTAGTTCCCATGATGATCTGTTACACAGAGATAGAGCCCTACCAAATTCACAGTCCATTTCACGGTCATAGGATTTAAAAAATTGTAAATTTCATGATTTTAGATATTTAAATCTGAAATTTTATGGTGTAGTAATTGTAGGGATCCTGGTCCTAAAAGGAGTTGTGTGTGTGTGTGCGTGTGTGTGTGTGGGGTGTCACAAGGTTATTATGGGGGGGAGAGGTTGCAGTATTGTTACATTTACTTATGCACTGCTGCTGATGGCGGCGCTGCCTTCAGAGCTGGGCGGCCAAAGAGATTTGGCTGCTGGCTGGGAACCCAGCTCTGAAGGCAGAACCACTGCCAGCAACAGTGCCAAGGTAAGGATGGCATGGTAGGGTATTGCCACCCTTTCTTCGGCACTGCTGCCTTCAGAGCAGGGCCCTCAGTCAGCAGCTGACCCTCTCTGGCCACCCAGCTCTGACGACAGCAGCGCAGAAATAAGGGTGGCATGGTATGGTATGGTATTGCTGCCTTCAGAGCTAGGCACAGCAGGGCCAATCAGAGGGGGGGGGCCAGGAGGGCCATTTGGCCTGGTCCTCAAGCTCAAAGGGGGCCTCACATTTAGACACCTGAATTGCATATTTTTGTCAGTTTTCCTGCATCAATGGCTTCAGGTGAACGCACCTTCAACATGTTGAAGCAGGTAAAGAACTATTACCGTTCAACTATGGGTCAAGAACGTTTGAATGGGCTCACCATGCTTAATATCAACTGTGACATTGCACGAAAGCTAGATTTTTCCTCAATAATTAGTGCATCTGCACAGAAAAAGGCTAGAAAAGCATTTGTTAAATAAAAATTATTCAAATTATGTCTCTCTTTTTTTTGGTGCCTTATTTTGTTTTCATGTATTGTCATTTTTTAATTTTATTATGGCTAGGGCCTCAAAAGCTGGAAGTGGCCCGAGCCTCTCTGGACCTCTGAGAGGGCCTGGCACTTAGCCAACAGCCGCCGCTCTCTGGCTCTGAAGGCAGCGAAGAAGGGTAGAAATACTGCAACCCCCTTTACAATAACTTTGCAACCTCCCTGCAACTTCCTTTGGGTGAGACCCGCTAGTGAGAGAAATGCTGGTCTCTACACTATACATATTTCATGGGAGAGTAAAAGCACACAAAAGACCAGATTTCACAGGGGGAGACCAGATTTCACGATCCGTGATGCATTTTTCATGGCTGTAAATTTGGTAGGGCCCTACACATAGACTATATTGTATTTCATCAGCTCACATAAAAATACTACATACTCCTGCAACTTTTACTGAAATGACCAAGAGCATATACTTTATAGCCCCAATAATCTCATCTTGAGTTATTCAAAATGCCTAGTTAACTAAAAGTTGGTCACATCATTGACAGCAATGCACATCATGCATTTAGATAAAATGTATTTGTAATAAAATGTGAAATACTCAAAAATTTAGTGGGTTTTTTGCATTTCATTAAGAATTTGAAAATGGTCCTGAGTTGCAAAAATATTTATATTTGTAATTTTTTCTTCTTGAAAGTGGGTTTATTTTCACATGAAAGTGAGAACATTTCTAAGTTACAAGGGATCTAATCGGAGCCAAATGTGGATTTGAAGTTCTAATTTAAAAGCTTCAAAGTTGTTATGAAACATTTGAATTTTGTAGAAAAATAGAAGTGCAAAAATTGTCCAAAGTGAAATGGTGAAAACTTACATCGAACTTTCAAACTTTTTGGAAAACTAGGACTAGGCTGTATGGATTTTGCCCTTTATGTTTGTAAAAATGCGGATAATGATAGTAACCTTTATAAAGTGCTTTGAGCTCTACTGATAAAAGCTCTATATAAGAATTCCATATTTTTATCAGATTTTGCACATTGTTAAGCAGTGTGTACATTTATGGTGCTATACAACTGAAATTCCAAAATATCACTTTTTTGACATCTCAAAATTTCTGAATGTTCAGATTTTCCTAAATTGGCCCTTTGAAGTTTATGCAGGATATGAGTGTGTGGGCAGGTTTCTTTGCAGGAAAGCAGGCTGAGAGGCTTGATCCTGCAGTTTTTACTCATGAGAGTACTCCATTTGACATCAAACGCACTACTTACATGAGTGAGAGTTTGCAGAATTAGATCTCTTATTCGTTACAAAATTTAAAGTCTTAGGCCTTGATCCTGGAAAGACTTGTGCATATGCTTAACTTTATATGCCAGGAACACTCTCATTGAGTTCAATGCGACTGTTAACAATGTGTAAATTTAAGTATAGGTATAAGTTATTGTAGGGTCAGGGCCTTAGGTTGCTTATACTTTTAGAATATCCTATTACACTGTTCTACAGCCAAAATGCTTCTGAAATAAATGTAGTCAAACTTTACTAATTCTGGGTCACTGAGAACGAAAATGATGTTTAAAATTGTTGATTGGCTCTAGTTTTCAAGATATGCTATTGGGTCAGTATATACGACTCTTGACTTGGAAATGGCGGAGGATAAGTGAGTTATTAAGGGAAGGGATCTCAATTTAAACCAGAAATGACTAAAATACATCTTTGACTGGATCTATGAATAAATCTATGACTGGGTTTGGACAGTACTTGCTTTTTAGGCAAAACAATGAATGATGCAATCTGAAGCTGGTATTGCATCATACATGATATGAATTGCATCATGTTATTCCTAGAAGTCATGGATGATGCAATCATAACGAAGCTTACATCACTCTGCTGAACAAATTGCCCTATATCAGCTCTAGAAATCATACAGTGTCGTGCTCTCTTATTTGTCAGTGTTTGATTTTGCAAAGGGACACATTTCTGTTTAGCCAAAGTGAGCAGAGATGCCTCGTACTTGTGTGAACAGTGCAGATAACTTCTGCTATGTTTGTGGTGAAGTGACTTTTGTATCACAAAAGCGCAGTATAACCACTATGGTTAAGAAAGCCTATCACCTTTATTTTGGCTGCAAAATCGGAGATCAGGACAAGAGGTGGGCCCCACACATATGCTGCAACACTTGTGCAACAAATCTTCGCCAGTGGTTGAACAGGAAAAGGAACTCTATGCCTTTTGCAGTGCCAATGATTTGGAGAGAGCCAACAGATCATACCAGCAATTGTTACTTCTGCATGGTGCCTCCAGTTGGGAAAGGTGTGTCAAAGAAGAAAAAGTGGACTGTGCATTATCCAAACATTCCATCAGCTATACCCCACGGAGAAGAACTGCCGGTTCCTGATGCACCAGAATCATTCTCACTTGAGTCAGACGAGGAAGAGGATGAAACTTCTGGTCCTGAACCATCAATGTCGCAGGACCCACATTTTCTCCCATCCTCCTCCTCTGAACCACACCTCATAACACAAGGTGAACTGAATGACCTTGTCAGGGATTTGGAACTACCCAAGAGTAAGGCAGAGCTGTTGGGCTCCAGACTACAGCAGTGGAATCTCCTGGCAGGTGATGTTAGGGTTTCCATGTTCCGTGACCATCAAAAGGATCTTGTCCCATTCTTCTTCATGGAAGGTGATCTTGTAGCCTGCAACAACATCGATGGTGTGATGGCAGCCCTCAACATCGTTCACGATCCAGATGAGTGGAGACTGTTCATTGATTCATCGAAGACGAGTCTTAAAGCTGTTTTACTGCATAATGGCAATGTTTTGCCATCAATTCCAGTTGGTCATGCAGTCCATATGAAGGAAGCCTATGACAACATGAAACAACTTTTGAGGTGCATAAACTATGACCAACATCAGTGGCAGCTTTGTGGCGATTTGAAGGTTGTTGCTCTCTTGCTTGGTCTGCAGACTGGATACACAAAGTACTGCTGTTTTCTCTGCGAATGGGATAGTCGTGCAAGAGATTCCCACTACATCAAGAAAGACTGGCCACTCCGACAGTCATTGGAGCCTGGGAGGAAAAGTGTTCAGCATCCACCACTTGTTGAATCAAGGAAGATTTTGTTACCACCCTTACACATCAAGCTGGGTCTGATGAAGAACTTTGTCCAGGCCATTGACAAAACACAAGCAGTTTTCAAGTACCTCCGTGGAAAATTTCCAAGGTTAAGTGAAGCTAAGATAAAGGAAGGTGTCTTTGTTGGTCCTCAGATTCGTGAACTTCTTCGAGATGATGCATTTGACCATGCACTGCGTGGCAAGGAAAAGACGGCATGGAAAGCCTTCCAGTTAGTGGCAATAAATTTTCTCGGAAACAACAAGGCAGACAACTACAGGTTGTTGGTGGAAAACCTCCTCAAGGCATACAAAAGCCTTGGTTGCAACATGTCACTAAAGATACATTTTTTGCACTCTCATCTAGATTTTTTTCCACCAAACTGCGGAGCAGTGAGCGACGAGCACCGCGAGCGATTTCACCAGGACATTGCAACAATGGAGAAACGCTATCACGGCAAATGGAGCCCATCAATGCTTGCAGACTATTGCTGGACAGTGACAAGAGATGCTCCATTTAATGAATACAAGAGACAAGCCAAGAAGCGCCGAGTAGACACTGAATAGGACTAAACTATGTACAGAATAGTTTTTTGCCTTTTGTTTCATAATAAATTTTATTTATATAACCCTTTTGCTGATTTTTAAAGTGTTACATAAACAGGACAGGTGAAATATTATCATGTAAAGCAACCATAAACACATGAAAAGACCTAGGTTTACAATTTATGATTAAAACTCTACTATCTACACAATATACATAGACATAAAATGTAAAAACTTAAATATCTTAGAAACAGTAGCCGATCAGTTGTTTTAATTGTCATATTTGAATTCAGCGCATCAAAATACATAATAAATAGCACATTTTATCTCTGAAGCAGACGACTTCTCAAAAATTGTAGACCAGTGTTACCAGCAGACGGCCCACAATAGAACCCTCTTTATTTTGGGGTTCGAGTCTACAATCCCTTGTCATCTAGCCTAATTTAAGCCTGGACTATATAACTATAGCAGCCTGCACTAATGGGAATTGATAAACCAAAATGTTCTTTCCATACCTTCTGTAAAACAGGCCTTTGGTTCTAGTGCTTCTTCTGATTCAATATCTGCTTTTTCTTCTCCAAGGAAAGTTATATCAATTGTACTACCTTCAGATGAGCTGTAAATATTTAATTTCTGCAAATGAAAGCCCAGAATATAGATTTTATATTTATCAGTATATTTATTTTGAATTGTAATTAATATTAAGCATGCAACACTATGTGCAAGGAATAACAAACATTGGTATATGTGGCCAAAGATACATTCCCCCCCCCCAACACAGTCAGCACTCCACAAGTGTACAAACGATGCATCTTTATATCTGTAAACCGTAGGGCATGCTATTTTAGTTATCACATGGAATTATAAAATGTTTGGAGTAAAAATAGTAAGGAATTTTTTTTTTTTTTTTTTTACCAAACTCTGGATTTTTACTAAGTGGCCTTTCTGATATGAAATCCATTTGAGATTGGTCATTTGCTATTGTTTTCTTACTATATTTTTCTATTACATTTTGTATCAGTACAAATTACACTGTGCACTTCAGGATCATTTAGGAACCAAAAGATAGCAGCTTTCATCATACCAGCCTCTTCAACCATAACACTGAAGATCCTGATGGTAGACTCTTTCAGGTTGCCAACCATCAGGATAAAATTGTTCTCCAGAAAAATCTGGTATTTTAAAAAAGTTTTTGTTGTTGTTATTGTTTTGGTTTTTTTTCTGGCAGGAGCCATTTTAAAAAAAAGTTTCTATAATATAAAAGGAAAAAATTAAATATATGATTTTTTACTCTAGATTTTCTGCTATTTCTTGAACATCTGGCTGATGCAGCTAAATAGTTCTGATTTATGTGACAAAAGATTTATAAATGGATTAGAATTACCATTGACCTCTCCATTTTATAGAAGATACTATGTCAATTTGCCTTAATACTGTAAATGAGGTCACAAAATTAGAAACAGCACAATTTCCCCCAGTGGAAACACTTTATATTGGGCATGCAGACATGTAATTTGGTCACTAAGATAAGCAACGTATAAAACTGAAATTAAGCTTCAATAATATTAAAAGAGTATTTTAATTATTTAAATTATTCTCCCACTCTGACTATAATACAGATTATATTGTGACTGGCACATCTGTTTTTTCCAGCACTATGACCAAACCAAAAGAAGCCGCACAGAAAGATTTGCACAAATAGAAAAATATGAATTGACAATTCTTAATTTAAAAACTTTTCATAACCTGCAATCATTGACATGTAAACATATATTACGCTTTTTCAACAATACCTTTCAGATTTCTGAAATTTCAAAAAGGAAAAAAAAAGCATGTTAATTTAATTTCAATAGCCATTATTTTACACTCTCTGTTACTAATGCAAGTGTGTTTTCCTGTGCATTTTGAAACTACTTGTTACTCTGGTGCTCATACGTGCCCTGTCAACATACAGATATATATGTATCAATATATTTCTTATATAGATATATAAAAAATAAATAAATATATTTAGAACAGCTAACACACAATTATAGTAGTACTAAATGAAACTATAATATAAAGAAATGTCTGAATTTGGTGTTCCCCATTATTGCACGATCACTTGTCCAAACTAATCAAAGTCTGCATCCTGATAATTTAAAAAAGCATGGAAATGTACTGTATAGTTAACCTGAGACAAGTTTGAGTACCAAACTAAATCAAAGTAGTTTTCATCACATCATTCTCTGGCTTATTACAATGTTATTACCATGTAGTATATAACATCAGTAATGGCTGCACTGATACATAGCTAAATGTATGTAGGGAATGATGTAAGCATACTTAGTACAACAAAAAGTCAATTGTATGGAACTAATATTAATGAATGTATGTGGACTTGTATCATTAAGAGAAACTTTCTATACCTCAGTAGTGCCAACAGAAGAGTTAGAGGCATTATTCCAATTAATGGCAATTTTTAAAAAAATGTCATGTGTGAAAGCAGAAGTAGCAAGCAAATTATATTTATACATTAATTCAAACAAACTATGGTGATAGTATAATCTCCAGGAATTGAAGGATAGTTATGTTTTTAACAGATGTAATTAAGTTACAATATTAGATTATTTAATTGTCAACATCTGGATTCACATAAAAATGTGAGTTGCTCAGAGAGTAGAATGTTATTTTAATTCTGTGTCTAGGGTATGTTCAGTAGAATACTGATTTTATGAAGATGTAAGGGATACCCCAAATCTTTGTAAATATATTGTTTTTCTATAGCTGGGAAAAGTAACTTTGCTGTATTTGTGAGAGAAGATATGAAGAACTTAATGACAAGGTGTAAGGCAAGCTATTGTGATAACATTTAACAACATAATTGAACCAGTTATTTCCTAATTTACTATTTATATACAATCTGAATATCTGGAATATTGCCTCTAAGCTATTAATATTTATATATAATGTAGTATAGGTGCCTATTTCAAATTTTTGTAAGAGTATTAATTAAAAAAATTGCAAGCAAGCAGCATTAATATAAACTTTTTGCCCACAACATTTCTGAAACTGAAGAAAATACTGTTTCTTTATACTACAGTATTATATTAAGCTTTTGCTTTCATCATTCCATCATGGATAGCATTTATATAGCAAAATGCTGCAGCAATGGAAGGGAAAATCAAAATTATGAATGGGATTATAAAACTAATTAAAAGTCTTCAAAAGTACTGATTTATTATTTTTAAAAAGTAAAAAGTAAAACAAAAATGAGACATGATATTGTGTTGTCATAGTATATTACCTATTCGTACCATTTAGTAGAAAATAATTATAACATAAAATAGTTTCCTGTCACTGGAACTGTGAGTTGCTCAATTAGCTACTTTAATAGATAATGTTGAATTCAAAACAGATAATTCAGGATCTCAAGCATCAACGGGACAAGACAAATAATCATAATTACAAAAAAAAATCTGTGTATATGATATTTGAGTTTAATTTATGATAAATTAATCCTAGTAGTTACTACTTAAATCTGGAATGCTTCTTGATTTACATTATATTCAAAGTATTGGTATAACCTGTTTTTGTACCACAGAGGGTTTTACGGCTTGCTTTCCTTTCGGAGGGAGGGCGGGATAATCCTGTGTGATTACTGTGTTTGTTACAAAAGAAGTAAAAGCAATAAAATATGATGTATCTAATTAATAATGAAATCCCTTACGTTATGCCTGCATTTCTCAGAGATACAACCGCTGCAGTTGTTACGAACTGACCAGTCAACCACACACCTCATTTGGAACCCGAAGTACCCAATGAGGCAGCAGCAAAGACCAAAAACAAACAAACAAAAAACCCACAAACAACCATCTACCAAAGACAGTACAGTACTGTGTTAAACTTAAGGTACTAAAAAAATAAAGGGAAAGTTAAAAAAAAAGAAGATTTGAAAAGGTAAGGAAACTGGTTCTGTTTGTTTCATTTAAATTAAGATGGTTAAAGCAGCATTTTTCTTCTGTATAGTAAAGTTTCAAAGTTGCATTAAGTCAATGTTCAGTTGTAAACTTTTGAAACAACCACCATAATGTTTGTTCAGAGGTAAGAACATTTCAGAATTATGAATAACCTCCATTTCTGAGGTGTTCATAACTCTGAGGTTCTACTGTAATCCCTAACATAAAGTAACAAAACAGAGCACAGCATTCCTATAGTGTGTGGGGAAACAGAGCCAGCTTTTGGTACTGATTGATAATTGAACTAAATTGCTTTACCATCTACAGATTTTGCACAGGGCTAACTGGTTCTGCAGAACGTGGTTGTAACCAGGAAGTCTAGGAAGTATATTGCCGCCCATATAGAAATGTATAGATACATGGGGACATACCACTAGAAGTTACCAGGATGTTATCCTACTTAATAGCAATGTGTTCTCTCTAGTTCATAAAATGGAGGAAGGGAAGAAAATTTTCTTGTCCTTTTACTTCCCATGCTCTTACTCAAAATTACACCATGCAAAGCCTTCATGTACTGAAATATACCCCCTCTTTTCTTGCCCCTTTAACTTTGCCTGGTGTTCCTAGCATAGAGAAATAGCTTATATGATGAGAAATCGTACATTCATAGTCTCAATTTCCACAACTTCTTGTTAATATTCCCATTCCATAAAGACAAGTATTCTGAACATTTTCACACATTGGCTATGTCCTCTATTTTAGCACAGTTAATTCTTAAACATTTGCCTAGACATTAGAAGGGTCAGGAAAATCTATGTGTAATTTTCTTGTTGTCTGGAAGGAATTCTAATTTTTACAGGAGACAGTGGTTAACCCATACAGAATCTGATTATTCATTAAAGGTTTTAACTGATTTCTGATTAAATAATCAGAATAATATCCTTACATCGAAAGCTTTAAAGAATCCTTCATTTTTATAAATTTGTTCACACAACTGTTGCCATTAGTGTCAGCATTTACTAATAGTTATCATTCTGTGGTTTCCAAGAGACTGGACATTCTACCCTTACCTTAGAATAGGGAGCAACAGGATGGAGCAGTTTAAATCAAGGCGATTTTAATCACTTGATTTTATTTTTAATCATTGATTTAAATCAGGTTGCACCTTTGCAAAATTAATTTGAAAATCTGTGGCATTACAAATTTAGATTAAAATTTACAATGACATAAAAAGTGCAGGTTTTGTTGTTGTTGTTGTTTTTGTTTTTTAAGGAAGTGCAACTGCTGGTAGAATCCCTTATTTGAATTTACACAACTACTATATGAAAACCCAAAATACTGAAAATGAAGACCCTGATCCTACAAACATTAAAACAGATATATTATTTTCCTCACATGAATAGTCCCATTAACAACATGAGTAGATATGCTGAAGTCAAAGTTACTGGTAATTATGTGCATCAGGGTTTGCAAAGCCAGATGTAAAATTATATTTTTGCTAAAAAAGCTTTGTGGCATAAAATCTTTGTCACTTCAAAATAAAACTGCTTCACGGTTAACAATGAAAATTTACTTAGACTTTCAATAAAACAAAGTGACTGTGAATTCTGTAATATATATACAGTCCAATATTTGCAAATATAGGAGCTTAAAGTTAGGATTTTAAAATGTATCTTTCAAAAGCCCCTAAGCCCCTATCCCTGCAAACACTTATGCACATGCTTAATTTTACTACTGTGGGCAGTCCTATTGATATCATTTGATGCTACTGACGGTAGTAAAATTAATGTGTGTAAGTATTTGCAGGATCAGGGCCTAAGGCCCAGCTCTCTCTGTCTCTGCAGCTGATGCTGTTCCACTGTATATAAATAATTAGTTAAATATGCATTAGGCCACAGAGAGTGAGACTAACTCTATAGTCTAGTGGTTAGGGTACTCACCTGAGAGGTGAGAACCCCAAGTTCAAATACCTTCACCACATCAGGCATGGGGTGGGAGGTCAAACACCAGTCTCCCACCAACTATAACGCCTATAAGGGAGGCTATGTCCCTTTCCTTACCTCCTCTTCCTCCTAGGTCCCCCTGTGCCATTTTGCACAGAGTTAGATGTGCACCACCACCTTTCTTCCAAGAAACAGCTTAGGCGGCCAATTTCAGCAGAGGATTCATGGCTGTGAATCCCAAATGGAGACTGGCACGTCCCTCCAGCCCAGACTTGCCTAACTCCTTGACAGTGGCAAGGCTTAGGCTTCAACCCTCTCCTCAGCATCTGCCATTGGCTCGTTTAGACAGCTCCCTGCTCAGCTTGCTGGCTTTTGTGGATCCCATTCTTAAGCACCCATTCCTCCCCATGCGTTGTACCAGGAGCCTATGTGCATCACTTGGGGCTGGGGATTCCACTGGGTGGCGAGGTGCCTGAAAGTTAGGCAATGCTGAGTGAGGCAGCAGCTAGGTCCCTATTGGATTTAATCCTAAGTGATTTAGGAGCACAGCCCCATGGAGGAGTGTAACTTAAATGAAGGATTTTAGCTGTCTTGACTTGTTTGATATATCAAAAAAGAGTGTGGGTGTAAACATAGCATGGGATATTTGCCTATCAATTTTGTGCTTGAGTTTGTGTTGTTCTCAGAGTAAGGATGTCAATACAGCCCTGGACATGTTTTCTTCAGCACATATGTGCATTTTAAATGTGAAAATTCTTCATAGAAAAAAAATCTCTGTAAAATCTGAAATTCTAATAATTCAGAAATAATTAAAGAAAATTACAAAATATCCAATTTGGCAATTAAGAGTACATAAAAAGAAGTAAAGAAATAAAAATGGTGTAAATAAAAAATCTGATTTAAATTAAATAGATTTAAATACTAAAAAAAAAAAAAAATCACAAAGTATGTTTAATTATGATTTTATACACCCTGGGAAGCAACTGAAGTGTGGTAGTTTTTAGTACCAGGAGACCTGTTAGTGATGATCACTTTAGATGCAACAGCAAATGAGAAAAGTGTGAAATACTGAAGATCTATAGATTTATAAATGTTTGTCTTAGAAGACATTAAATATTTAATATTTAAATATTGATTCAAGTGGTACAATCTACTGTGATTTAGGTTTTAGAACATGAATAGTTCATATTTTAATATTCAGAAAAGCAAATTCTCCACACAATTGCCAACCTCCAAGCTGAAGAACTTGTGTAACAGCTAGCAATTGCTAAACAAAAGATAACAGGAAAAAGATGCTATTTTATGCGTATCAGTAAAAAAATACTGCTTGGAGAAAAACGAGCAAATTAGTCACCATGATGCTCTCAAAAGGAGTCAGAGTGAAGAGTGAGGAAGCAGCTCACAATGGACTCTCACTCTTCAGGCAAATATGGACTTGGAATGCTACCCAGGAAACATGCTTAGTCCAGGTGAGTGCCTTGGTTCTCTCATTTGATGCTGTTATGGTCACTTGAGAAACTGCTTTTCTAATTGGCTCCAAGTGAGCTGGATCTAGCCCCCCTTAATCTGGAGGATGGTGACTGGAGTAGGGGCGGGAAGGAAATTACTTAAAATGGGAAACAGATATATGCTCCATAAGGGATGCTAAGGACCTCTCAGGAGAAAAAAGTATCTGGTTATACTCTATTACAAAGTGGAGACAGAAATGGAACACTTAGAATGCCTCTCTTATTCTCTCCTCTTTCGATCTTTTATCCTGGGAATATTTTCTTACTTATTCAGCTCTCTCTCTTTCTCTCTCACTCTCATTTCAGAGGAAAATGCTGCTTCTACTTAAAAAATTGAGCTGTCATCACAGGCTATTTCTAATTGATGAGATCAAATGGAAAGACATGTCAGAAGTGTATCATTTATTTACTTAGATCCAGAATCTGCTACCCTGTCTGAAACTGAGCAATACTTTACTCCATCAATTAGCCTAATAGCTAAATAAGGTACTAATCAACATAAGTAAAGGTGGCAGAAAAAACGGTTACTCACTTCTCGTAACTGTTGTTCTTTGAGATGTGTTGTTCATGTCCATTCCAATTAGGTGTGTGCGCACGCACACGTGCATGGTGGCTGGAAGATTTCCCCCCAGCAGCGTCGGGTCGGCCTGGGCGCCCCCTGGAGTTGCACCTTCATGGTGCTCAATATATAGCCCAGCCAACCCACCACCCCTTCAGTTCCTTCTTGCCAGCTACTCTGACTGAGGAGTAGTAGGGTGGGTATTGGAATGGACATGAACAACACATCTCGAAGAATAACCATTACGAGAAGTGAGTAACTGTTTTTCTTCTTCAAGTGCTTGTTCATGTCCATTCCAATCAGGTGACTCCCAAGCCAAGTTCAGGAGGTGGGGTCAGCTGTCCACTGATTGGAGTACTGCTCGTCCGAAGGCCTTATCGTCTCCGGCCTACTGGGTAATTGCATAATGCGTGGCGAAAGTGTGTATGGAGGACCACATCGCCGCTCTGCAGATTTCCTGGGTGGGCACCTGCGTCAGGAACACTGTAAATGAAGCCTGCGCCCTGGTAGAGTGCACAGTAATCGGAGGTGCGGGGACACTTGCCAGGTCGTAGCACACACGGATACAGGATACGATCTGTGATGAGATGCTCTGGGATGAAACTGGCTGACCTTTCATCCTGTCCGCCACTGCCACAAACGACTGGATTGATTTTCTGAACGGTTTAATTCTCTCGATGTAAAAGGCCAGTGCCCTGCAAACATCCAGAGAGTGGAGTCTCTGCTCCCTGCTGCTGGAATGAGGTTTAGGGTAGAAAACCATGAGGAAGATGTCCTGGTTGATGTGAAACTGCGAGACAACCTTTGGGAGCAAGGAAGGTTGAGGCCTGAGCTGACCCATTGTCCTTATAGAACATGGTGTAGGGAGGGTCTGATGTCAAGGCCCTGAGCTCAGACACCCTCCTGGCCAAGGTTATTGCCACGAGGAACACGACCTTGTAAGAGAGGTAGAGCAGGGAGCATGTTGCCAAAGGCTCAAAGGGAGGCCCATGAGCCTAGAAAGGACCAAGTTGAGGTCCCAGGCAGGGACCGGCTGACGGACATGAGGGTATAACCTGTTGAGCCCCTTTAGGAATCGGCTGACCATAGGATTAGCAAATACGAAGCAGCCCTGCATGTCCTGGTGGAAGGCTGAGATGGTGGCTAAGTGCACTCGTATAGAAGACAATGAGAGACCCTCCTGCTTCAGATGGAGGAGGTAGTCCAGAATGTGTGGCACTGAAGCTAGTGTCGGGGGTGAATGATGCTGTGCTGACCAGATTGAAAATCTCTTCCACTTGGCAAGGTATATGGCTCTCATAGAGGGTTTCCTACTGTCAAGGAGGACCTGTCTAACCTGGTCTGAGCAGGAAAGCTCCAATGGATTTAACCATGTAGCTTCCACACAGTGAGGTGGAGCGACTGAAGGTTTGGGTGCTGGAGACGTCCATGATTTTGTGTGAGAAGGGCCAGGAGAGCAGCAAGGTAATCGGGGCTCCCATGGACATGTCTAGGTGGGATGTGTACCACTGCTGACGGGGGCCAAGCCGGTGCTACCAGTATGACCTGAGCTTAATCTCTGCGGATATTGAGCTGCACCTTGTGAACGAGTGGTATCGTTGGAAAGGCGTATAAGAGAGAACCTCCCCAATGGAGGAGGAACGCATCCGCGCTAGAGCCCAGGCTGTGATTTTGCAAGGAGCAGAACTGCTGGCACTTCCTGTTGCATCGCGTCATGAAGCGGTCTATGGGGGAAACCCCCGCCACTGGAACATTGAAATTGCGACGTCTGGGCAAAGGAACCACCCGTGGCTGTGGAACGACCTGCTGAGGTGATCTGCCAGCTCCTTCTGAATCCTGGGGAGGTATGACGCCTGCAGGTGAATTGAATGTTCTACACAGAAGTCCCACAGCATGAGGGCTTCTTGGCACAGGGGAGAGGAGTGTGCACCCCCGTTTGTTGATATAGAACATTGCTGTCGTATTGTCCATCATGACTGATGCACGTTGTCTGGTTAGGTAAGGACAGAATGTCTGACATGCCAGGCGCACTGCTCTCAGCTCTCTGACATTGATGTGGAGACATAGATCTGCTTGCGACCGGAGGCCTGCGGTCTCCCGGATGAGCTCCCCAGACCAAGTCTGATGCGTCCATCACCAATGACAGAGACGGCTGTGGGGCAGCAAAGGGGACCCATGAGCACACCTCCTGAGCGTCCATCCATCACCAGAGGGAGTCGAGGACTGGGCGAGGCACGGTCACGAGCCTGTCCAAACTGTCCCGGGTTGGGAGATACAGTGACGTGAGCCATGACTGGAGCGGTCGAAGCCTGAGTCTGGCATGCTGCACCATGTAGGTACAGGCAGCCATGTGACCGAGAAGTTTCAGGCAGTTTCTCGCTGTAGTGTTGGGGAACTGCATGATGCCTCAGATTATGTCATTGAGGGCCTGAAACCTCGCCTGTGGCAGGTATGCCCTGGCTTGGGTCGAGTCCAGTACTGCCCCTATGAACTTTGTCCTCTGGACGGGAGACAGAGTTGATTTCGCTTCATTTAGGAGTAGACCCAGGCTCTCAAAGGTAGCTCTGATAAATGTGACCTGAGTTTCCACTTGCGTCCTGGAGCGGCCTTTGATAAGCCAGTCGTCGAGATATGGGAACACCTGTACATGGTGCCTCTGCAAGAACGTGGCGACGACTTCCATGCACTTGGGGAATACTCAAGGTGCTGCTGACAGGCCGAACGGGAGGACAGTAAATTGGTAGTGGGTACCATTGACCACAAACCTGAGGTACTTCCTGTGGGGCTGAGGGATTGCGATGTGAAAGTACGCGTCTTTCAAATAGAGGGCGGCATACCAATCTGCTGGATCTAGTGAGGGGATGATGGAGGCCAAGGAGACCATGTGGAACTTGAGTTTCTTTACAAACTTGTTGAGTTTTGCAGGTCCAGGATAGGCCTGAGGCCGCCTTTGGCTTTCGGTATTAGGAAATACCGGGAATAGAAGCCCTCACCTGTGTGCTCCTGAGGAACCTCCTCCACTGCCCCTAGCAATAAGAGCAACTGCACCTCCTGGATGAGTAGATGCTCACGAGAAGGGTCCCTGAAGAGGGACGGGGAAGGGGGATGGAAGGGCGGGAGGGCACAGAATTGGATGGAGTATCCCCTCTCTACCGTGTGGAGCACCCAGCGGTCTGAAGTGATATGGGACCATGCATGGTAGAAAGGGGCTAGCCGTGAGGAAAAGATAAGGCAGGGTAAAATCCAGTCTGTGATCTGGTACGCCGTCCTCAACCTTACCTTCAAAAGGCCAGTTTAGGGTCAGAAGGCGGCTTGGGCTGGCCAGAGGCCTGGCCATGGCTGTTGCCTCCTTCTGCCACTCCTGTTCCTCCTCCGAGAACTGTCCTGTTGGTTCTGCTGATGGAATCTCGGAGGAGGTTGCAGTCAGAAGTGTTTCCACTGTGTGGTGGGAGTGTGCAGGCCCAATGACTTGAGGGTGGCTCATGAGTCTTTCAGACTGTGGAGCCTCTTGTCTGTCTTTTCAGAAAACAGTCTCACCCTCAAATGGGAGGTCCTGAATAGTCTGCTGGACCTCGTAAGGGAGCCCCGAGACTTGGAGCCAGGATCCCTCCTCATGCATCCAATGTGGCCTGGAGGGAAGCCCTGAAGACTAGCTTCCCCTCCTCCACCAAGGCCGAGAACTCTGTTTGGGAGTCCGACGGGAGGAGCGCCGTAAATTTGGCCATCGCTGCACAGGTGTTATACGAGTACCTGCTGACGATGGCCTGTTGGTTCGAGAACGGAGCTGCAGACCCCCTGTAGAATAGACTTTTCTCCCAAGAAGGTCTAGGTGCTTAGCCTCCCTGTTTTTTGGGGAGGGCCCTTGGAAGCCCTGTCTCTCACCCTGGTTAGCAGTGTCCACAACAAGAGAGTTAGGGGGTGGATGAGAGTATAAATGCTTGAACCCTTTGGAGGGCACAAAATAACGCCTCTCATTGCGCTTGGCAGTGGGTGGCAAGGAAGCTGGGGTCTGCCACAGGGTCTTGGTGGTGTCCATAATGGTTTTAAATGAGTGGAAGGGCAATACAGGAAGGTCCTGAGGGAGTGAGGATGTTCACCATGGGATCAGCCTCCTCGACCACCTCCTCGGCCTTAATGCCCACCCACTGCCAAGCGCAATGAGAGTGCAGCACCCTGTTGTCCTCAAGCGCCGGGGCTACGGCTGTACCTGCCAATGCTTCATCAGGTGATGAAGTGGAAGCATTTATTAGGAGCAGATGCTCCCTGCTATCCACCCCCAGGGGGTCCCTAGACTCTGGGGGCAGCATTGGTTCTAGTGGTGTGCTGGACCAAGTGTTGGTGCCACAATCGGTATGATGGGAGGAACCATTGATGGAGCCGGTGCCAATCCGACATAGGCTCTGACGAAGATGGAGGGCCTGTCACTGGCATCGGTGCCATCGGTACCTGCATCATAGTTGACATTGACAACGGTGCTGGTGTGGAAGATGGGCGCAAGGACGTTGCCAAAGGCGTTGCCAGGGTCAGTGCCAAATACGGTGCCAGAGTCGATGACGGTGCCGCTGTCAGAGGTATTGGTGTGTGGGCAGGTGCCTAAGGCAGATGCCACAGAAGATGTCACGGAGCAGTGACCTTGGGTTCCTCCCTGTCCTTGGCGAAAAGCCAAGGGGATCCAGAAGGGCCACTGAGGTCAGTTCTGCCACTGCGGAGGCCACGCCTGGGGCTCCCTCCTGTCTCTCCCAGACCTCGATCTGCGGCTCCTGCTTCTCCTGGAGTGATAGGAGTCAGACTCTGACTCCGAGGTCTCTGAGACTGAAGACCATGGAGGAGCCGAGCCTTGGTGCCTTGAGCGTCGAGAACTTGGGGAGCGGGTAGGCTCTCTGTCCGAGTGGGCGGGACCAAGGGACATGGAGAGGGGGAGCACCTCGATATCATAGCTGGCTGTATAGGGACTGGTGACCGAGGGGGGGCCCCGACTCAACTGCCTCACCTGGGCAGGAGTTGACGCGGCCCCAGCAGGGGATCCAGAGCTGTGGCCCGCCTGGGGTCTCACTTCTCTGGAATTAGCTGGAGGAGAGCAGCTGTCCATCTTCTTTTTCTTCTGAGGCACCGGTGAGTGGCATCAGTGCCTGCTATCAGCTAGGCCTCATGAGGTGCCGTGTCGGTGCCGAGCATCTTGGGACAAGTCCTTTCTTGGTGCCGAGCTTTATGACGGTGCCAGGGAGCTCGGTGTCGAAGATGAAGCGTTAGGGGTTGGGTTCCCTGAGCCCGGGTCGGAGTGGGAGCATAGGGCTGCCTCCGTGAGGATCACCTTAAGCTACTGTTCCCTTTCTTTGAGAGTTCTAGGGCGGAACGTGTGGCAGATCTTAAAGCGATCCTTTTGGTGGCCCTCCCCTAGGCACCGTAAACACGAAGAGTGTGGATCACTCTGTCATGCGCTTTGCGCAGGCCACACAGTTTTTAAACCCAGGGGACCGCGACATATCACAGCTCCGGGTAGACAAACCCCAACAACTCTATACTAAGAACTCTAATGCTAAGAAGACACTAGGGTAACTATATACAATAACTATAGAATGCGCTTGCTAAGCAAGGGCTAAGGGAAGTTCCAGCCAACCGTCACTGGTGGTAAGAACGAACTGAAGGGGTGGCGGGTCGGTGGTGCTCTATATTGAGCGCCATGAAGGCGCAACTCCAGGGGATGCCCAGGCCGACCTGACGCTGCTAGGGGAAAAATCTTCCAGACACCATGCACGTGCGTGCGCACACACACCTGATTGGAATGGACATGAACAAGCACTCGAAGAATTGGGCCTTCAGATAGAAACATTCAATTGATACATTTCTTGCACATCTTGACTAAAGAGCCAGAGCATTGTCTCTATAAGACAGGTTGTAAGACATTTTCCATGCTAATAGAATCAGGTATAAGACTTCTATAGACACAGACAATCCATTTACAAGTATTCACAAAAAAACTCTCTCAAAAACTATGCAAACTACAGACAAAAAAGTGTTATTAAGAGGTGTATCTATTTACCAATGTAACTTCAACAAACATACTTAGAACATTATCAAAAGAAAGATGGCAGGTAATTTGGAGTTAAAATTAAAAATCCAAAATGTTTGTCCAGCCAAAGAATTAGAAATCTATCATTTATCATTCCATAATTTGGGCTAGATTTATTGCTTTGAATAAATAAATTGCTTTGAACAGCTGGAAGCAGGAGCAAAGTGGCATAATTCCTCTATCACCCTATGCCAATGGGTGGTCTGGAGCTGGCTAAAACTGCCCACTAAAAAGATGGGACCAAATAAGGATCAGAGGGGTAACCATGTTTGTCTGGATCTGTAAAAAGCGACAGAGTCCTGTGGCACCTTATAGACTAACAGACGTATTGGAGCATAAGCTTTCGTGGATGAATACCCACTTCGTCAGACGCATGACGTGCGTGGATATTCACCCACGAAAGCTTATGCTCCAATACGTCTGTTAGTCTATAAGGTGCCACAGGACTCTCTTTGTCGCTTTTTACCAAATAAGGAGGCACTCAGGAGATGAGTTGCATAGGAAGCTTCCTTTGGTGGTGCTTCCATAAAGCCCCAAAACAGAATTTAAAGTGAATCTTTGTGAATTACCTTCCTGCACCTGCAGGTGTGAATCAAGACCATTATCTACAGGTATAGGATTAGACTCCTGCTTTATATATTTTGCTTTATAGATTCTCTCTATACTCAACACAGGCCAAATGGGTGAGTGCACAGTGTTCCACAGGATTACACAACCAAAGACTATGAGCACAATTCTCAATTGCATTTCAACTTCCACCAAGTGGCAGTAAGTGAAATTCCACCACCATTATGGAGAGGATAAATGAGGGTGAGAGAGCACACAGCTTGGCACAATTAAGGTTTGTGTTGTATCCTTAACTATTTTTATATTTTCAGAGGTTTAGGGTTTTTGACCTACAATCTTATTTCCTGACACTTACACATTTGCTCGTAACCTTAACTCTGAATTTCCTTATTTTCAAAATTATTATTTATTACTTGCATTATTGTAGTGCCTAGGAATCCTAATCATGGACCAGGATACCATTGTGCTAGGTGCTGTACAAACACATTGTTCCAATGTCCACACTGTAATATATTACCTTAAATTAACATATATCTATTTAAATATTAACTCTGACTTAAAATCTTGTGCTTGTGATGAAGTTTTGTGTCTCTCTGAATAAACCTACTCAGCTATGTTCACAGGGACACATTTAGTGATGATGACAAACAAAATGAATATGGATGTTTTCCTAGGGACTTAGGTTCTGATCTTGCAAACACTTTTACTAGGGCTGCGGATAAATCACAGTTAACTCACGCGATTAACTCAAAAAAATTAATCACAATTAAAAAAAATTGTGATTAATAGCACTTTTAATCACGCTGTTAAACAATAGAATACCAATTGAAATTTATTAAACGTTTTTGATGTTTTTCTACATTTTCAAATATATTGATTTCAATTACAACACAGAATACCAAGTGTACAGTGCTCACTTTATATTATTTTTATTACAAATATTTGCACTGTAAAAATGATAACCAAAGAAATAGTATTTTTCAATTCACCTCATACAAGTACCATAGTGCAATCTCTTTATCATGAAAGTGCAATTTACAAATGTAGATTTTTTTTGTTACATAACTGCATTCAAAACCAAAACTATGTAAAACTTTAGAGCTTACAAGTCTGCTCAATCCTACTTCTTGTTCAGCCAATCGCTAAGACAAACAAGTTTGTTTACATTTATGGGACATAATGCTGCCCGCTTATTTACAATGTCACCTGAAAGTGAGAACAGGTGTTTGCATGGCACTTTTCTAGCTGGCATTGCAAGGTATGTATGTGCCAGATATGCTAAACATTCGTATGACCCTTCATGCTTCAGCCAACATTCCAGAGGACATGCTTCCATGCTGATGACACTCGTTAAAAAAAAATGCATTAATTAAATTTGAGACTGAACTCCTTGGGGGAGAATTGTACATCTCCTGCTCTGTTTTAGCTGCACTCTGCCATATATTTCATGTTATGGTAACCTCGGATGATGACCCAGCAAATGTTTTAAGAACACTTTCACTCCAGATTTGACAAAACAGAAAGAAGGTACCAATATGAGATTTCTAAAGATAGCTACAGCGCTCGACCCAAGGTTTAGGAATCTGAACTGCCTTCCAAAATCTGAGAGGAACGAGGTGTGGAGCATGCTTTCAGAAGTCTTAAAATAGCAACACTCTGATGCAGAAATTACAGAACCCGAACCACCAAAAAAGAAAATCAACCTTCTGCTGGTGGCATCTGACTCAGATGATGAAAATGAATATGCATCGGTCCGCTCTGCTTTGGATCGTTATTGAGCAGAACCCGTCATCGGCATGGACACATGTCCTGTGGATAGGTGGTTGAAGCATGAAGAGACATATGAATCTTTAGCGCATCTGGCTATAGAAGTGCCATGCAAACATCTGTTGTCACTTTCAGGTGACATTGTAAACAAGAAGCGGGCAGCATTATCTCCTGCAAATGTAAACAAACTTGTCTGTCTGAGTGATTGGCTGAACAAGTAGGACTGAGTGGACTTGTTGGCTCTAAAGTTTTACATTATTTTATTTTTGAGTGCAGTTATTTTTTTGTATATGATTCTACATTTGTAAATTCAACTTTCGTGATAAAGAGATTGGACGAAATTATTTGTATTAGGTAAATTAAAAAATACTATTTCTTTTGTTTTTTACTGTGCAAATATTTGTAATAAAAATAATAATATAAAGTGAGCACTGTATACTTTGTATTCTATGTGGTAATTGATATCAATATATTTGAAAATGTAGCAAACATCCAAAAATATTTAAATAAATGGTATTCTATTATTCTTTAAAAGCGTGATTAATTGCACTTTTAATCACACCATTAATTTTTTTAATCGCTTGAGAGCCCTAACTTTTACACATCCTCAACTTGGTGCACTGCGCATTACCACTGAGTTCAATGGGACTACCCACGTGCATAAAGTTAAGCAGGTATGTGAATGTTTGCAGAATTGGGGCCTTATTCCTAAAATTTTGCAAGTTTTAATTTTTCTTAGAGGAGAAAACTATATTTTAAATCTTAAGTTAAAAGCAACTAAAAAAAAAATTCAACATAACCTAACAAAATATAAACACTTTTTAGCAATCAAATAATCAATGTAATAAAAAATATTTACTTAAATATGCATTATAGGAATGAATGTGATCAGAATGTTTGTAATTACAAGAGATCTAAAAGTCTGTTTTAATACAACAATAAAGTTATAAACAAGTTTCAAATAAAATATTTTTGTATTTTTTTTAAAATGATAATCTCTTAAAATGTAGTGTTCTTGTCACTTTATAATCCAAATTTAAAAAAAATATCTACAGAGCATATACTTTTTATATCACTGAAGTATGATACATAAAGTACCAAGATGATGTAACGAGAGAGAGAATCATAAAAAAAATGTTGGGGTTGCCCCCGACCATGCTGTGATGCGAGTCACATGACTCAGCTTACAGAGCAGCTGTGCATGTTTCTACTGCATTGCAATGGATGGGGAAGGAATCTATTACAGCTAAGTAGCATGCATTCAATATTTATTTAAAAAGTGATTATATATGTATGACTTGTTTAGGTAACCAGTGTAAGAGTGCTGACCCGTAGCTCTGCCTGGTTAAAAAGCACCAGAGCTGAATTCTTGACTGATCCTGGTTGAATTTACTCCTGTGAGAAGTAAGAATGGTAGGAAATGAAGTACAAAATACAATACCTCTGATTTTGTGTGTGCTGGAAACAGTTCAAATATGGCTTCCAAAATATTAAAACATACGTTATCTAGCTATGCTACAAATTTCCAAAACATAAAACTTATACATTGGTTGATTAGTGACTTCTGCAGATGTATATAAGAAATAATATAAGCAGACTGACACTGATAAATGTACATTAGACTTGGAATTGACAGTTTTAAAAATTATGACACACCTACATCCACATTATGTCTTCAAATAGTTTTAGATCATCAAGTGTTAATAACTAGATATTTAAAAAAAGCAGAAAATATTTTTATTCTTCCATTCCTCTCTCTTCATTATAGTCTATCCACTAAAAATGTATTTAGTATACAGTTTCTGAAAATGATCACAGAACAATCAGTCACAACAGGCCAAATTCAAAATCTCAGGTATGAATTTTGCCTATTATCATCATATTCAATATGCGATTGCATTTATTTTAGCATTTTTGAATTATGTAATTGATAGAAATACATTTAAATATAAAATTTAATTCTATATTATAACAGATATAAAACATTGTTAAAATGAAAGTCTAAACCTAGAGATAAATCTGTGATCCTCTAGTATGTTAAGTCTCCTTCGCATCAGTCTTCTGGTGCAAATCAGATTAAAAACCAGGCAAAAACCCTCCCCTACTAAGTTTTCTCCATCATAGAGGAAACCTCAGATGGCATGGAGCTACCAAAACTCTTCCTATGCAACCTACTCCCAGCCATCTGAATATAAAGTATAATGGGAAGAAAGCAGTGTGGGTTGGGCATCTCTACACTCTAGCGATCCCTGGCTGCAGCCAGCCCAGTTAGGACTGTGTGTCAAAAGACCAGATTCTGGATGTGACGTATCATCTCCGTAAACTCTCTAACAAAAAGACAACCAACTTCCCTATTGATTGCAAACATATTGCATATAGAAGATATAATTCTGCTAATTGATGTGTGTCATTGGCCACTCTGATTATCTGAGCCACTTTCCCCAAATTGACTAAATTAAAAGAAAAGCAGATAACAGCACTTAAGAGTAGCTTACATATATGTTTAAACTTGAATATCAGTGGTGAGCAGCTCTGGAATTTGAAACCCAAAATATAAAAGGTGGGTAACAATGACCTCTTCAATAGCTTGGGGTAACAATTTCTACAGTGCAGTCATCAAATTTAATAAAGTGACACCAGAACAATATAATGATATCTGGAAACATCCAACACTCCCTCAAAGAAAAACCTAACCAATATCTACCAAAATCCAATGTCCATTATTCAGGTTAGTAATAAACAATATAGTTTAGTTTATATAGCACCTATTGACCAAAACATTTTAGATACCTTACAAAAATATAGTGCCGTTAAAACATTAAAATGTGTTATAAATATTTTAAAAATAAAAAAGGTCTTTCATAACTTTTAAAGTGGGTAATGACTTGACACTTTTCATGCAGGAGTACTGTATCCTAGAGGGTAGACATGGAAGGGGCAAAATTACAGGCCCTTCTAATTCTATAGAACCATAAATTAAAAACACACATTTTCCTTTAATTTGAGAGGTGAAGATGATAGATAGGTTGTCAGATGCCCTATAAAATACATAGAACAAGTCGAATTTTGGTAATTGGGTTGTTTCTACAGCAAATGAAAACAATAATATTTCATCACTATATATTAAACCACAAGAAAATAATAGAAACATGTATAAAACCTATCATTATTTAGTCTTTCAAATTAAAGTCTAATTCTGACTACACCTTGATACAGAAAATTTATTTCAATAACTTGTTTTAAAAGAGCACACACAAACTATTTTCACATAAAAATTCAGTACATTAAATTAATGTGTGATCCACAAATACTTGAAGTCAGAGAAGTTACAGTGCTAGGGATGAATTTGGACCATTGTGTTTATCAGTTCAGAGCTGCTACAAATGACAGGCAAGAAATTAGTTTAATACTTTAGATTTGCTATTTGGCTATTCTTATGTAAAATGTTATTGGAGATGTTCCAATTATAACATGGATTGTTTTCTTTAAGATATTTTTTCAGTTTTAACACTAGGTACGGGAAAACTGATCATCAAATACTAAAAAAAAAAAAAAAAGCAGCTATAGTTCATTGTATACCATTAATGCTGCCACTGACTGACTGACATCAAAGGGCTTCAAATCAGAGCCAAATAGCAGAAGTTCTAATAATTTTCAGATGTTTTAAATATGTTAAATTATTTTTTTAAAGTGATACCCCTGATGACTTCATTAGAAATTGGCAGGCAACAATACACAAGATTGGGTCCTATTCTATGGGCTGGAGAAAGGACTTTGTTCTGCTAGTCCAGTCCTTATGTACTGTGGGGAAAAGAAGGAAGTACGTTACTGCTCCTCATAACCAATATGACTTGAAAAACATCAGCATAGGGAGCACTGAGAGGCCAATATAGCTGCATCAGGAACTCTTTAATCCCCTGCAAATCAAAAAGGAATCCTACAAAAAGTGGAAACAGACAAATTCCTAAGGAGGAGTACAAAAGAATAGCACAAGCACGTGGGGATAAAAATCAGACAGGCTGAATCACAAAATGAGAAGGGATATAAAATACACTAGGAGCAAGAGAAAGATGAAGGAAAAGGAAAATCCACTACTTAGCTGGGAAGGAGAGATAATAACTAACGGACTCAAGAAGGCTGAGGTGTCTAATGCCTATTTTGCTTCAATCTTCACTAAAAAGGTTAATTGTGACCAGCTGCTTAACACAATTAATATTAACAACAAAAAGGAAGGAAGACAAGCCAGAGTAGGGAAACAACAGGTTAAAGAATACTTCAATAGGTTAAATGTATTCAGCAGAGCCTAATGAAATCCATTTTAGGGTACTTAAGGAACTAACTGAAGAAATCTCAGAACCATTAACAATTATTTTCAAGATCACATGGAGGATAGGTGAGGTCCCAGAGACTGGAGAAGGGCAAATATAGTACCTATCTTTTAAAAGGGGAACAAAGAGGACTCAGGAAATTATAGACCAGTCCTCCTAACTGTGATACCCAAGAAGATACTGGAATAAATTATTAAACAATTTGAAAGCATCTAGAGGATAATAAGGTGATAAGGAATAGTCAACATGTATTTGTCAAGAACAAGTCATGCCAAACCACAGTCTTTGGCCTAGTCGACACGTGGAAGCAGTAGCTATGCTATATCCTTATTTTAGTAAGGCTTTTGATACAGTCCCACATGACATTCCCTTAAACAAACTAGGGAAATATGGTCTAGATGAAATTTCTATAAGGTGGGTACAAAACTAGTTGAAAGACCGTACTCAGAGTGTTTATCAATGGCTCACTGTCAAACTGGGAGGACATATCTAGTAGAATCCTGCAGGGATCAGTCCTGGGTCCAGTACTATTCAATATTTTATTAATGACTTGGACAGTGGAGAGGAAAATCTGCAGATGACACCAACCTGGGAGGGGTAGCAAGCATTCTGTAAGGTCAGGATTAGAATTCAAAATGACCTTGATAAATTGGAGAACTGTTCTGAAGGCAACAAGATGAAACTCAATAAAGGTAATTTCAAAGTACAATATTTAGGAAGGAAAAAAAATCAAATGCACAAATACAAAATGGGGTATAACTGGCTAGCTGGCAGTACTGCTAAAAAGGATCTGGGGGTTATAATGGATCACAAATTGAATGAAAGCCAGCCATGTGCCACAATGTGAAAAAGGGAAAATGTAATTCTGGGGCATGTTGTACGCAAGACAGAGCGAACGGTTTTGCTCTACTCGGCACTGAGCTGAAGTATTGTACCCAGTTTTGGGTGCCAACCTTTAGGAAAGATGTGGACAAACTGAAAAGAGTCCAGAGCAGAACAACAAAAATGATACATGATTTGGCTTCTGAGGAAAGGTTTTTAAAAAAAAACTGGGCATATTTAGCCTTGAGAAAAGAAAACCAAGGCGGGACCTGATAACAGCCTTCAAGAATGTTAACAGCTGTTATAAAGAAGAAGATGATCCATGTCCACTAAAGGTAGGACAAGAATTAATCATCCTAATCTGTAGCTAGAGAAATTTAGGTTAGATATTAGGAAAACTTTCCAACTATAAGGATAGTTAAGACCTGGAAGAGATTACCAAGGGAGGTTGCGGAACCTCCATCATTGGAGATTTTTAAGAATGGGTTACACAAACATCTGTCAAGGATGGTCTAGGTATACTTGGTCTTGCAGGAGGAAGGACTAAGATTGATCAACCTGACATTTCTATGTTTAAATACTAACTTGTCATATATGTTCCTTGAGCTTGTGGCATCCAAACAACAATGTAAGCCATAATATGAAAGAATATAATTGATGCCAAAATTCAGGGCAACCACAACTGGCTATATATCTCACACACACACTTATACAGCATAAATATTTTCAAGTCGTACCTCTTTGCTTTCCTCCAGCTCTGACTCACTGCTAAACTCTTCTGTATTTAAATGTTCAAAATCCGATTCCCCAATAGCAATTGGTACGGTCACAGTAAGGCTTGGGTTGTGTATGAATGATGCATAATCACGGTTGCCTACAACACCAGTGGTTCCATTATTATCTTTGCGATTATCCAGATTTCTATTCATTTCAGCTACAGTATGGTTGGTAGTGTAGTTGTCTTCCTTGTTGTTTAGCTGACTGATTGATTTTATTTCATCTACATCATTTTGTACTCTCACAAAGGTTTTTTGGGCACATTCACGTGCTTTTCTTTTCACATAATCTATTCCCCTCTGAATCCTTGCCACAGCGACCTGCAGATTGTTCGTTTCATTATCGTCATCCGTTGCAGCAAGGTTGTCTGAACTAAATGAGCTCAGCAGCAAGGCCAAAAACAGGTTCAGTACCTAAAAACAAAGAGACACTGCTAGATCTTTCCCCTCTCTTTTTGTTATTAACAAAAATTACTTTTAAACATAATGCTTTCATATTACTGTACTTCTGATAAAATTTTAGTGTGTGCAGGGATTTTCCAATAACAGAACAGTTGTGTGGCTAAATCTCTACAATCTCCACTTTGAAATTATATTTTATTATTTAAATACTTAAGACTTATAGAGCACTTTATATCTTCAAAGAGTTGTACTAACATTAACTAATTAATCCTCACAACACTCCTGAAAAGGTAAGTAAAGTAGTATAATCTTCATTTTACAAATGGAAATTTAGATACAGATGGGTTAAGCAACTTCCTCAAAGTCATACAGTAAATCTGTGGTAGAGATGGATTTAGAACTCAGGATTTCTTGAGCATATAAATGGTCCTGTATACATAAATAAAAAACATGCTCCTTTTCAACTTCTGGTTTTCAATACTAATGTAAATACTTTTTATTTTTTGTTTCCATATACTAATAGTATTGGTATTTTCTTAATCCTATTATGCCACCTTCCTTATACCTCAAAACGCATTAAACTTCATGTATTAAAAAAATAAGACCATCATAAAATGAAATTGTGGTAAATAATATGAATATGAATATAGAATGTGACTATTCTAAATAATATAAACGATGTACACAAAAGGAAGGAAATCTGTAATTGCAAATATTGTGCTGGTTACCTTCAGATCTTTTGATGAAGCACAAATGTATAAGATTATGAAATCTGCAATAGAACTATAGGAGAATGATTCTATACAAATTTTAACTGGCATACTTTGGCTTTTCCTGGTTTATTTAAAGTAGGAAAGCAGTTTGGTTTTGATTAAATAATTTTGTGCATTTTTGGCCCAAGAGGGCGGAAACAAAAAAAAGCACACTAGGTAAGTCCACAGATTCGCGTCCAAAGACCTAGGAAGGTTTTTCCTACCCTAACACCTCCAAGACATAAGTACATCCAAAATCCACTGAAATCAATGGAATGACTTCAGCGGGCTTTGGATCACGCTTGTAAAGCCATACACTCCTCTTTCCTGCTAAAAAATGCATTTTAAAAACCAAAAGCATCTTTTCTTTGATTTTGATGACAGAGAATTTTTTATCTTCTTTGGGGTTTAACAAAGTAATGTGCTAGCTGAACATTACTTCAATTTCTTTGTTCGAAGAATTTTTATAGTTCAGAATTCCATTTTTTGCCAGAAAAACAAGGTATTTGCAATTGCATGATTACTTGCAGGCACATGTGTCTATGCATACCTAATTGTAAAAAAAAAAGTCTCACTTTTTGGAGATTTTTTCATGTTAGCCATCACAATGATAACTCAGAATTGTCTGCATATATTTTAAACCGAGTTCTATATTTTGGTGTGACAGGATGTATTAGGCCCAGAGGCCCCCTGCTGGAGGCCTTGTAGTCCTACCACTCCCTGTTCCAGAAAGGAGCAGTGGAGAAGTCCTCCAGGCTGCTCCCTGCAGCCAGTGAGGGAGGTTGCCAATGAGGGAGCAGTCAATCAGGGCCCAGCAGGCTCATATGAAAGGAGCTGCAGGGCCAGAGTAGTCATTGCTGCGTGAAGCTAAAGGAGAGAGGAGTGTGTTTCTGGCTGGCTGAAAAAGCAGCAGGACCACGGACAGCTCAGTGCTGGCAGGGACTGGGCAAGCAAGACAGAGCTCCTGGCTGGCTGCTAGGACTGAGCTCAAGATAGTTTGCAGGCAAAAAAATGTTTTGGGTGTTACACCTGACAGCAAGAGCTTAAAGGCAACTTTTGTGGTTTTGTAATCACATATTTTTATTTTTAAAAAATACGTTCGCACCTGTGTATGACTGGCAGAACCTGAACAAGATTTCTCCTAGGACTGATGTTTTGATGGGAAGAGGGGAGTGATGAGAAGAGGGGCCAAAATATGTATGTTGATGGAACAGATCAAAGCCAGTCGCTCCTCTAGCACAATGGAACTTTCTACAAGAAGGGTAAAGCTCATTTATGCAGGGAACAGAGCTTTCCCGAGGACTGGCCCAAGATTGTAGATGTCATGATGAAGAAAAAAACAGAACACAAAATAACCCTAGGAACGGGAACTAAGGACCATCACAAACCCTCCACCTTCTGCTTTAAGCACAAGGCACATTTTTTGACCTTGCCTTCTCTAACAAACACATAGCAATGTGTGTATGCATATATATATACAAACACGCACACACACACAAAACATATATATATATATATATATATAATTAATGTTACACACTATAAAAAAATTCCAAAACAAACAACCCCTCCCCCCCACATTTCACTGCACACATTTCTCCATTGGAAACAGGATGAGAGAACACACACATGACACGTTAGTCACATTACTGAATGCACTACTGGAAGGAGCTCAGATACTATGGTGATAAGCGCAGTATAAGAATCAATATAGAACAGAATATCTATCAACAAAAAATATACAGTACGGATCCTGTAGCCATAATGGGTGTTCCATCCCTTGAAATCTTTGGTTACATACCACTAGATTTCCAATCACCATGACCATCATGAAAACGATAAGGCACATGGCTTGGCCGGCAACCTCCATACAGTCCCACATAGTCTCTATCCATTCTCCACATAGTACTCGGAATACAATCAAGAAAGAGTGGAAGAAGTCATGCATGTGCCAGCGTGGAAGTTCACAGTCATTGGAGATCTTGCAGACACATTCCTTGTAGCTTTTACCAAACAGCTGCATACCAACGACAGCAAAAATGAAGACAATGATGGCCAGCACCAACGTCAAATTTCCCAAAGCCCCCACTGAGTTACCAATAATCTTTATCAGCTTGTTTAGTGTGGGCCAAGATTTTGCCAACTTGAAAATTCGCAACTGGAAAACAACAAAGAAGCATCATTACAACAATTACAACAGAGCTGGAGAAATGTACTTCAGACCATAGACTATGAGTAGTCCTTAATGCAAAAAATTGTAATGTTTTATCTTTGTGATTTCTATTAATTTACCATTAAATTACTGCACCACCTAGGGATGATCCTCCAAATTCCATAACTCACTCACAAATCAGGTCTTATGGAAGTCCACAAAATTCTACAGATTTACAACTGACCCTTCATCACCCTGTCTGTGGCAGAAACTGAAGTCATGCATCCTTCCACTGCCCAACTTGACATAGCAAGTGGAATTCCCAATAATATAACCTGCAGGCTAGTGAATATTGAGCATGACAGGCTATTAGCATCATACAGGGAAAAGGGTGGAGAGGAAACAGAATGCATCACACTAACAGACCAAGACGGAGACCTTTTAAGGTAAATTTCCCCAAAACACTTAAGATAAAAAAAAAAAGTTGATTAGAAGAATATTCTTCAAACAATGTAGAAAAGATCTTCATGGGCATAAATCTGGAATTAAAAGCTAAATACAAAACAGACAATATTTGTAGATTTGAGGAAAGAACATAAATGAGAGACCCTTGTAACATCTAATCCCTGATCCAGCAAAAACTTAATAAAAATATTTGATTAAATCCATTTTTATTCTCAACTACAAAAAATCATGTTAAGTCAGACAGAAAAAAGAGCCCAAGATAGTAATGCCTCAGCTACTCAATTGCTATTCTAAAAATGAAATATTTCTCCCTTAAAATACACAGCTGAACTTCACTACTGATGAAAGTCAGTTTCTTAAATATTTAATATTAACTTTTTGTAATTTTAGTCATTGGACATAAATCCAATATTTGAAAAGAAGAGTTCTATTCCTTTGACATAACAGTATGACATAAAGATAAATAAGGATTGTAAGTAATTTCTCCCTATAACTTTTCTTATTTACATCTTTTCCCAACACACACTAAATATATACATTTTCTATCAGTGAGCTATAATGGTGACAATAGTGAATTGCACAGTAATGACGTTATTATGCAGTCATGATAATGCAAATACATTTGTAATTACCATTGCCTCCATTTGAATTACTGTTTAACTGTTTCTGAACCATAAAATTACATATATTACTTTGCAATAATAATATAAATAACTTTTGGTAGACCTGTACCTAAAGAGGTGCATCTTTTGGCACTTAAGAGAAATTACATGTGCAGTGAAAATGCTGATAAACTTATGTAAACATAAAAATTTGTAATGATAAAATTAATGTATTAACTGTAACTGTACATTGTTTACTAATATATTTACCAATCTGAATGATCGGAGAACTGATAGTCCATCCACATTTGAAAGAAAAAGCTCCACCAAACTAAGGGTAACAATAAACCCATCAAAAATATTCCAGCCTACTTGGAAATAATAATAAGGATCCAGGGCAATTAACTTGAGAACCATTTCTGCTGTGAAGATCCCGGTAAAAACCTAAATGAAAATGTAATTTGTTAGTGTTACATAGCTGTAAAACAAGTAAAATTAGAAACAAAGATTGAGCAATAAGTGATATCTTTATTACAGCAAGGTGTCAGTAATAAAAAACACTCGCAGAAAATACAAGAATATCCTGGATCAAATTAATCCCTGGTGTAACTCCATTAACGTCAGTGGAGTTACACAAGGGCTGAAGTTAGCCTGTTACAAAAAACAGAGCATGGATAGAATATTCATTGTTTCCATTACAAAGGTATTCAGGAATTATAGTAAACCCCTAATTAGTTAAAGTGGTTGTCCTCACTCTTTATAAAGAAAATCTATATAAACCTGTTCAGGAAAGTATTAATCAATTTTGAAAAGAAAAAGTATTTTTGTTTTTAATAACTGAAGTTGACTAGTACAAACTAGGAAGGTTAAAGACCTTAATACATATATTTTTTTGCTTATATTCTGGCCCCAGTGAATTAATAAAAGTCAGGCATTACATTGATATCTCCCTCTTTTCTAATATTTGTCGATAGTGACTAAAGTATAATTTTAAAATATTGATTGCAAAAGTAAGGATTTGAGATGTGCTACTGCAACATAAAATGTTTAATAAATAATAACAACTTTCGTTACAGTCCACAGGAACAACTTAAACTTTCACTTTTTCAGAGTTTTTGAGTTCACTCCTGATTGAGAGAGGGTCTGATATTGGATAGTAGAGGAGCAGAAATTGAGACAGCCTGACATGAATTGGCAATTATGAGGCTAGGAGAAGAGAAGCAACAGCTGAAGTTAAATGGGCAGTAGAGCCAACCTTTCACCTTTCTCCTTCTTTCCAATGCAGGCTGGAACACTATAGGAACTGGACGTAAGAGGGAGCCAGGATTCAAATATTTGGCCTAAGTAGGTACGTTTGAAAAATTATTCAGTCAAAGCAGACAATGAGAATTCTGACCAAAATTTGGTTGAATATCTATTTGAGGCTAAATTTTGATACAGATCTGTTTGGTTACCCTCCAATTCACCCCAACAATTCTTAATTACTGATTGTGGACTACCTTGCACAGTGCCAGATGTAGTAATGTTCTGCAAAGCCACATCTAACATAATTTGTAGCGAACAGGTACTTACCATACAGTAAATGAAGGGTACTTACCTGTAACTGGAGTTCTTTGAGATGGCTCTGCATATTCCTACTAATGGGTACTGCACCTATTTTAACAGTGTCAGCTAAAGTGTTCTTGCACCCCCACTCCTCTCTTCAGCATCATGATGTAGTGAAGGCGAGGCTACATAAGGGACAGAGTGCCCTCCCCAAGTCAGTTCCTTCCACCGCAAAGCCAGAAGCAGAGGTCGGCACCACCATGTTGTGTGACGGACACTTGACAAAATTACCGTACTTTGTGACGGACATTTTGTGTGTGGGAGGGGGGGAGGGGGGTATGTCATTCAATTTTTTGAAAAGTTACCACGGACCTCAAAATTTTTTACCACGGACACTTGTGTCCATGTACGGACACGTTGCTGACCCTGGCAGGAGCAAAATAACAAGGATTCTGACAGAGAGGGGAAGGAGGATGGGAAGAGAGGGTTACTCACCTTGTGCAGTAATTGAGGTTCTTTGAGATGTGTGTCCCAATGGGTGCTCCACTGTAGGTGTGGCAGCGCCTTTGCTTCTGGAGTTGGTGATCTTCAATAGCAGTGCCCGTTGGACCGCACATGCGCACTTTCCCTCCCCCATGCTGTGCACGGGTAGTATAAATAGCGCTGTGCCGTCCAACCGCCCTCAGTTCCTTCTCTGCCATAGAGCCCAAACATTATGCTCCAAAGCAGAGGGGAGGAGGGAGCACCCATGGGGGGGGACACATCTCGAAGAACCTCAGTTACTGCACAAGGTGAGTAACCCACTCTTCTTCTACATGGGTGCTCCAATGTAGGTGACTATAAAGCAGTGCCCCTAGCTGGAAGGTTGGGGCTTCAGAGTGACTGGTATCACTAACGATAGGACTCATAGACTCATAGACTCATAGACTTTAAGGTCAGAAGGGACCAATATGGTCATCTAGTCTGACCTCCCGCATGATGCAGGCCACAAAAGCTGACTCACCCACAACAGAATCTTCCAGCCTGCGACCCCTGCCCTATGCTGCGGAGGAAGGCGAAAAACCTCCAGGGCCTCTGCCAATCTACCCTGGAGGAAAATTCCTTCCCGACCCCAAATATGGCGATCAGCAGAACCCCGAGCATACAGGCAAGATTCTACAGCTGGACTCTCATTTTACCCGCGATGGCCCGTTAATGCCTATTTGACTAAAATCACATTATCCCATCAAACCATTCCCTCCATAAACTTATCAAGCCTAATCTTGAAGCCAGAGAGGTCCTTTGCCCCCACCGTTTCCCTCGGAAGGCTGTTCCAAAATTTTACCCCTCTGACGGTCAGAAACCTTCGTCTAATTTCAAGCCTAAACTTCCCCACGGCCAGTTTATATCCATTCGTTCTCGTATCCACATTACTACTAAGCTGAAATAATTCCTCTCCCTCCTTGGTATTAATCCCTTTGATATATTTAAAGAGAGCAATCATATCCCCCCTCAGCCTTCTTTTGGTTAGGCTAAACAAACCGAGCTCCTCGAGTCTCCTTTCATAGGAAAGGTTTTCCATTCCTCGGATCATCCTAGTGGCCCTTCTCTGTACCCGTTCCAGTTTGAGTTCATCCTTTTTAAACATAGGAGACCAGAACTGCACACAGTACTCCAAATGAGGTCTCACCAGCGCCTTGTATAACGGAAGCAGCACCTCCCTGTCCCTACTAGAAATACCTCGCCTAACGCATCCCAAGATCGCATTAGCTTTTTTCACAGCCACGTCACATTGCCGACTCATAGTCATCCTGCGATCAACCAGGACTCCGAGGTCCTTCTCCTCCTCCGTCACTTCCAACCTATGCGTCCCTAACTTATAACTAAAATTCTTGTTAGTCATCCCTAAATGCATCACCTTACACTTCCCACTATTGAATCTCATCCTATTATTGTTACTCCAATTTACAAGGTCATCCAAGTCTCCCTGCAAAATATCCCGATCCTTCTCCGAATTGGCAATACCTCCCAACTTTGTGTCATCCGCAAACTTTATCAGCCCACTCCTACATTCGGTTCCGAGGTCAGTAACGAATAGATTAAATAAAATCGGACCCAAAACCGAACCTTGAGGAACCCCACTGGTGACCTCCCTCCAACCCGACAGTTCCCCTTTCAGTACTACCCGCTGCAGTCTCCCCTTTAACCAGTTCTTTATCCACCTCTGGATTTTCATATCGATCCCCATCTTTTCTAATTTAACCAGTAATTCCTCGTGCGGCACAGTATCAAACGCTTTACTAAAATCTAGGTAAATTAGATCCACCGCATTTCCTTTATCTAGAAGGTCTGTTACTTTCTCAAAAAAGGAGATCAAGTTGGTTTGGCACGATCTTCCTTTCGTAAACCCATGTTGTAATTTGTCCCAATTGCCATTCACCTCAAGGTCCTTAACTACTTTTTCCTTCAAGATTTTTTCCAAGACCTTGCATACTACAGAAGTTAAACTAACAGGCCTGTAGTTACCCGGGTCACTTTTTATCCCCTTCTTGAAAATAGGAACCACATTAGCTATTTTCCAGTCCATCGGTACCTCCCCCGAGTTTACAGATTTATTAAAAATTATCGCCAAGGGGCTTGCAATTTCTCGCGCCAGCTCCTTCAATATTCTAGGATGAAGATCATCCGGTCCACCCGATTTAGTCCCATTTAGCTGGTCAAGTTTGGCTTCCACCTCTGATACTTTAATGTCAATTGCCCCTCCTTTATTCCCCTCTGTCCCGCTCCCTCTATTCCTAAGCCCTTCATTAGCCTTGTTAAACACCGATGCAAAATATTCATTTAGATATTGTGCCATGCTTAGATTGTCCTTAATCTCCACTCCATCTGCAAGCTTCAGTGGCCCCACTTCCTCTTTCTTTGTTTTCTTCCTATTTATATGGCTATAAAACCTCTTACTATTGGATTTAATTCCCCTCGCGAGGTCCAACTCTACACGGCTTTTGGCCTTTCTCACCGCATCCCTACATGCTCTGACCTCAATAAGGTAGGTTTCTTTGCCGATCTCTCCTCTCTTCCATTCTTTGTACGCTTTCTGTTTTTTCTTAATCGCCCCTTTGAGACGCCCGCTCATCCAGCTGGGTCTAATTCCCCTGCCTACTGACCGTTTCCCCTTTCTCGGGATACAGGCCTCGGACAGCTCGTGCAACTTCAGCTTGAAATAATCCCAGGCCTCATCTGCCTTTAGCTCTCTAAGTATGTTAGCCCAATCCACTTCCCTAAGTAGTTGCCTTAATTTATTAAAGTTGGCCTTTTTGAAATCGTAAACCTTAGTCACAGTCATAGTTTTATTTCTGTTAACCCTTCCATTTAGTTTAAACCAAATTAGCTCATGGTCACTCGAGCCAAGGTTGTCCCCTACAACCATTTCCTCAACGAGGTCCTCACTACTCACCAGCACCAAATCTAAAATGGCATCCCCCCTCGTCGGTTCAGCTACTACTTGATGAAGGAATTCATCTGCTAGCACGTCTAGAAACATCTGAGCCCTATTATTGTTACTAGCATTTGTTCCCCAATCTATGTCTGGGAAGTTAAAGTCCCCCATGATCACACAGCTCTTATTAGTTTTTACTTCCTTAAAAACATTAAATAGTTCTCTGTCCGCATCCAGGCTAGATCCCGGCGGTCTATAGCACACCCCAAGCAGTATCTCAGGGGAGGCTCTAGTAGTTCTTTTACCCAGTGTAATTGTTGCCCAGACAGACTCCGTCTTATCCATTCCATCACTTATTATTTCTTTACATTTTAGCTCATTATTGACATACAATGCCACACCCCCACCTTTACCTTTTTTCCGGTCATTCCTAAACAGCACATACCCTTCCATACCTGTACTCCAGTCATGACTACCATTCCACCACGTTTCGGTTATTCCTACGATATCAGGTTTCATTTCTTGGACCAGGAGCTCCAATTCCTCCATTTTGTTACCTAGGCTTCTCGCATTGGTGTATAAACATCTTACCATATGCTGTCTATCCATTCTCCCATTAGTTATGCACTTTGGTACGGACCCAGTAGTGTCCATCTGCCCCCTCCTTCTTATGTCCAATTCCCTACCCCTACCTATATCTGTGCTTTTCTCCTCGCCCTCTTTTTCAGTGTTGGAATCTGGCGTGGAGATCAACTGGACATCTCCCAACCGTCTCCCCCAAGTTCCTAGTTTAAAGCCCTTTTGATGAGATGAGCCAGCCTCCCTCCCAGAAGTCTATTTCCTTCCCTACTCAGGTGAAGTCCATCCCGCGAGAACAGCTGTCTGTCCCCGAAAGCCTCCCAGTGGCCATACATCCCAAAGCCCTCCTTATAGCACCACTCCCTTAGCCAGCTATTTATCCTCACAATCCTGTCTGCCCTTTGCTGTCCTTCTCTAGGAACAGGCAGAATCCCACTGAAGATAATCTGAGCCTCGACTTCCTTAAGCGTCTTCCCCAGCCTGGCATAATCTCCCTTGATTCTCTCTAGCGAGAACCTAGCCGTGTCATTCGTTCCTACATGAAGGATGATCAAGGGGTTCTTACCCGCTCCTTTTAGGATCCTTTTCAACCGCAGGTCCACATCCCGTATCTTAGCGCCCGGCAGACAGCACACCCTTCTGTTTTCCGGGTCCGCCCTGGTCACAGGCCTGTCTAACCTCCTCAGTAAGGAGTCCCCAATCACATAAACCTGCCTTTGCCTGGGGGCAGCGCAATCTACCAATCTATCCCCTGTTCCCTGCGGCCGTAACTCCTGTCTGTCTCTATTTTCCCTTATAGTCCCCCTATTGCCATCCTGAATCCTCCCGGGGCCAAGTGTTGATGCTACTTCCATCAACTCTTCCCCCCTGTGTATTGGACTAGCTGCCCTTCTTTTCTTCCTCTGCCTCCCACCATCAGGTACCACCTGCTGCGTCCCCTCCTCGTTAGCCAAACACCCAAACCTGTTCCTGAGTTCTATTTCCCCCTCACTAGCCCTCCTTTTCCTTGGCCTGCTTCTCACGGTCACATGCTTCCACTGCTCTTGTTCTCCCCCCGACATTCCCCCCTCACAGACCATAGCCCCCGCTTCCACCTGCACCCCTGAGCATTCCCCTTCAGTTACCCCTTGCCTTTGCTCCATTAGCTGTTCAAACCCCCTTCTAAACTCTACCAGGGTCTCTACCTGCATCTCCAACCCCCGAACCTTTTCCTCTAACAGGGCAAGTAGGCGGCATTTCATACAGACATACCTCTGATCAGGTGCACCTGCTAGGACTATATACATACCGCAGCTGCTACATGCTTTCATCTGCATTGTGTCCCCTGCTGCCTGGCTCATGGCTGCTGTGGTCTCTGCCTGCAGCCTCTGAGGGAACAGAGCACACCTGCCTCCCCTTCCACCTCCCCCTGTAAACTCCCACTTAAACTCCCCTGTTAGCAGCCCTGTTGGCCGGCTCCTGGGGGCCGCTGCTCGCTGCTAGGGCCGCTGCTCGGCTGGGAGGCCTCTTTTATAGGCCCCCTAATCAGCCAAGCTCCGCCCCCTAATCAGGGCGGAGCCCCTACTCAGGGCTCGGGGCTCAGCACACTGCCCCTACAGGCCTCTACACATACAAGCACTACAAAGACAGACGCAAGTACAGATACCTTCTCCTCCAATGAGACTCACTCCCACTTAAACTCCCCTGTTAGCAGCCCTGTTGGCCGGCTCCTGGGGGCCGCTGCTCGCTGCTAGGGCCGCTGCTCGGCTGGGAGGCCTCTTTTATAGGCCCCCTAATCAGCCAAGCTCCGCCCCCTAATCAGGGCGGAGCCCCTACTCAGGGCTCGGGGCTCAGCACACTGCCCCTACAGGCCTCTACACATACAAGCACTACAAAGACAGACGCAAGTACAGATACCTTCTCCTCCAATGAGACTCACTCCCACTTAAACTCCCCTGTTAGCAGCCCTGTTGGCCGGCTCCTGGGGGCCGCTGCTCGCTGCTAGGGCCGCTGCTCGGCTGGGAGGCCTCTTTTATAGGCCCCCTAATCAGCCAAGCTCCGCCCCCTAATCAGGGCGGAGCCCCTACTCAGGGCTCGGGGCTCAGCACACTGCCCCTACAGGCCTCTACACATACAAGCACTACAAAGACAGACGCAAGTACAGATACCTTCTCCTCCAATGAGACTCACTCCCACTTAAACTCCCCTGTTAGCAGCCCTGTTGGCCGGCTCCTGGGGGCCGCTGCTCGCTGCTAGGGCCGCTGCTCGGCTGGGAGGCCTCTTTTATAGGCCCCCTAATCAGCCAAGCTCCGCCCCCTAATCAGGGCGGAGCCCCTACTCAGGGCTCGGGGCTCAGCACACTGCCCCTACAGGCCTCTACACATACAAGCACTACAAAGACAGACGCAAGTACAGATACCTTCTCCTCCAATGAGACTCACTCCCACTTAAACTCCCCTGTTAGCAGCCCTGTTGGCCGGCTCCTGGGGGCCGCTGCTCGCTGCTAGGGCCGCTGCTCGGCTGGGAGGCCTCTTTTATAGGCCCCCTAATCAGCCAAGCTCCGCCCCCTAATCAGGGCGGAGCCCCTACTCAGGGCTCGGGGCTCAGCACACTGCCCCTACAGGCCTCTACACATACAAGCACTACAAAGACAGACGCAAGTACAGATACCTTCTCCTCCAATGAGACTCACTCCCACTTAAACTCCCCTGTTAGCAGCCCTGTTGGCCGGCTCCTGGGGGCCGCTGCTCGCTGCTAGGGCCGCTGCTCGGCTGGGAGGCCTCTTTTATAGGCCCCCTAATCAGCCAAGCTCCGCCCCCTAATCAGGGCGGAGCCCCTACTCAGGGCTCGGGGCTCAGCACACTGCCCCTACAGGCCTCTACACATACAAGCACTACAAAGACAGACGCAAGTACAGATACCTTCTCCTCCAATGAGACTCACTCCCACTTAAACTCCCCTGTTAGCAGCCCTGTTGGCCGGCTCCTGGGGGCCGCTGCTCGCTGCTAGGGCCGCTGCTCGGCTGGGAGGCCTCTTTTATAGGCCCCCTAATCAGCCAAGCTCCGCCCCCTAATCAGGGCGGAGCCCCTACTCAGGGCTCGGGGCTCAGCACACTGCCCCTACAGGCCTCTACACATACAAGCACTACAAAGACAGACGCAAGTACAGATACCTTCTCCTCCAATGAGACTCACTCCCACTTAAACTCCCCTGTTAGCAGCCCTGTTGGCCGGCTCCTGGGGGCCGCTGCTCGCTGCTAGGGCCGCTGCTCGGCTGGGAGGCCTCTTTTATAGGCCCCCTAATCAGCCAAGCTCCGCCCCCTAATCAGGGCGGAGCCCCTACTCAGGGCTCGGGGCTCAGCACACTGCCCCTACAGGCCTCTACACATACAAGCACTACAAAGACAGACGCAAGTACAGATACCTTCTCCTCCAATGAGACTCACTCCCACTTAAACTCCCCTGTTAGCAGCCCTGTTGGCCGGCTCCTGGGGGCCGCTGCTCGCTGCTAGGGCCGCTGCTCGGCTGGGAGGCCTCTTTTATAGGCCCCCTAATCAGCCAAGCTCCGCCCCCTAATCAGGGCGGAGCCCCTACTCAGGGCTCGGGGCTCAGCACACTGCCCCTACAGGCCTCTACACATACAAGCACTACAAAGACAGACGCAAGTACAGATACCTTCTCCTCCAATGAGACTCACTCCCACTTAAACTCCCCTGTTAGCAGCCCTGTTGGCCGGCTCCTGGGGGCCGCTGCTCGCTGCTAGGGCCGCTGCTCGGCTGGGAGGCCTCTTTTATAGGCCCCCTAATCAGCCAAGCTCCGCCCCCTAATCAGGGCGGAGCCCCTACTCAGGGCTCGGGGCTCAGCACACTGCCCCTACAGGCCTCTACACATACAAGCACTACAAAGACAGACGCAAGTACAGATACCTTCTCCTCCAATGAGACTCACTCCCACTTAAACTCCCCTGTTAGCAGCCCTGTTGGCCGGCTCCTGGGGGCCGCTGCTCGCTGCTAGGGCCGCTGCTCGGCTGGGAGGCCTCTTTTATAGGCCCCCTAATCAGCCAAGCTCCGCCCCCTAATCAGGGCGGAGCCCCTACTCAGGGCTCGGGGCTCAGCACACTGCCCCTACAGGCCTCTACACATACAAGCACTACAAAGACAGACGCAAGTACAGATACCTTCTCCTCCAATGAGACTCACTCCCACTTAAACTCCCCTGTTAGCAGCCCTGTTGGCCGGCTCCTGGGGGCCGCTGCTCGCTGCTAGGGCCGCTGCTCGGCTGGGAGGCCTCTTTTATAGGCCCCCTAATCAGCCAAGCTCCGCCCCCTAATCAGGGCGGAGCCCCTACTCAGGGCTCGGGGCTCAGCACACTGCCCCTACAGGCCTCTACACATACAAGCACTACAAAGACAGACGCAAGTACAGATACCTTCTCCTCCAATGAGACTCACTCCCACTTAAACTCCCCTGTTAGCAGCCCTGTTGGCCGGCTCCTGGGGGCCGCTGCTCGCTGCTAGGGCCGCTGCTCGGCTGGGAGGCCTCTTTTATAGGCCCCCTAATCAGCCAAGCTCCGCCCCCTAATCAGGGCGGAGCCCCTACTCAGGGCTCGGGGCTCAGCACACTGCCCCTACAGGCCTCTACACATACAAGCACTACAAAGACAGACGCAAGTACAGATACCTTCTCCTCCAATGAGACTCACTCCCACTTAAACTCCCCTGTTAGCAGCCCTGTTGGCCGGCTCCTGGGGGCCGCTGCTCGCTGCTAGGGCCGCTGCTCGGCTGGGAGGCCTCTTTTATAGGCCCCCTAATCAGCCAAGCTCCGCCCCCTAATCAGGGCGGAGCCCCTACTCAGGGCTCGGGGCTCAGCACACTGCCCCTACAGGCCTCTACACATACAAGCACTACAAAGACAGACGCAAGTACAGATACCTTCTCCTCCAATGAGACTCACTCCCACTTAAACTCCCCTGTTAGCAGCCCTGTTGGCCGGCTCCTGGGGGCCGCTGCTCGCTGCTAGGGCCGCTGCTCGGCTGGGAGGCCTCTTTTATAGGCCCCCTAATCAGCCAAGCTCCGCCCCCTAATCAGGGCGGAGCCCCTACTCAGGGCTCGGGGCTCAGCACACTGCCCCTACAGGCCTCTACACATACAAGCACTACAAAGACAGACGCAAGTACAGATACCTTCTCCTCCAATGAGACTCACTCCCACTTAAACTCCCCTGTTAGCAGCCCTGTTGGCCGGCTCCTGGGGGCCGCTGCTCGCTGCTAGGGCCGCTGCTCGGCTGGGAGGCCTCTTTTATAGGCCCCCTAATCAGCCAAGCTCCGCCCCCTAATCAGGGCGGAGCCCCTACTCAGGGCTCGGGGCTCAGCACACTGCCCCTACAGGCCTCTACACATACAAGCACTACAAAGACAGACGCAAGTACAGATACCTTCTCCTCCAATGAGACTCACTCCCACTTAAACTCCCCTGTTAGCAGCCCTGTTGGCCGGCTCCTGGGGGCCGCTGCTCGCTGCTAGGGCCGCTGCTCGGCTGGGAGGCCTCTTTTATAGGCCCCCTAATCAGCCAAGCTCCGCCCCCTAATCAGGGCGGAGCCCCTACTCAGGGCTCGGGGCTCAGCACACTGCCCCTACAGGCCTCTACACATACAAGCACTACAAAGACAGACGCAAGTACAGATACCTTCTCCTCCAATGAGACTCACTCCCACTTAAACTCCCCTGTTAGCAGCCCTGTTGGCCGGCTCCTGGGGGCCGCTGCTCGCTGCTAGGGCCGCTGCTCGGCTGGGAGGCCTCTTTTATAGGCCCCCTAATCAGCCAAGCTCCGCCCCCTAATCAGGGCGGAGCCCCTACTCAGGGCTCGGGGCTCAGCACACTGCCCCTACAGGCCTCTACACATACAAGCACTACAAAGACAGACGCAAGTACAGATACCTTCTCCTCCAATGAGACTCACTCCCACTTAAACTCCCCTGTTAGCAGCCCTGTTGGCCGGCTCCTGGGGGCCGCTGCTCGCTGCTAGGGCCGCTGCTCGGCTGGGAGGCCTCTTTTATAGGCCCCCTAATCAGCCAAGCTCCGCCCCCTAATCAGGGCGGAGCCCCTACTCAGGGCTCGGGGCTCAGCACACTGCCCCTACAGGCCTCTACACATACAAGCACTACAAAGACAGACGCAAGTACAGATACCTTCTCCTCCAATGAGACTCACTCCCACTTAAACTCCCCTGTTAGCAGCCCTGTTGGCCGGCTCCTGGGGGCCGCTGCTCGCTGCTAGGGCCGCTGCTCGGCTGGGAGGCCTCTTTTATAGGCCCCCTAATCAGCCAAGCTCCGCCCCCTAATCAGGGCGGAGCCCCTACTCAGGGCTCGGGGCTCAGCACACTGCCCCTACAGGCCTCTACACATACAAGCACTACAAAGACAGACGCAAGTACAGATACCTTCTCCTCCAATGAGACTCACTCCCACTTAAACTCCCCTGTTAGCAGCCCTGTTGGCCGGCTCCTGGGGGCCGCTGCTCGCTGCTAGGGCCGCTGCTCGGCTGGGAGGCCTCTTTTATAGGCCCCCTAATCAGCCAAGCTCCGCCCCCTAATCAGGGCGGAGCCCCTACTCAGGGCTCGGGGCTCAGCACACTGCCCCTACAGGCCTCTACACATACAAGCACTACAAAGACAGACGCAAGTACAGATACCTTCTCCTCCAATGAGACTCACTCCCACTTAAACTCCCCTGTTAGCAGCCCTGTTGGCCGGCTCCTGGGGGCCGCTGCTCGCTGCTAGGGCCGCTGCTCGGCTGGGAGGCCTCTTTTATAGGCCCCCTAATCAGCCAAGCTCCGCCCCCTAATCAGGGCGGAGCCCCTACTCAGGGCTCGGGGCTCAGCACACTGCCCCTACAGGCCTCTACACATACAAGCACTACAAAGACAGACGCAAGTACAGATACCTTCTCCTCCAATGAGACTCACTCCCACTTAAACTCCCCTGTTAGCAGCCCTGTTGGCCGGCTCCTGGGGGCCGCTGCTCGCTGCTAGGGCCGCTGCTCGGCTGGGAGGCCTCTTTTATAGGCCCCCTAATCAGCCAAGCTCCGCCCCCTAATCAGGGCGGAGCCCCTACTCAGGGCTCGGGGCTCAGCACACTGCCCCTACAGGCCTCTACACATACAAGCACTACAAAGACAGACGCAAGTACAGATACCTTCTCCTCCAATGAGACTCACTCCCACTTAAACTCCCCTGTTAGCAGCCCTGTTGGCCGGCTCCTGGGGGCCGCTGCTCGCTGCTAGGGCCGCTGCTCGGCTGGGAGGCCTCTTTTATAGGCCCCCTAATCAGCCAAGCTCCGCCCCCTAATCAGGGCGGAGCCCCTACTCAGGGCTCGGGGCTCAGCACACTGCCCCTACAGGCCTCTACACATACAAGCACTACAAAGACAGACGCAAGTACAGATACCTTCTCCTCCAATGAGACTCACTCCCACTTAAACTCCCCTGTTAGCAGCCCTGTTGGCCGGCTCCTGGGGGCCGCTGCTCGCTGCTAGGGCCGCTGCTCGGCTGGGAGGCCTCTTTTATAGGCCCCCTAATCAGCCAAGCTCCGCCCCCTAATCAGGGCGGAGCCCCTACTCAGGGCTCGGGGCTCAGCACACTGCCCCTACAGGCCTCTACACATACAAGCACTACAAAGACAGACGCAAGTACAGATACCTTCTCCTCCAATGAGACTCACTCCCACTTAAACTCCCCTGTTAGCAGCCCTGTTGGCCGGCTCCTGGGGGCCGCTGCTCGCTGCTAGGGCCGCTGCTCGGCTGGGAGGCCTCTTTTATAGGCCCCCTAATCAGCCAAGCTCCGCCCCCTAATCAGGGCGGAGCCCCTACTCAGGGCTCGGGGCTCAGCACACTGCCCCTACAGGCCTCTACACATACAAGCACTACAAAGACAGACGCAAGTACAGATACCTTCTCCTCCAATGAGACTCACTCCCACTTAAACTCCCCTGTTAGCAGCCCTGTTGGCCGGCTCCTGGGGGCCGCTGCTCGCTGCTAGGGCCGCTGCTCGGCTGGGAGGCCTCTTTTATAGGCCCCCTAATCAGCCAAGCTCCGCCCCCTAATCAGGGCGGAGCCCCTACTCAGGGCTCGGGGCTCAGCACACTGCCCCTACAGGCCTCTACACATACAAGCACTACAAAGACAGACGCAAGTACAGATACCTTCTCCTCCAATGAGACTCACTCCCACTTAAACTCCCCTGTTAGCAGCCCTGTTGGCCGGCTCCTGGGGGCCGCTGCTCGCTGCTAGGGCCGCTGCTCGGCTGGGAGGCCTCTTTTATAGGCCCCCTAATCAGCCAAGCTCCGCCCCCTAATCAGGGCGGAGCCCCTACTCAGGGCTCGGGGCTCAGCACACTGCCCCTACAGGCCTCTACACATACAAGCACTACAAAGACAGACGCAAGTACAGATACCTTCTCCTCCAATGAGACTCACTCCCACTTAAACTCCCCTGTTAGCAGCCCTGTTGGCCGGCTCCTGGGGGCCGCTGCTCGCTGCTAGGGCCGCTGCTCGGCTGGGAGGCCTCTTTTATAGGCCCCCTAATCAGCCAAGCTCCGCCCCCTAATCAGGGCGGAGCCCCTACTCAGGGCTCGGGGCTCAGCACACTGCCCCTACAGGCCTCTACACATACAAGCACTACAAAGACAGACGCAAGTACAGATACCTTCTCCTCCAATGAGACTCACTCCCACTTAAACTCCCCTGTTAGCAGCCCTGTTGGCCGGCTCCTGGGGGCCGCTGCTCGCTGCTAGGGCCGCTGCTCGGCTGGGAGGCCTCTTTTATAGGCCCCCTAATCAGCCAAGCTCCGCCCCCTAATCAGGGCGGAGCCCCTACTCAGGGCTCGGGGCTCAGCACACTGCCCCTACAGGCCTCTACACATACAAGCACTACAAAGACAGACGCAAGTACAGATACCTTCTCCTCCAATGAGACTCACTCCCACTTAAACTCCCCTGTTAGCAGCCCTGTTGGCCGGCTCCTGGGGGCCGCTGCTCGCTGCTAGGGCCGCTGCTCGGCTGGGAGGCCTCTTTTATAGGCCCCCTAATCAGCCAAGCTCCGCCCCCTAATCAGGGCGGAGCCCCTACTCAGGGCTCGGGGCTCAGCACACTGCCCCTACAGGCCTCTACACATACAAGCACTACAAAGACAGACGCAAGTACAGATACCTTCTCCTCCAATGAGACTCACTCCCACTTAAACTCCCCTGTTAGCAGCCCTGTTGGCCGGCTCCTGGGGGCCGCTGCTCGCTGCTAGGGCCGCTGCTCGGCTGGGAGGCCTCTTTTATAGGCCCCCTAATCAGCCAAGCTCCGCCCCCTAATCAGGGCGGAGCCCCTACTCAGGGCTCGGGGCTCAGCACACTGCCCCTACAGGCCTCTACACATACAAGCACTACAAAGACAGACGCAAGTACAGATACCTTCTCCTCCAATGAGACTCACTCCCACTTAAACTCCCCTGTTAGCAGCCCTGTTGGCCGGCTCCTGGGGGCCGCTGCTCGCTGCTAGGGCCGCTGCTCGGCTGGGAGGCCTCTTTTATAGGCCCCCTAATCAGCCAAGCTCCGCCCCCTAATCAGGGCGGAGCCCCTACTCAGGGCTCGGGGCTCAGCACACTGCCCCTACAGGCCTCTACACATACAAGCACTACAAAGACAGACGCAAGTACAGATACCTTCTCCTCCAATGAGACTCACTCCCACTTAAACTCCCCTGTTAGCAGCCCTGTTGGCCGGCTCCTGGGGGCCGCTGCTCGCTGCTAGGGCCGCTGCTCGGCTGGGAGGCCTCTTTTATAGGCCCCCTAATCAGCCAAGCTCCGCCCCCTAATCAGGGCGGAGCCCCTACTCAGGGCTCGGGGCTCAGCACACTGCCCCTACAGGCCTCTACACATACAAGCACTACAAAGACAGACGCAAGTACAGATACCTTCTCCTCCAATGAGACTCACTCCCACTTAAACTCCCCTGTTAGCAGCCCTGTTGGCCGGCTCCTGGGGGCCGCTGCTCGCTGCTAGGGCCGCTGCTCGGCTGGGAGGCCTCTTTTATAGGCCCCCTAATCAGCCAAGCTCCGCCCCCTAATCAGGGCGGAGCCCCTACTCAGGGCTCGGGGCTCAGCACACTGCCCCTACAGGCCTCTACACATACAAGCACTACAAAGACAGACGCAAGTACAGATACCTTCTCCTCCAATGAGACTCACTCCCACTTAAACTCCCCTGTTAGCAGCCCTGTTGGCCGGCTCCTGGGGGCCGCTGCTCGCTGCTAGGGCCGCTGCTCGGCTGGGAGGCCTCTTTTATAGGCCCCCTAATCAGCCAAGCTCCGCCCCCTAATCAGGGCGGAGCCCCTACTCAGGGCTCGGGGCTCAGCACACTGCCCCTACAGGCCTCTACACATACAAGCACTACAAAGACAGACGCAAGTACAGATACCTTCTCCTCCAATGAGACTCACTCCCACTTAAACTCCCCTGTTAGCAGCCCTGTTGGCCGGCTCCTGGGGGCCGCTGCTCGCTGCTAGGGCCGCTGCTCGGCTGGGAGGCCTCTTTTATAGGCCCCCTAATCAGCCAAGCTCCGCCCCCTAATCAGGGCGGAGCCCCTACTCAGGGCTCGGGGCTCAGCACACTGCCCCTACAGGCCTCTACACATACAAGCACTACAAAGACAGACGCAAGTACAGATACCTTCTCCTCCAATGAGACTCACTCCCACTTAAACTCCCCTGTTAGCAGCCCTGTTGGCCGGCTCCTGGGGGCCGCTGCTCGCTGCTAGGGCCGCTGCTCGGCTGGGAGGCCTCTTTTATAGGCCCCCTAATCAGCCAAGCTCCGCCCCCTAATCAGGGCGGAGCCCCTACTCAGGGCTCGGGGCTCAGCACACTGCCCCTACAGGCCTCTACACATACAAGCACTACAAAGACAGACGCAAGTACAGATACCTTCTCCTCCAATGAGACTCACTCCCACTTAAACTCCCCTGTTAGCAGCCCTGTTGGCCGGCTCCTGGGGGCCGCTGCTCGCTGCTAGGGCCGCTGCTCGGCTGGGAGGCCTCTTTTATAGGCCCCCTAATCAGCCAAGCTCCGCCCCCTAATCAGGGCGGAGCCCCTACTCAGGGCTCGGGGCTCAGCACACTGCCCCTACAGGCCTCTACACATACAAGCACTACAAAGACAGACGCAAGTACAGATACCTTCTCCTCCAATGAGACTCACTCCCACTTAAACTCCCCTGTTAGCAGCCCTGTTGGCCGGCTCCTGGGGGCCGCTGCTCGCTGCTAGGGCCGCTGCTCGGCTGGGAGGCCTCTTTTATAGGCCCCCTAATCAGCCAAGCTCCGCCCCCTAATCAGGGCGGAGCCCCTACTCAGGGCTCGGGGCTCAGCACACTGCCCCTACAGGCCTCTACACATACAAGCACTACAAAGACAGACGCAAGTACAGATACCTTCTCCTCCAATGAGACTCACTCCCACTTAAACTCCCCTGTTAGCAGCCCTGTTGGCCGGCTCCTGGGGGCCGCTGCTCGCTGCTAGGGCCGCTGCTCGGCTGGGAGGCCTCTTTTATAGGCCCCCTAATCAGCCAAGCTCCGCCCCCTAATCAGGGCGGAGCCCCTACTCAGGGCTCGGGGCTCAGCACACTGCCCCTACAGGCCTCTACACATACAAGCACTACAAAGACAGACGCAAGTACAGATACCTTCTCCTCCAATGAGACTCACTCCCACTTAAACTCCCCTGTTAGCAGCCCTGTTGGCCGGCTCCTGGGGGCCGCTGCTCGCTGCTAGGGCCGCTGCTCGGCTGGGAGGCCTCTTTTATAGGCCCCCTAATCAGCCAAGCTCCGCCCCCTAATCAGGGCGGAGCCCCTACTCAGGGCTCGGGGCTCAGCACACTGCCCCTACAGGCCTCTACACATACAAGCACTACAAAGACAGACGCAAGTACAGATACCTTCTCCTCCAATGAGACTCACTCCCACTTAAACTCCCCTGTTAGCAGCCCTGTTGGCCGGCTCCTGGGGGCCGCTGCTCGCTGCTAGGGCCGCTGCTCGGCTGGGAGGCCTCTTTTATAGGCCCCCTAATCAGCCAAGCTCCGCCCCCTAATCAGGGCGGAGCCCCTACTCAGGGCTCGGGGCTCAGCACACTGCCCCTACAGGCCTCTACACATACAAGCACTACAAAGACAGACGCAAGTACAGATACCTTCTCCTCCAATGAGACTCACTCCCACTTAAACTCCCCTGTTAGCAGCCCTGTTGGCCGGCTCCTGGGGGCCGCTGCTCGCTGCTAGGGCCGCTGCTCGGCTGGGAGGCCTCTTTTATAGGCCCCCTAATCAGCCAAGCTCCGCCCCCTAATCAGGGCGGAGCCCCTACTCAGGGCTCGGGGCTCAGCACACTGCCCCTACAGGCCTCTACACATACAAGCACTACAAAGACAGACGCAAGTACAGATACCTTCTCCTCCAATGAGACTCACTCCCACTTAAACTCCCCTGTTAGCAGCCCTGTTGGCCGGCTCCTGGGGGCCGCTGCTCGCTGCTAGGGCCGCTGCTCGGCTGGGAGGCCTCTTTTATAGGCCCCCTAATCAGCCAAGCTCCGCCCCCTAATCAGGGCGGAGCCCCTACTCAGGGCTCGGGGCTCAGCACACTGCCCCTACAGGCCTCTACACATACAAGCACTACAAAGACAGACGCAAGTACAGATACCTTCTCCTCCAATGAGACTCACTCCCACTTAAACTCCCCTGTTAGCAGCCCTGTTGGCCGGCTCCTGGGGGCCGCTGCTCGCTGCTAGGGCCGCTGCTCGGCTGGGAGGCCTCTTTTATAGGCCCCCTAATCAGCCAAGCTCCGCCCCCTAATCAGGGCGGAGCCCCTACTCAGGGCTCGGGGCTCAGCACACTGCCCCTACAGGCCTCTACACATACAAGCACTACAAAGACAGACGCAAGTACAGATACCTTCTCCTCCAATGAGACTCACTCCCACTTAAACTCCCCTGTTAGCAGCCCTGTTGGCCGGCTCCTGGGGGCCGCTGCTCGCTGCTAGGGCCGCTGCTCGGCTGGGAGGCCTCTTTTATAGGCCCCCTAATCAGCCAAGCTCCGCCCCCTAATCAGGGCGGAGCCCCTACTCAGGGCTCGGGGCTCAGCACACTGCCCCTACAGGCCTCTACACATACAAGCACTACAAAGACAGACGCAAGTACAGATACCTTCTCCTCCAATGAGACTCACTCCCACTTAAACTCCCCTGTTAGCAGCCCTGTTGGCCGGCTCCTGGGGGCCGCTGCTCGCTGCTAGGGCCGCTGCTCGGCTGGGAGGCCTCTTTTATAGGCCCCCTAATCAGCCAAGCTCCGCCCCCTAATCAGGGCGGAGCCCCTACTCAGGGCTCGGGGCTCAGCACACTGCCCCTACAGGCCTCTACACATACAAGCACTACAAAGACAGACGCAAGTACAGATACCTTCTCCTCCAATGAGACTCACTCCCACTTAAACTCCCCTGTTAGCAGCCCTGTTGGCCGGCTCCTGGGGGCCGCTGCTCGCTGCTAGGGCCGCTGCTCGGCTGGGAGGCCTCTTTTATAGGCCCCCTAATCAGCCAAGCTCCGCCCCCTAATCAGGGCGGAGCCCCTACTCAGGGCTCGGGGCTCAGCACACTGCCCCTACAGGCCTCTACACATACAAGCACTACAAAGACAGACGCAAGTACAGATACCTTCTCCTCCAATGAGACTCACTCCCACTTAAACTCCCCTGTTAGCAGCCCTGTTGGCCGGCTCCTGGGGGCCGCTGCTCGCTGCTAGGGCCGCTGCTCGGCTGGGAGGCCTCTTTTATAGGCCCCCTAATCAGCCAAGCTCCGCCCCCTAATCAGGGCGGAGCCCCTACTCAGGGCTCGGGGCTCAGCACACTGCCCCTACAGGCCTCTACACATACAAGCACTACAAAGACAGACGCAAGTACAGATACCTTCTCCTCCAATGAGACTCACTCCCACTTAAACTCCCCTGTTAGCAGCCCTGTTGGCCGGCTCCTGGGGGCCGCTGCTCGCTGCTAGGGCCGCTGCTCGGCTGGGAGGCCTCTTTTATAGGCCCCCTAATCAGCCAAGCTCCGCCCCCTAATCAGGGCGGAGCCCCTACTCAGGGCTCGGGGCTCAGCACACTGCCCCTACAGGCCTCTACACATACAAGCACTACAAAGACAGACGCAAGTACAGATACCTTCTCCTCCAATGAGACTCACTCCCACTTAAACTCCCCTGTTAGCAGCCCTGTTGGCCGGCTCCTGGGGGCCGCTGCTCGCTGCTAGGGCCGCTGCTCGGCTGGGAGGCCTCTTTTATAGGCCCCCTAATCAGCCAAGCTCCGCCCCCTAATCAGGGCGGAGCCCCTACTCAGGGCTCGGGGCTCAGCACACTGCCCCTACAGGCCTCTACACATACAAGCACTACAAAGACAGACGCAAGTACAGATACCTTCTCCTCCAATGAGACTCACTCCCACTTAAACTCCCCTGTTAGCAGCCCTGTTGGCCGGCTCCTGGGGGCCGCTGCTCGCTGCTAGGGCCGCTGCTCGGCTGGGAGGCCTCTTTTATAGGCCCCCTAATCAGCCAAGCTCCGCCCCCTAATCAGGGCGGAGCCCCTACTCAGGGCTCGGGGCTCAGCACACTGCCCCTACAGGCCTCTACACATACAAGCACTACAAAGACAGACGCAAGTACAGATACCTTCTCCTCCAATGAGACTCACTCCCACTTAAACTCCCCTGTTAGCAGCCCTGTTGGCCGGCTCCTGGGGGCCGCTGCTCGCTGCTAGGGCCGCTGCTCGGCTGGGAGGCCTCTTTTATAGGCCCCCTAATCAGCCAAGCTCCGCCCCCTAATCAGGGCGGAGCCCCTACTCAGGGCTCGGGGCTCAGCACACTGCCCCTACAGGCCTCTACACATACAAGCACTACAAAGACAGACGCAAGTACAGATACCTTCTCCTCCAATGAGACTCACTCCCACTTAAACTCCCCTGTTAGCAGCCCTGTTGGCCGGCTCCTGGGGGCCGCTGCTCGCTGCTAGGGCCGCTGCTCGGCTGGGAGGCCTCTTTTATAGGCCCCCTAATCAGCCAAGCTCCGCCCCCTAATCAGGGCGGAGCCCCTACTCAGGGCTCGGGGCTCAGCACACTGCCCCTACAGGCCTCTACACATACAAGCACTACAAAGACAGACGCAAGTACAGATACCTTCTCCTCCAATGAGACTCACTCCCACTTAAACTCCCCTGTTAGCAGCCCTGTTGGCCGGCTCCTGGGGGCCGCTGCTCGCTGCTAGGGCCGCTGCTCGGCTGGGAGGCCTCTTTTATAGGCCCCCTAATCAGCCAAGCTCCGCCCCCTAATCAGGGCGGAGCCCCTACTCAGGGCTCGGGGCTCAGCACACTGCCCCTACAGGCCTCTACACATACAAGCACTACAAAGACAGACGCAAGTACAGATACCTTCTCCTCCAATGAGACTCACTCCCACTTAAACTCCCCTGTTAGCAGCCCTGTTGGCCGGCTCCTGGGGGCCGCTGCTCGCTGCTAGGGCCGCTGCTCGGCTGGGAGGCCTCTTTTATAGGCCCCCTAATCAGCCAAGCTCCGCCCCCTAATCAGGGCGGAGCCCCTACTCAGGGCTCGGGGCTCAGCACACTGCCCCTACAGGCCTCTACACATACAAGCACTACAAAGACAGACGCAAGTACAGATACCTTCTCCTCCAATGAGACTCACTCCCACTTAAACTCCCCTGTTAGCAGCCCTGTTGGCCGGCTCCTGGGGGCCGCTGCTCGCTGCTAGGGCCGCTGCTCGGCTGGGAGGCCTCTTTTATAGGCCCCCTAATCAGCCAAGCTCCGCCCCCTAATCAGGGCGGAGCCCCTACTCAGGGCTCGGGGCTCAGCACACTGCCCCTACAGGCCTCTACACATACAAGCACTACAAAGACAGACGCAAGTACAGATACCTTCTCCTCCAATGAGACTCACTCCCACTTAAACTCCCCTGTTAGCAGCCCTGTTGGCCGGCTCCTGGGGGCCGCTGCTCGCTGCTAGGGCCGCTGCTCGGCTGGGAGGCCTCTTTTATAGGCCCCCTAATCAGCCAAGCTCCGCCCCCTAATCAGGGCGGAGCCCCTACTCAGGGCTCGGGGCTCAGCACACTGCCCCTACAGGCCTCTACACATACAAGCACTACAAAGACAGACGCAAGTACAGATACCTTCTCCTCCAATGAGACTCACTCCCACTTAAACTCCCCTGTTAGCAGCCCTGTTGGCCGGCTCCTGGGGGCCGCTGCTCGCTGCTAGGGCCGCTGCTCGGCTGGGAGGCCTCTTTTATAGGCCCCCTAATCAGCCAAGCTCCGCCCCCTAATCAGGGCGGAGCCCCTACTCAGGGCTCGGGGCTCAGCACACTGCCCCTACAGGCCTCTACACATACAAGCACTACAAAGACAGACGCAAGTACAGATACCTTCTCCTCCAATGAGACTCACTCCCACTTAAACTCCCCTGTTAGCAGCCCTGTTGGCCGGCTCCTGGGGGCCGCTGCTCGCTGCTAGGGCCGCTGCTCGGCTGGGAGGCCTCTTTTATAGGCCCCCTAATCAGCCAAGCTCCGCCCCCTAATCAGGGCGGAGCCCCTACTCAGGGCTCGGGGCTCAGCACACTGCCCCTACAGGCCTCTACACATACAAGCACTACAAAGACAGACGCAAGTACAGATACCTTCTCCTCCAATGAGACTCACTCCCACTTAAACTCCCCTGTTAGCAGCCCTGTTGGCCGGCTCCTGGGGGCCGCTGCTCGCTGCTAGGGCCGCTGCTCGGCTGGGAGGCCTCTTTTATAGGCCCCCTAATCAGCCAAGCTCCGCCCCCTAATCAGGGCGGAGCCCCTACTCAGGGCTCGGGGCTCAGCACACTGCCCCTACAGGCCTCTACACATACAAGCACTACAAAGACAGACGCAAGTACAGATACCTTCTCCTCCAATGAGACTCACTCCCACTTAAACTCCCCTGTTAGCAGCCCTGTTGGCCGGCTCCTGGGGGCCGCTGCTCGCTGCTAGGGCCGCTGCTCGGCTGGGAGGCCTCTTTTATAGGCCCCCTAATCAGCCAAGCTCCGCCCCCTAATCAGGGCGGAGCCCCTACTCAGGGCTCGGGGCTCAGCACACTGCCCCTACAGGCCTCTACACATACAAGCACTACAAAGACAGACGCAAGTACAGATACCTTCTCCTCCAATGAGACTCACTCCCACTTAAACTCCCCTGTTAGCAGCCCTGTTGGCCGGCTCCTGGGGGCCGCTGCTCGCTGCTAGGGCCGCTGCTCGGCTGGGAGGCCTCTTTTATAGGCCCCCTAATCAGCCAAGCTCCGCCCCCTAATCAGGGCGGAGCCCCTACTCAGGGCTCGGGGCTCAGCACACTGCCCCTACAGGCCTCTACACATACAAGCACTACAAAGACAGACGCAAGTACAGATACCTTCTCCTCCAATGAGACTCACTCCCACTTAAACTCCCCTGTTAGCAGCCCTGTTGGCCGGCTCCTGGGGGCCGCTGCTCGCTGCTAGGGCCGCTGCTCGGCTGGGAGGCCTCTTTTATAGGCCCCCTAATCAGCCAAGCTCCGCCCCCTAATCAGGGCGGAGCCCCTACTCAGGGCTCGGGGCTCAGCACACTGCCCCTACAGGCCTCTACACATACAAGCACTACAAAGACAGACGCAAGTACAGATACCTTCTCCTCCAATGAGACTCACTCCCACTTAAACTCCCCTGTTAGCAGCCCTGTTGGCCGGCTCCTGGGGGCCGCTGCTCGCTGCTAGGGCCGCTGCTCGGCTGGGAGGCCTCTTTTATAGGCCCCCTAATCAGCCAAGCTCCGCCCCCTAATCAGGGCGGAGCCCCTACTCAGGGCTCGGGGCTCAGCACACTGCCCCTACAGGCCTCTACACATACAAGCACTACAAAGACAGACGCAAGTACAGATACCTTCTCCTCCAATGAGACTCACTCCCACTTAAACTCCCCTGTTAGCAGCCCTGTTGGCCGGCTCCTGGGGGCCGCTGCTCGCTGCTAGGGCCGCTGCTCGGCTGGGAGGCCTCTTTTATAGGCCCCCTAATCAGCCAAGCTCCGCCCCCTAATCAGGGCGGAGCCCCTACTCAGGGCTCGGGGCTCAGCACACTGCCCCTACAGGCCTCTACACATACAAGCACTACAAAGACAGACGCAAGTACAGATACCTTCTCCTCCAATGAGACTCACTCCCACTTAAACTCCCCTGTTAGCAGCCCTGTTGGCCGGCTCCTGGGGGCCGCTGCTCGCTGCTAGGGCCGCTGCTCGGCTGGGAGGCCTCTTTTATAGGCCCCCTAATCAGCCAAGCTCCGCCCCCTAATCAGGGCGGAGCCCCTACTCAGGGCTCGGGGCTCAGCACACTGCCCCTACAGGCCTCTACACATACAAGCACTACAAAGACAGACGCAAGTACAGATACCTTCTCCTCCAATGAGACTCACTCCCACTTAAACTCCCCTGTTAGCAGCCCTGTTGGCCGGCTCCTGGGGGCCGCTGCTCGCTGCTAGGGCCGCTGCTCGGCTGGGAGGCCTCTTTTATAGGCCCCCTAATCAGCCAAGCTCCGCCCCCTAATCAGGGCGGAGCCCCTACTCAGGGCTCGGGGCTCAGCACACTGCCCCTACAGGCCTCTACACATACAAGCACTACAAAGACAGACGCAAGTACAGATACCTTCTCCTCCAATGAGACTCACTCCCACTTAAACTCCCCTGTTAGCAGCCCTGTTGGCCGGCTCCTGGGGGCCGCTGCTCGCTGCTAGGGCCGCTGCTCGGCTGGGAGGCCTCTTTTATAGGCCCCCTAATCAGCCAAGCTCCGCCCCCTAATCAGGGCGGAGCCCCTACTCAGGGCTCGGGGCTCAGCACACTGCCCCTACAGGCCTCTACACATACAAGCACTACAAAGACAGACGCAAGTACAGATACCTTCTCCTCCAATGAGACTCACTCCCACTTAAACTCCCCTGTTAGCAGCCCTGTTGGCCGGCTCCTGGGGGCCGCTGCTCGCTGCTAGGGCCGCTGCTCGGCTGGGAGGCCTCTTTTATAGGCCCCCTAATCAGCCAAGCTCCGCCCCCTAATCAGGGCGGAGCCCCTACTCAGGGCTCGGGGCTCAGCACACTGCCCCTACAGGCCTCTACACATACAAGCACTACAAAGACAGACGCAAGTACAGATACCTTCTCCTCCAATGAGACTCACTCCCACTTAAACTCCCCTGTTAGCAGCCCTGTTGGCCGGCTCCTGGGGGCCGCTGCTCGCTGCTAGGGCCGCTGCTCGGCTGGGAGGCCTCTTTTATAGGCCCCCTAATCAGCCAAGCTCCGCCCCCTAATCAGGGCGGAGCCCCTACTCAGGGCTCGGGGCTCAGCACACTGCCCCTACAGGCCTCTACACATACAAGCACTACAAAGACAGACGCAAGTACAGATACCTTCTCCTCCAATGAGACTCACTCCCACTTAAACTCCCCTGTTAGCAGCCCTGTTGGCCGGCTCCTGGGGGCCGCTGCTCGCTGCTAGGGCCGCTGCTCGGCTGGGAGGCCTCTTTTATAGGCCCCCTAATCAGCCAAGCTCCGCCCCCTAATCAGGGCGGAGCCCCTACTCAGGGCTCGGGGCTCAGCACACTGCCCCTACAGGCCTCTACACATACAAGCACTACAAAGACAGACGCAAGTACAGATACCTTCTCCTCCAATGAGACTCACTCCCACTTAAACTCCCCTGTTAGCAGCCCTGTTGGCCGGCTCCTGGGGGCCGCTGCTCGCTGCTAGGGCCGCTGCTCGGCTGGGAGGCCTCTTTTATAGGCCCCCTAATCAGCCAAGCTCCGCCCCCTAATCAGGGCGGAGCCCCTACTCAGGGCTCGGGGCTCAGCACACTGCCCCTACAGGCCTCTACACATACAAGCACTACAAAGACAGACGCAAGTACAGATACCTTCTCCTCCAATGAGACTCACTCCCACTTAAACTCCCCTGTTAGCAGCCCTGTTGGCCGGCTCCTGGGGGCCGCTGCTCGCTGCTAGGGCCGCTGCTCGGCTGGGAGGCCTCTTTTATAGGCCCCCTAATCAGCCAAGCTCCGCCCCCTAATCAGGGCGGAGCCCCTACTCAGGGCTCGGGGCTCAGCACACTGCCCCTACAGGCCTCTACACATACAAGCACTACAAAGACAGACGCAAGTACAGATACCTTCTCCTCCAATGAGACTCACTCCCACTTAAACTCCCCTGTTAGCAGCCCTGTTGGCCGGCTCCTGGGGGCCGCTGCTCGCTGCTAGGGCCGCTGCTCGGCTGGGAGGCCTCTTTTATAGGCCCCCTAATCAGCCAAGCTCCGCCCCCTAATCAGGGCGGAGCCCCTACTCAGGGCTCGGGGCTCAGCACACTGCCCCTACAGGCCTCTACACATACAAGCACTACAAAGACAGACGCAAGTACAGATACCTTCTCCTCCAATGAGACTCACTCCCACTTAAACTCCCCTGTTAGCAGCCCTGTTGGCCGGCTCCTGGGGGCCGCTGCTCGCTGCTAGGGCCGCTGCTCGGCTGGGAGGCCTCTTTTATAGGCCCCCTAATCAGCCAAGCTCCGCCCCCTAATCAGGGCGGAGCCCCTACTCAGGGCTCGGGGCTCAGCACACTGCCCCTACAGGCCTCTACACATACAAGCACTACAAAGACAGACGCAAGTACAGATACCTTCTCCTCCAATGAGACTCACTCCCACTTAAACTCCCCTGTTAGCAGCCCTGTTGGCCGGCTCCTGGGGGCCGCTGCTCGCTGCTAGGGCCGCTGCTCGGCTGGGAGGCCTCTTTTATAGGCCCCCTAATCAGCCAAGCTCCGCCCCCTAATCAGGGCGGAGCCCCTACTCAGGGCTCGGGGCTCAGCACACTGCCCCTACAGGCCTCTACACATACAAGCACTACAAAGACAGACGCAAGTACAGATACCTTCTCCTCCAATGAGACTCACTCCCACTTAAACTCCCCTGTTAGCAGCCCTGTTGGCCGGCTCCTGGGGGCCGCTGCTCGCTGCTAGGGCCGCTGCTCGGCTGGGAGGCCTCTTTTATAGGCCCCCTAATCAGCCAAGCTCCGCCCCCTAATCAGGGCGGAGCCCCTACTCAGGGCTCGGGGCTCAGCACACTGCCCCTACAGGCCTCTACACATACAAGCACTACAAAGACAGACGCAAGTACAGATACCTTCTCCTCCAATGAGACTCACTCCCACTTAAACTCCCCTGTTAGCAGCCCTGTTGGCCGGCTCCTGGGGGCCGCTGCTCGCTGCTAGGGCCGCTGCTCGGCTGGGAGGCCTCTTTTATAGGCCCCCTAATCAGCCAAGCTCCGCCCCCTAATCAGGGCGGAGCCCCTACTCAGGGCTCGGGGCTCAGCACACTGCCCCTACAGGCCTCTACACATAC